>NC_089802.1:65359536-65959536 GCF_029633855.1 Hoplias malabaricus | reverse complement strand
TCAAGTGGACCAGCTGTGTGATTTTTAATCATCACAAATTGTCCTGGAACAATTGGATGTCCTCCCTGGAAGGCTCAATTCAAGCATCTTTAACACGTTGTTGAGCCAAATGTACAGAATTGGTGAGCTGCTTACAGTACATTAATAAGGCATCTGACGTAAGATGCACATTTGCCTGTCTAAGACCAATGCTTCCTGGTAGAGACATGGCACCTCCTGTAATGATTTCAGATGGACTCAAAGTTTTAACAAACGCTGCTTTATATTTTGTTTCTGTCGTTCCACCTGACCAGATGTTTGAGGTCTGTACGGACAGTGGACCTTCCATTTAACCTGCAACATTTTCATCACTTCCTGCACTGCTTTTCCTGTGAAGTGTGTTCCCTGGTCAGACTCTATGATGTCAGGCAAATCCCAACGTGGAATATAGCCTTGGACCAGAACTTTGGCTGTGTGCAAAGCAGTTCCCTTTTTTGTTGGATAAGCTTCTATCCAACGTGAACATGTATCAACCACAATCAACACATCTTGTTTCCCTGACAGGGAGGTAGTGTGATGTAATCAACTTGCAGATGTGTGAATGGTCCTGGGGGTGCCTATGTGATCACAGAAAGTGTGGAGACACCCGCTACTGTATTGTTCAATTGACACAATATACATTGTTGCAGTTAAACCTCAAACTAGCATACAAGCATTAGCTAAGGCCACCAATTCAGCAGCTTGGGTAGAAAAATGATCAGGAAGATGACCCTGCGCTGTTACTGCATGTGGTGAACAGACAGCCCATCCAACATGTTTACAGCCATTCAGAATTGTGCTGAACCATCAGTAAACAAAATCAAATCAGTATTTTCCAATGGAATTTCAGAAATATCCATATGTGGACGGTGTGACAAAACAACACAGTCATGATCATCTTCACCCTCATTACAAGTATCAGACAATGCAGTCATCATTAATGATGAGGGATTAGTGATCTGTGCACTTTGCAGGCAAATGTTAGGAGCTGTGAGTGCAGAGAGCCAGTTACCCCATCTCTGAGTAGTATCTGTAATTACACGAGCCGAAGACAATAGAGATTTAACGGCATGAGGACAACGCACTGTGAGTAATTGTGGGGACACCTTTGAGGCTCAATTCAAGTCTGTCACTAAAACTGCATTTTTCCATTTGCTAAACATTGCACGATTACACCACATGCTTAGTGATACTGACTCATTGAATGTTGATAAATGCCTTTATTTTCTCTCAGATCAATTACAGTAAGTCCCTTTTCCATGGCCTTCCTGTCAAATTAATTAACCGTCTCCAGTACATCCAAAATTCAGCAGCTAAAGTTCTCCCATCTACCAAGCACATTTCACATATTACACCTGTCCTCCATTGGCTTCATGTCATTTCTCTGATAAAATATAAAATTCTTCTTTTAATCTTTAAAGCTTTACATGGCTTTAAATTCTAACCTGATTCTCCTTATATACATTTAACTTCTTCTTCTTCTTCTTTGATTCAATTTTAGAGCCAAGAATCTTTCAGTGGATCAATAAGCATTATATTTATTTAATAATTAATTATAACAAATTCCACTATATTATATGTAATGATGCCCAACATTATGGCCTCCTTGTCCAAACTGAAATTGTGCAGATAAAGACGCAACATTTTATTTTAATGCCACTCAGACATCAGACACTTCAGTTTAGTAGTGAATTCCATTCAAATGCAAAACATGTGAGTAAATGTACCTATGCGTATATTAGTTGATTAAGCCTGTTGTAACTGCAGTAATGTGATGTTGAACCGGGAAACAATTAATACAAATTTCTTTTCTGTGTTTGTAGAATCCTGGCCTTGACATGAGTCCCATTTTGGACCTTCCTTTGTCTGAGCTCATCGACCAGATAAGAGCTGGAATTTTGCAGCCTGAAACTGTGCTCCACGCCTACATGGAGAAGGTTCAGTCCAATCAAAACTCACAATCTTTAACTGTTGGGTTGTTCATGTTATTATATATGGATTTGTTATCAGCAGCTCATATTGTCTTTAAAAACATGTGATTTACACTTTATGCAAAAAATAGTAATTTCAGCTTCCTTACTGCACCATCCTTGCTAAGAGAGTGAGTTGAATATGTCACCCTGGAACAACCACATTTGAGCCTAAAGTTAACATGGTTGGTGCTAAGTAACAGTTAGAGTGGCTTAAACCCTGCCAGACTCAGCTATCCGTATAAGACTGGTTTATAGGAATTATTGTCTACTGCTGCTTAAAATTAATTCTCACATTCAGATTTGTTTCTCACTTTCTGTTTTATTAGACATACTAGCCCATAGGATGTGTTAGGTTTGTGTGTGGTGCTGTACTGATTTACATCCATACGCAGGTTTGACACCTCTGGCCAAGAATGCTTTTATGTGTTATCAATAAAAAAAAATAAGTACACTGATACAGATCACACACAGTTTTATGCACAGTTTCTGTTCATATTTTAAAAATCACATATTGTTCTTAAGTTTTGTTTTTACCAGTATATTCAAAATTGTATTTTTATGTTTTTTTCCCACTAACTCTTCCACTAACACTTTTAAAAAAGGTTTGCAGAAAGATTACAAATTTAAATCCCTGAGAAGAATATGAACTTATACATGCCCTTTGTATTATGTGAAATGTTTGGATTTTAAAACTATGGAAACATGATTTATTTACACACCAGATCTATACCAGTCACCTTTGCACTCTACAGTATAGTTATATAAACAGTATAGTTATATAAACTCTGAATGACCTCACTTATGGAATATTTTCTCTGAAAACTATTAACTGAATGAGAACAGGGTCATTGGGCGTAAGGCAGGAACACACCCTGGAGGGGGGCACCAGTCCTTCACAGGTCAACACACACACATTCATTCACACACTCACACGTATGGACACTTGTATGGACAGTTGTCAATCCACCTACCAACGTGTGTTTTTGGACCATGGGAGGAAACCGGAGCACCCTGAAAAAACCCACACAGACACAGGGAAAACACACCAAATTCCTCAATGACAGATTTGTTACACTAGCAAATGCAGTGGTGTTTGGTGGCAACAGCAGTAAACAATAGACTGAACTGTATTAATCTAAATTAACCGATGAAATTAAGAGACAGATATAGTTAAAATTTTATTGACAGCACAATTATAGTTTGCACTTTTATAACTGCATTACCAAAGTTCTGCTTATATAAACAACTTGAGTTACAAATTATTTTTTTAGTAATAAATTTCATCCACATACAAACAACTGTTATTTTCTCTCAAACATACTGTTCCACCTTAAAAGACACTGAGCTTAGAGCAACATTTCCTCACAATCTTGGATGTTCCTGAAATGCAGGAATGGATGTAAATTAATAATTAACCAAGTGCTTTAATTTATAATATTTTAAAAGTACATAATGTGTTGCACTGGAAAATGTGCAAATCAACACTCAAAAACATGCCTACAGCTATTCATGTGGCTGATAGCTTGTTAATCTCATGTTAATGTTCATGTTTATAATTACCTTGGCAGGGACATTTATAGTTTCTCTTCTTATACAGGTAAATTCTGCAGAGCAAAATGTATTACTGAAAAATGGGCTATATATGTATAGCTTTATATGTCAGTAGCTATTAGTGGACCTATTTGTCCAGTACTGAAGTTGTGTCTCTGTTTGAGTCTGCAGGCTCTGCAGGTGAACAGTAAACTGAACTGCAGCACTGGTGTTCTGATGGAGAGTGCAAAGCATCTGGAAGAAATTGAATCCTACAAAGATGGCCTTCTCTATGGAGTCCCCATTAGTATCAAAGAGAACATTGGATTCAAGGTACTAAAACAGTGCATGTGTTTGTTGTGATACAGGTGGACAAATGTCATGAAACTAACCATTCAACTGCATAGATTATGAATGTGCACTAGGTTCATAATTTATAAAAATATTGTAATTAGTCATACACAGGATAAGATGCAAAATATCCTTTGCATATACGTTAAAGCTTCACATAGGGCCCACCCCATTCTCTTCCTGTCCTGTTTTTGTTTTCGCCACCATGTGCTCATTTAGCACATTGCTCTGTTTGTTTTGTTCTTATCTCTGCCCAAGCCCCACCTTAGTCCTGTTTCAAGCCCATTAGTGTTTCCAGGTGATCCTTGTTTGTTCTGTGTATTTATACCCCTTTGTTTGCAGTGTTCCCTTGTGTGTGTGTGTGTGTGTGTGTGTGTGTGTGTGTGTGTGTGTGTGTGTGTGTGTGTGTGTGTGTGTGTGTGTGTGTGTGTGTGTGTGTGTGTGTGTGTGTGTGTGTGTGTGTGTGTGTGTGTGTGTGTGTTTGTTTGATGGCTCTGTGTCTCTTAGTTTACACATGATCATCTTGGTTCATGGCTGTTTCCTGTCTGTATCTTCTTACTTGCAGCTAGAAAGCTTCTGTTATCATCTTTTGTTCAAATCCTACATCTGACCACTAAGTTTGCTGTGGCTGTTTATGATCCGATCAGCAACCAGATACATCTAAAAACATTAAAATGAAATAGTATCCTACACCTACCCACTAAGCTTGCTGTAGCCATTTATGTCCCAATAGGCAACCAATTACCCTTAACAACTAAGGTAACTCATGGAGCCCTACTCATGAGTACCCAAACCACCCATTGCATCACTAGCTTTCCCAGGGGTCATCAGGTAGGCACCTCTGTTTCTCAGTGTTTCATTGAATTAACCCCTGGAATCTAAGGCCTTTCAGCCATGTCTGAGGTGATCTGACGTGTTAATATTTTAATAACTTTCACCTACCTAAAAGTTTTTTTCCCAAAACGCTGCACATGGTAATATTCAGCACAAACCCAGCAACAATAATGTGAGAGAAGTATGTGCGTTGTTTATCTGTTTTTTGTTTAAATTAACTCTAAACATGGACTTCCCTAAAACCTATTTTCAAAGATGCTGATATATAGTGAAAAAACACGTGTTTACAGCTTTGATATTTTAATGAGTTTTTCTTCTATATTGTTACAACTCTAACACTGTCACATTGTTACAAAAAACACTGTTTTTCTCAATACCTGTGGCTCACACATTGACTATACCAGTCAAAGATAATGGCCCATTAGCCCCCACCCCATCAGTGAGACCAACTGAATCACTTGGTTGTAAACTGTGGTATTTTAGTTATTAAGCAAAGACACATAGAGCAACTAAGCCATAAATATGAGCTTCAGATGACTGCTTGAAAGCAACAGAGAGCATCCAAACTTTATTACAAGCAGCTGAGCTCTGTGCCTCTGCGCAATTATAGAACATTTACCATCATGAATTCCGTTGCTGGAATATATACTGAACTAATTTAGCATCAAACCTAACCAGCACCAAACTGCTGCAGAAAAACAAGTCAAATATATTTCACTTACTTATCACAAAATGAAGCTGTACCTCCTCAGGCAGCTGAAAACTGTGACTGTGCCGTCTTGGAGTTCGGCAGTCAGTGTGGAAACACAGCCATGTGCTTTTGTTTATATGACTAATATGAGCGCTTTCTCTCGTAAATTAGCATGCTATTATCATATGAATATTATGGTTCGGCCATCAAGGGTCACATTTGAGTCTTAGAGAGAAATGTGCCTCTAGTTACTTATCTTTCTATAACAACCAGGTAAAAATACATTTCTACCTCCATATAAAAATTAGACCCTTTAAGGTTCTGTTTATTATGTTTCTAGGATAAAAACTCGCTAAGTTGCATAAATGTTTTTGCACAAGTTCTGATCAGGAGCACTGACTCCAGAGGGTTAATCCCACAGCACCTCCTGAATGCTCAGCTGTTGAGTCTGGTGTTACAGACCCACCCACCTCCAAGCAAGTTTTAAAGTCTTACCACTCCCTTAACCATCAAAAACCATAAATCCATACTGGCCTGCCCGGTTACTAAGGCTGTACCTAGCCCCACTGGCACTGTTAATGCATGCTCAGTGCTACCAGTCCCAGATTTTTATGTGCTACATCACCAGCAATTACAATAACATTTCTACAGTCTATTCCTCCTACTATTTTGCCCTTAGTTTCTGGCCTCTGATGCCAAACTGCCCAAGCAGGGTTGTGGCAGACTTGGCTACATATCCCCTAACAGCTATTTTCTTCCTTTTGAATGCTTCATCTACTGTATCCTCAAATGGAATTGTTAATTCTGTGAAGTAAACTAACTTGTGGGACAAACTAACCTTACAAGTTGACAGATATTGTTCAACGTGCCAACCCCTCTACATAATCTACAACTAGGGTCTTCACCTACTCACTTTCCAAGATGTTGCCGCATTAAAAGGATGCCATAAGTTGCTGCCAGCAAAAAAAACTTAAAATGACTTGCCTTTATCACCCACAACTTTTGCTAAATGTTCTTCCACTTCTATAGATTCTCCCAACAAAGCCTCTGGCCTTGTTTTGCTTGCGACACTGCTGTCACCAATTCAGGAAATATGACCACACAGCATTGTCTAAAATCCAGATTTTCTGCTAATTTTTTATTATTCTGTGGAACAATTGCATTTAATGGTGCTGTGGCTCATTCTCATTTAAAGGACTGGGTGTTGTAACTCGTTTTTCCTGGCAGGGCTGCATGAGGCAAATGTTGATTTGGTCTGCAACACACCTGACACCTGGCACATATAAGGTGGACCTGTGGCTGATGTTCATCATGAAATCATCATCTCAGCAGAAAAAGAACATTATCTAGAATGAGCTGATGATTTACATTTAGATTTATTTGTGGTTATAGCTATGTTAAAGAGTTGCGTAGAGTCTTCCCCAAAATCATGTAGAGTAGTTGCACAAATGGGATATTAAACCCATTAAAGCTTTACACTGTGTGAAATTCCAGGTTGTATACAAGAACATTTTTTCCCTTTCTTCTATAAGGCCACCATTTTTTCTATGTGAAACATATGAGCAATGATTAAATTGGTCCTCACCTTGAGACATTTTTTTGTTCAAGTTTGAATATTCACACAGAGCAAGCCAAAAAAAATCCTGGCAGACAAATTTCCAGTTAACTGTGGTCCATTTAAATTTAAAATGTATAAAAATTGATATAAAAATGTTTGTTCCTCTATATTTGTGTGTAATTAGGACTCTGACAGTACGTGTGGGGTACTTTGTAAGCTGGATGACCCTGCAGTAAAAGACAGTGTGGTGGTCACTGTACTGAAGAGTCAGGGAGCCATTCCCTTCATTAAAACCAATGTCCCACAAGGCCTGCTCAGGTAAGAGTGTCCACCAATGACATCACTTAATACACTAAGCTCAGTCAGGTATAGAAAACCACATGCAGTAAAAAACATATCCATTCATTTTACTGGCTTGATTGTCTGATAAGACTTTATACATTAGACATCTGTCAATACATAATTTTACAAGTGTTGAATGATCAGGTGCACACAAACATTTAGCCATATGATGTACCTTATACAGTACAATGCCAAAACTGTAAACAGAAACTGTAATTGTGTTGATATAATGTATTTTAGTCCTCTGGAAATCAAACATTTTGTGGTCAGTGTGTGTGCACTTGTGAATCGTGATGTAGACTTTTTGTTTTATGCTCTGTAGTTATGAATGTAGCAACCCAATCTACGGGAAGACTGTTAACCCCTGCAACCTTCAGAAGACAAGTGGTGGATCTTCAGGAGGGGAGGCTGCTCTGATTAGTGGTGGTGGCTCTATCCTGGGTTTGGGGACAGACATTGGCGGAAGTATTCGCATCCCAGCCTCCTTCTGTGGCATTTGTGGCCTCAAGCCAACTTCTAACAGGATAAGGTTTTATGCGCATACTATTCATAGCAAAGGTTTACACTAATAATTCAGAAAATATTTAAATTTACATAATTTTTTTCCTCACTCCATATAAAGACCAAATTGTCAAGACATGCTTGGTGTTCGGTTTGAACATATATCAAAATTATGGCAGAAGCTAAAAAGACAAGTGGCAAGCATGTTGAAGTCTGAATTTTGTATGTTTCTCCATTACATGGACAAATGCAAGTTATATGACAACATACGAATATATACTCATAATTTCAAAACATACAGCTAAAAGGTTTTTCAATGATTAACCCATCTATGGCAATGAATCCAACATTCAACATGTTGTGACAGCTTGGTTTAACAATATACATCAATTTGCAACTACCACTCACTGCATCCTCTACAGCTCAGTGGAGAACATTGCCACATCATGAGCAAAAAGATTAAACTTTACAAATGTGTACAGCCACTGCAATGCATTTAGCTGATCGGGGAGAGCAGACTGGACTTTGTAACAAAGGGTAAACATATCCTTTTCTAAAGGGAAAACAGTATCTTTCACTTGTCCTCCCCAAGAGTTCCAATATTAAAATCATGAACAAGTTATTTAAAAGCAATTGTTCGCAAATAGTTTTAATGTTTAGAATTAGAAGGCAATAAAAATCAAATTAAGCTTCTGAATGAGTGAACAGACTTTCAAGCTTATGTGGATGCATTCTGAAAATTACAGAAAGTGTAAATTCCAATCTCATTGTATATACTTTGTGCAGCAGCAAATATTATATATTTGCTATTGAAATACATTAGCTAATGTTCTACTTGCAGTCGGCTGCACACATTTGTCACTGCTCTTTGCTTGAATCTTTGGTCAAGGATTTATGATCCTTTTGAAGCTGGGTATTTAAAGCACAAGTTAGCCATGTCTTGAAATACACCAACCAACCATAATTTTATGACCATCTTCTTCACACTCACTGGTCAGGAATCCCACAAAACCACCTAGTGCAGGTATGATTTGGGTGGTGGATCATTCTCAGTGCTCCAGTGACACTGATGTGGGCGTGTGTTACAGTGTGTTATGGATTAGACACAGCAGTGCTGCTGGAGTTTTAAACAATCTTTCCACTCACTGTCCACTCTGTTAGACACAACTACCTTGTTGGTCCATTTGTAAATGTAAAGTCAGTGGCAGTAGCTCGTCTAATGCTGCGCAGTTTGTGTGGGTCAGTCTCTAGTCTTTCATTAGTGGTCACTGGACACTGCACACAGGACACTGCTCGGATCGACTTGTACCAGCACAACACACTACCACTATTTAAGTGTCACTGCAGCACTGAGAATCATCCCCAACCCAAATCATACCTTCTCTGTGGGGGTCCTGACCATTTAAGGAATAGGGTTAAAAGGAACAAACAGTGTATGCAGAGAAATAAAATGGACTACAGTCTGTAATTTTACAACTACATAGTGCTACTGTATGGTCAGAGGAGTCTATGGGCCAAATATGCCGTAGAGAATTGAGCATCTGCATTATGTCATGTGATTAGTAATGCTTGTGTGGTATCATCAGTATGGGTTGATTGGTTTGCTATTCAATTACAGGACACTTGTACATATTTCAAAAATAAGTCAGGACACTGGGACATGGACTAAAAAACAGGATTGTTCCAGGAAAATTGGAATGTCTGGTGACCCTATATATAACATTGTAGAATACACATCTGACAAGTAGATCCCTGCAGTGTGCCAGAATACAGCAAGAAAAAAGTGCAAATGTATACTTACTGTAAGGAGGAAATCTTTTATAAGTTCATAATATTTGTTCAGAATTGTAATTTAATGTGTTATGGTAAGATTATCTTGATAAGATGCACTGCTTAGCTGCAATGTTAATTTGAGCATTTTCTCTTTACACATAGTTTACGTGGACTAAATTCTTGTCTTAAAGGTGTAAAAACAGGTAACTCATTTAAACATATTTACACAAGTTTCTATTTTATCTAGAAAGCCCCATATCCAGAAAATTTGGGACATTTTGTAAAATGCAATAAAGCCCACAATCTGTGATGTGATAATTATGTTAAAGAATTTAAAAGCAGAAAGAAAATATAGCATCTGGGTTGCTAGTTATCACTGAGCAATGTGAAGTTGGAACAGAGGCAAGTTTACATCACCTTTCCTTTTATTTAATTATTTGGGAACTGAGCAAAACAATTGCTAAAGTTCTGCAAGTGGATTTTATGTGCATTCATTTTGCCCCTGTCCCAATTTTCCTTGGAGTGTTAAAAAACACTGGAAAACTATTCTTTGTGCTTTTTCAGTTAAAAAAAAAGTTTTTGGAAACTAAAAATCTGTGCTTGATTACAGTCTTGTCTGCCATTGGTCCCATGGCCCGGGATGTGGAGAGTTTGGCGCTCTGTATGAGAGCTTTACTCTGTGAGAAGATGTTTATGCTGGACCCAACAGTTCCACCTTTACCATTCAACCAAAAGGTACACAACAGTAGTACAGATTTGTTGATAGCTAACAATACTCAGCAGTGCAGCAGAGAAATGAAAATTAGTGATAACAGAAAAGCAAATTCTACTAAATTCTACTAATAATTAAAAAAAGTTAAAAATATTATCACATTAGCTTCTTAACAGAAATTGCCTTTCTACCTTAAATGCTACAGCAGAGTTTGTGCTTAGTTTTTCTTCCCCCAGATTTTTATTGCACTATAAAAACATGCATTTAGCTACTACAGGCCACCCAAGGAATGTAAATAGTGCACATATTTAATATGGCATGGGAAATTTAAATAAATAATATTGTGGAGAATATACAGACTATAAATACTCCATCCATTATCTGTAACCGCTTATCCAATTTAGGGTCGCAGGGGGTCCAGAGCCTACCTGGAATCATCGGGCGCAAGGCGGGAATACACCCTGGAGGGGACGCCAGTCCTTCACAGGGCAACACAGACACACACACATTCACTCACACCTACGGACACTTTCGAGTCGCCAATCCACCTACCAACGTGTGTTTTTGGACTGTGGGAGGAAACCGGAGCACCCGGAGGAAACCCACGCGGACACGGGGAGAACACACCAACTCCTCACAGACAGTCACCCGGAGCGGGAATCGAACCCACAACCTCCAGGTCCCTGGAGCTGTGTGACTGCGACACTACCTGCTGCGCCACCGTGCCGCCCACTATAAATACTATATAGTTTAAATACTATGTAGTTTTTTCTTATTGTTGTACAGCACACATACTAATGGAAATTTTTTATTCATGCTTTTCTGCTGTTTTTGTATCAAGCAGTATGTGAGGGTTTAAAGTTGTAGCAAATTGGAAATGGGCAAGTTCTTGAGTGTTGTATCCCTGATTCCCTCTGCTGAAACAGTTGTCTAGGCATGTTGTATTTTTAGGATATTTGTTTTTTTTATCCATAAAGTCTTTCAACCAAAAGATCTTTAATATTCTTTCACACACTTTGAACAGGTGTACGAGTGTTCTGATCGCTTGAGGATTGGTTACTTTGAGAATGATGGGTACTTACAGCCATCTCCGAGCATGGCCAGAGCTCTACGAGAGACCAAGAAACTTCTGGAAGAAGCAGGACACACAGTATTCTCATAACCCTCTTAATAAAAATGAACGAAACAGCTGCATAATATGAATAACAATGATCCTTTAAAATAGTGGAAAACATATTATATTTATTGTGTGTAGTATATAGTTATTGACTACATCTTTAATAACGGTCTTTCTCCTCCATCATTTCTTCTGAAACCAAGTAAAACAGGAAATTTTGTCTCTGTTTTGCAATAACAGTATCTTAAATGAAAGTTTCACATTAGATGGTAGAATGTTGCTGTGAGGATTAAATGCCATTAGATCAAGACAACATAATCAGGTTTCAACATAATTAGCTCACTGATGTTGGATGATTCATTCTGGATCACAAACACTATTCTACCTCTTTACAAACAGGTTGGTTTTAGTCCACCACTCCAAAGAACAGTTTAACTGCTCCATAGTCAATTGCTAGTGCCTTACTAGTCAATGCTTACCACTGAACAAGGTGAATTTAGGCCCATAGGCAGCTGCTCCAGAGTCCAATTTTTATGCTTTTATATGGATATTATACAAAGTGTCTCTGCAAAAAATTTGTTTGTTTTTTTTTTGTTTATGTTTTATTGCTTTAAATATCTGTAGAAAATATTTGGTAGTAAATTGAGATTTTATATAGATAGGTGAGAGATTAAAAAAATATTTTGAAAGAACGAGTGATTCCTATGTAATGTAATTTTATAATAGTTTATATTAAGTAACTTCCTACAATGCTCATTTGACCAGAAGTGTTCCAACATTTAACAATAACTGTAAATGCTTGTTTTTTCCCATAACAAGTTTGGATCTACAGTAGCATCTGTTATTGATTAGAATACAGCTTCTTTCTTTACAGGTTTTACATGTTTCTTTCTCTCTTTCTGCTCTAGTTAGTTCCATTTAAGCCTCCAGCTAACATCAAAGTCATGCATGAATATATTGTTAGAAGTACTTTCGCTGATGGAGCTGCCACCCTTCTCAGTAACCTGTGAGTCCCATACAAGCACTGTATGCGGGTTATGCATCTGTATATACTTTATTCCTGTGTGTGTCTATGCTTTTGATTTCAGAAATGACGGCCCCATTGACCCATGCCTGCAAGCCCAGATCACTCCTTATCGTTTTCCAGGCTTTTTAAAAAAGATTCTATCTGTCATACTTAAACCTATTGTAAGTTCAGTCAACTTTTATTATTCACACAGAATATTACAGCCATTTTTCATATACAATTAATATGATGAACAACGAGGCATGTTTTATACACTGGGGAAGAATTGTTGCACTGTAACTTTTTAACTAGCTCATTTCAGGCAATATAGACATGTGTTGGTTGGTGTCACCTACATTTACATTTTGTTTCTTCTCAGTATCCACGTATTGCCGGAGCTATGGATGCTCTTTGTGGAATCAAGTAAGACTTATACATATAAACATTGAGTTTCAGTCCATTCTCAGTCCATTCTTCTCAGTGTGAAACTCTGCTGAACTTTTGACCAGATTATTTTTTTATGCTATACCAGATTCAAATGAGTGCATTTATGGTCAGTACCTCTTACTGAGGCTCAGCCCACACAGATTGGGATATTTGGAATATTGGGATATTTTCTACCTCATATTTTCAAAATGGCCCCGTCCACACGAATAAAAAAACAGTTGCATTATCATCCCGTAACAGTAGGGGGTCATAGTATCTGTTTAAGAGAGACATCAAAACACCACAAAGCATGAGGAAAAAGTTTTAATCCCAAATCACTCCGTACTCCCTATCATTCAATTCAATTTGACTATGCAAGTCATTAAATTACTTGTCTCAGCCACAGACACTGGCCCACAAGCAAACCAAGAGTCTGATACCTTCAGTGTGCTAATCTGGCCTCACAGTCAGTATTCTGCCAATTGCATTCTGATTGGCTGTCTGTTTATCTGTGTATATGCACTTCTGTGTATTGTTTTGTACCAACTCTGATACTGGTCAGACTCTGGTACAAAATATGAGACTGTGAAATTACTCAGACTAGATCTTAATAGAGTGCATTATATATTTCTGTTACAACAATATTTATATTTATTTATATGTGGGAATCTGAAATCTAGTCATATCTGAATGTATACATTGTAGTATTATGATTATGTAATTTATAATGAAGTGAAAAGCTATTTGAATTTGACACATTGGAAAAGACAGACACGCTGTGTTTCTGAAAATCTCAGTATTCCTCATCCACATGAGAACAATGACAACAGCGTTTTCAGAAATCTCCACCTTAGAGGGGGCCTGAGATGTATTTAGTGCTGGAATATTTTAGCTACAAGCTCAGTTGAGATGGGTAAGTGTGGAATGTAGAAAGACTGCAACAGTTATGATACCATACTTTTCTGTGAGTAGTTCAGAGTTCAGTTCTATTTGTACTACTGGATTTAAAAAGAGCTCTATCTTTATCATCTTCTTCCTTCTTTGTTATCTACCTTCATCAAAAAATGAACATCAACTGTTATGTGTTTTCTTTGTTGATACAGGTCTATTGCCGACCTGTGGAAACAGCACACAAATACAGAGGTATTGTATTTAGTTCTTATGTCTGTTGAAACACAGATGCTTTACTTGTTCACTTTATTAGGAACCTCTCCCATTGATATTTGTCTAGATTATACTTCCAATATGTAAGAGTAAAATTACAGGCTGGTTTGGAGGACTATTTTTAACAATGACACTAATACAGTAACCTGTATTATAATGGTAGGAATGGCACTATAATCAGAAACTGATCATTGGGGAAGGACTCTTTTTAAGATTGAATATGTACTATGCATCAACAGAAGGGCAGTCTGCACCAGCAGGGTGTACAGCGCTAGAATATTGGTGAAGTTGTTGATTAATGTAATTTTCTGTTTGTAGAATTATATCCATGAGGTGATAAACCAGTGGAATGAGCTGGAAATGGATGTGCTGCTGTGTCCAATGCTGGGTCCTGCCTACAACTTCAGTTACTGCGGGAAACTCACCAGTATTGTGCCCCTTTCTGTCTTCTTTTTAACTTTTATATTTCAAAGCAATTTCAGTTACTTCACAATGAGAATGGGTAGGGTCAAATATAATATAATATCTTCAATTCATGGTCTTGATATTGTCCCAATATTTTTAGAATACTCAGATAATGTTTTAATTTACATGTTTTATAGATTTACACATTAAAGTTTACACATTATAAATAAAACGTTCACATAATATGCAGGACGTCTTTGTATAAATAGCACTAGTTAAAAAGCAGCAGGTCCAGTTATGCAATTTTGTATTCAGTTAAGCAACACCACATGAAGATCAGCAGATCATCTCCTGGTATCATGAGGACTCAAACTTTTGGCAAAACTCGTGCTATTTATGAGCCTTCAGCTTATTGCTGGATTATGGAGCCTTGAAATCGCTGGATCACTGTTGTGTATAATGTTTAGGGAGTAGCTGAAACTAAAGAGTTCTCAGTTGCCAGTAGCAGGATTAAGAAACCTTAACATTAGCAAATCAGCAAATGTGGTGTATGTGGCTAGTTTCCTAACTAGTTTTGTTGTGCTTCAAGACAGCTTTAATCTCTGTACATGAAACCTCCAAACATCTCCAACACAAAAGTAAATAATTCTGCAAATGAGGCATTAGGTTAATTGGTACAATTTAGTTTCCTTCAGTTCCAGCCTCTAATTATTGTATTTTGTATTTTTAATGCTAAATATATACATTGCACCAGTAAGAGCAGAGTGTGAAGGTTCACTTAGCAGGGTGAGTGCACAGTTTTGCTCAAAATATTGCAATGCACACAACATTATGGGTGACATAACAGAGTTCAAAAGAGGACAAATTCTTGGTGCATGTCTTGCTGGTGCCTCTGTGACCAAGACAGCAAGTCTTTGTGATGTATCAAGAGCCACGGTATCCAGGGTAATGTCAGCATACCACCAAGAAGGACAAAACACATCCAACAGGATTAACTGTGGACGCAAGAGGAAGCTGTCTGAAAGGGATGTTCGGGTGCTAACCCGGATTGTATCCAAAAAACATAAAACCACGGCTGCCCAAATCACGGCAGAATTAAATGTGCGCATCACTGCCAAGGCCTACCGAACCATTCTGGAGGACCATGTGCATCCAATGGTTCAAACATTGTATCCTGAAGGCGGTGCCGTGTATCAGGACGACAATGCATCAATACACACAGCAAGACTGGTGAAAGATTGGTTTGATGAACATGAAAGTGAAGTTGAACATCTCCCATGGGCCTGCACAGTTATCAGATCCATATATTATTGAGCCACTTTGGGGTGTTTTGGAGGAGCGAGTCAGGAAATGTTTTCCTCCACCAGCATCACGTAGTGACCTGGCCACTATCCTGCAAGAAGAATGGCTTAAAATCCCTCTGACTACTGTGCAGGACTTGAATATGTCATTCCCAAGTCGAATTGACGCTGTATTGGCCGCAAAAGGATGCCCTACACCATACTAATAAATTATTGTGGTCTAAAACCAGGTGTTTCAGTTTCATGGTCCAACCCCTGTATATATATATAATTTATGACCACCACCTTGTTTCTACAAACAATATCTGTCAGCAACACTGACTACACGGGAGCACTTTGTAGTTCTACAATTAAAGTCTATAGCTGTTACTCTGCATACTTTGCACCCACTCCCCCTTTCAAACGGTTTGTCAATGGTTAGGAGCACCAGAGCATAGTTATCATTTGGGTGGTGGATCTTTCTTATTGCTGCAGTGACAGTGATGTGGTGGTGTCTCTGTATTGGTAAAACTGGATCAACAGCACACAACACACACAGCACCACCATGTCAGTGTCACTGCAGCTCTGGGAATGACCCACCAACCATCATTCCTGCTCTATGTTCTGTAGGGGTCTTGACCATTTGAAAAGGAGGATTGGCAGTGGCTGAGAGAATTGGCATTAAGTGTCGAAACGAGGTGGTCATAATCTGATATGATGATGTGTATATATAACACAAATGGCTATACAGAATCCAAATATTACCAGTGTTCTATGTTGGGCTGAAATTGGATTTTTTTTTTACTTGTTTGCAATCAGTTGCAGTAATTATTCAGTAAAGTATAAAATTGTCACCCCCCCTCCCCCATTCCCCTCTTGAATTTACATGAGATATGATATACATTTGAACAAATAATCAGACTGACTAAAAAAATGCATGTGTATGTGACTTGTTTTAGGTGCCTTGAGTTACACAATAATATACAACCTGCTCAACTTCCCAGTGGGGGTCGTGCCTGTAACAACAGTAACAGCGGAAGATGAAGCTCAGCTGAAAGATTACAAAGGGAATTTTGGAGATATCTGGGACAAGCTGTTTGTTAAGGTTAATACAACAATGCTGAGTTTGTCTTATATTCCACAAGTTAAACAGAGCAAGCAGCAGTGATGTGATTTTAGGTGACAGAGTAAATGATTTTCAGTTTTGATATACTCCTTTGTGCGCTGGGATTCAGATCAGCGTTTTGATGGATTAGGCATTAATATTCAGTTGTACCTGTTTTGATGAAAACTGATAAGAGAGAGATTTGCTTTTAAAAGGTAGTGACATATAACATCCAGTAAAAACAAGAATCTGTGAAAGTGTTGGAATCATTTTCAATCCAATATATCTATACTTTTTGGTAAAATTTGGTAAAAAAAAAAAAAAGCCCTTGCTTTGCAAATGTGAAACAAATAAAGTGACAGAGAAACAGCACAAAACAAGGAAGGGCAAACAAAAAAAAAGTTTGTTCTGCTGCTGTGTTCAAACCTCCATATTCATTCTCCAGAATCGTATACAGTGCCTTTTTTGTTTCTTTTGTATTTTTTATTTAAATGACAAAAGAACGAAGAAAAGATGGCTAATGTTTTTGCAGGCCAACTTAATTGTGTTTTTTAGGGCCAGAGACATTTTTACAACTCCCTGTGTTATTTGTGACTTTTCCATTTAATTACACGTTTTAGTCATTTAGGAAAAAATTATTTTTGCCCACTCTTACTAAAACAAGGATCCAGCAGCTCAGCAGTCCATGGTTGCTCTTGTCTGATTCTTCTCTCCATGATATGCAGAAAATGCAGTTCTGCATGTGCAACAGCTGTGTGAATTTGTAGACAAGCACATGTGCTGTCAACCAAGTTCTGTCACTTTGAAAATTTAATGTGTGTGTTTTTTTTTCCGATCTGAAAACATGCTGAATCTCCTTTGACCTCTGCACACATTTTGTGTTATTCAGACCATATAGGATGAGGTCAGGCTCAGAGAAATCAGTAGTGTTTCTGCATAAAATTGATGTATGTTTTCTTCTTGCATAATAGAATTTCAGGTTGTAATTTCCGTGGCAGAAAAAAATACAGTCATATTCATCTGTAAAAACACTAAACGTTTTTCCTTTGTACTTTTGTCTGCTAGATCATTGTTCAGGAGATTTAACAAATTACTAATGTTTGTTTTGATTGCATTTTACACAGTATACCACCTTTGTTACGAATGGGGTTTATATTTTGTTTATGTTCATGTCCAAGGTTGTAATAAACGTGAATTGTTATAGTGTTTTAAGGCCTATGATTCTATATATAATTATTGACTTTACTGAAGATGGGGCCTTTATCTAATGTTCTGTAGTCTGATGTATTGTGAACAGTGGCATTGCAGCAATTTTACGGTCAGTAAAATAAAACGTTTAATTTGCCACATGGGGGCAGCATTTCTCATTTACACAAGCCCCTTAAAGTAAATGAAGTGCTTGCATAGGTTAGTGTTGGATGAATCTGATACTAGTTGTAAGTATACAGATAAATGTGTTTGTTCTGAATAGTTTTACTTCACAGTTTTGAACTTGGGCTATTAAGCAGACTGACAAAATTCTGATTGTGTGTGTTTTATTGTTACAGGCCATTCAAGGCAGTGTGGGTTTGCCTGTTGCGGTGCAATGTGTGGCTCTACCATGGCAGGAGGAGTTGTGCCTGCGCTTCATGAGAGAAGTGGAGAGAGTTTGTGCCAACAACAAACTCTCTAACAACACACACTAACATATGTTTGAACAAATACACTTGCTGATACGTACAATATGATGTAATCTATTGATCCTGCTATGCTCTTTAAGATGTTATAAAGTACTAAGGATTCTTTTTTTTTTTTTTTTTTTTTTTTTGGAAGAATAGAATAGTGTTTCATTCCTTAGAGACACATTTTAATCTTCATTTTGAGATACCAAGTCAATATACAGAGATAGTATCTCAAATTATTGAGAAAAATAAAAATGTTGAGATACTTAAATATTAGTAACAACGTTTTTTTTATGACGAAAACAAGCCTTCATATATATGATTCATATTTTAGTGATTATTTTTTCAAATTATAGGACCTTATAGGATCTTCATGATGGCAAATTACCAGGAAAAAAAATATGTATATCAAATATAGTTTAAATAGGCTTCAGAGTAATTTTGGAGTATTTCTGTTAGTAGAAAAATTGTTAGAATAAAATGTGTATTTTTTTTTTTCCACTAAAGCTAAAAACTCATGAGGCGGCACGGTGGCACAGCAGGTAGTGTCGCAGTCACATAGCTAAGGGACATGGAGGTTGTGGGATCGATTCCCGCTTCGGGTGACTGTCTGTGAGGAGTTGGTGTGTTCTCCCCGTGGCCATGTGGGTTTCCTCCGGGTGCTCCGGTTTCCTCCCACGGTCCAAAAACACACGTTGGTAGGTGGATTGGCGACTCAAAAGTGTCTGTAGGTGTGTGTGTTGCCCTGTGAAGGACTGGCGCCCCCTCCAGGGTGTATTCCCACCTTGCGCCCAATTATTCCGGGTAGGCTCTGGACCCACCGCGACCCTGAACTGGATAAGCGGTTACAGATAAAGAATGAATGAATGAATGAATAAGAACTCATGTAATTGAATATTATAGTTGCTGAAATTATTTTTCAACATTTTACATATTCTGTTGTAATTTGTAGATAATTAAATATTTTACTAACTTTTAACAAAACTGTTGTAAATTTTTTATTCTATTATCAAACTTATTGCAGATATCTGCAAATGCAGTCCATTAACCAATGAACTACTTTATCAACAATGGTAATTTTGTAGGTACCTTATGATAGCTTACCATACCTTATGTATCACTTTCTGGCAAATTCTTTCTGGTTAAACAAATAAGTTTTGTTTAGTTAGCTTTAACTTAGCTGACATGAAAATCAAAGTATATATATTTCAGAAATTAAAGTTTTTTCATTGTGATTAGAGGAAATACATTGTATGCATTCTTTAATTCTTAAATTAAAATGACTTTGTCACAATTTTTTTTCATTTTTTACCAAAATGATAAAGCCTCTCCATTTAGAAATAGTCCAAAACAGAAAGGTGACATTCTGTATATTTATTCTATTATGCAATTATTTTTAATCCATGAAACATTTTAGATTTATTTTTATCAAATGATTCTGATTATTCTAATTTCTTGTCTTCCATGACATAGTGGAATTTGCAATTTACTATGCATTTCTACAATTAAAACATAATTACTTACAAATTTTACATGTACAAATTTTACTTTTCATTGACATCAATGAAAAGTACAAAGAAAAAGCTTATTAATTGTTACTTTAAAGTTTGTGAACTATTTTCTACATGAATTTGATGTAAAAAAATGTATCCAAATTTTACTCAAGTGCTAAAAGTAAGACTAGAAATAAGTGCTAGAAAGTATGACTGTCTTGCTGTAGCTAAAAGAATTGTGGCAGAGACACTCTTCAAAAACAGACTGACACAGATACCGCAGCCTTTAGTGTGGAATAGACAATTCTGTATTCACAGTGGTTTCTAAGGCATCTATATCATGATGGTAAATTTGTATGTGTGTCAGTCTGTGTGTGACTGTATGAGAGATACATTTAAATGAGGCTTTTCCTGTGGGAAACCATATCAGATTTGACAGAATGTTGCATGAAAACCATACACATGAAATGCTGCACCCAGGTCTGATAAAGTGAATTTTGGTGGGTGCATCTTGAAAACTGAAAGTTGAAATACAAAATGTATAGGGAAAACAGGAGAAAAGTAGGGTCTAGCAGGAGAATGGATGGAATGAATTTCCAAAAAGCGATATACAAGTACAATATTTTAGACCAGGATGTGTTGCTGGAATGGTGATAAAATTTTTAAACATGGGGAAAACCACTTCCAAAAATCAGGTGGAATAAATTTACTAATACATTTAAATTCTCACTGCAACACACCAATATTACAAACTTAAGAATGACAATATTGTTTTTATTATTAATAGTAAAAAACTAGAGAACAGTTACTGCAGAAACTGTGAGTGTTCGCAACTCTGCTCACTAAAATATGCTGCTATGGTATAGGTGTTGGTTACTAAGGTGTTGCTAGGTGGTTGCTAGCAAATCAAGTGCAAACAATTGATTTTTTTATTTTTTCACCAACATAATTTTGTATTTTGTACATATAAAAACATTTAGAACTGGATGTCTGTAACATTGTCCAAAAAGTAGGGACATGTTTATGACTGTGTGACAATAATTTTGTATTTTGACTTTTACATTTTTTGGCATGTGTCCATGTGGGTTTCCTCTGGGTGCTCTGGTTTTCACTGGGTGCTCTGGTTTTCAAAAACACACGTTGGTAGGTGGATTTGCGACTCAAAAAAGTGTCCATAGGTGTGAGTGCGTGAGTGAATGTGTGTGTTGCCTTGCGCCCAGTGATTCCGGGTAGGCTCCGGGCCCACCGGGATCTTAAACTGTGGTTAAAGACAATGAATGAATAAATTAATTAATTTATTTAAGGAAGAAGGATATATTAAAGTCTGATCCTCTGAAGACACATTTTAAAATGTACCATGGCACAAAATTAATATTTTTGAAGACACCAGAAGAAAAGTTGCACATAAGGTTGAAAACATCTCCAAAATGTTTGAAATCCATCAATCCACAGTCCAAAATATCAGCTAAGGTCTCTCCAAGAGGAACATGTATAATAGTCCAGAACATCACAAAGGAAAACAAAGTAAGTAGTGAAGACTTCTGTCACAGTGATTAAGAGAGTTTGTCATCAGAAGAGCATTGAGCAACTTTTATGTGCATGGAAGGTTTGGAGAAAAGCAAAATGATATAGCATTTGCTTATTCAGGTTTCTATTTATCTACTTTTAAAATGTGTGACAACTGGATGTTTTTAGGTTGTATTTATACACAGACATGGAAAATTCTAAAGGATCCAGAAACTTTCAAGAACCAATAAACCATTTATGAAGAAGAAAAGCACGTTCAATGTATGAGAACATGTTCAATAATATAAAGAATTTGAAGATACAAAATTTAGTTCCAACAGTGAAGATTTTAACACGCTTCTGTTCATTTGTATGACCAAACTGTATAATATTACTTAATACAAACAGGATTGTACATAACTTAACATTTTTAAATTAATAATAAAATAGCTCATTCTACTTACAAACACAAATCTGGCATAGTTTTGAGAGTGTAGAATCTCCATTTAAACAAAATTTCTCAGTAAGCAGTAAAATTTCTGCAGTAAGCACTGATAGAGAATTAATTCCAATAAAATTCAGTAGAGGGCGGCACAGCAGGTAGTGTCGCAGTCACACAGCTAAGGGACCTAGAGGTTGTGGGCTCGATTCCCGCTCCGGGTGACTGTCTGTGAGGAGTTGGTGTGTTCTCCCCGTGTCCGTGTGGGTTTCCTCCGGGTGCTCCGGTTTCCTCCCACAGTCCAAAAACACATGTTTGTAGGTGGATTGGCCACTCAAAGGTGTCCATAGGTGTGAGTGTGTGAGTGAATGTATGTGTGTGTCTGTGTTGCCCTGTGAAGGACTGGCACCCACTCCAGGGTGTGTTCCCGCCTTGCGCCCAGTGATTCCAGGTGGGCTCTGGACCCACCGCGACCCTGAACTGGATAAGCGGTTACAGATAATGAATGAATGAAAATTCAGTAGTCATTATTGCTTATTATAGCTCACTATCACAAATAGTGAGAAAGCAGAGTATGAATGTTATATTCTATGGAATCTGTCATTTGCTATGGTAGTCTAATGTTGCATGAATATTTGCAGTGCAGTAATGTTAAAATATGCAGTAGCATTCAAAATATGTCATTAAACCCAATGACACCAAGCCTCCACTTTACCAGTTCACTGGAAAATTGTCGTTGTAAGAGGAAGAGGCAAACACTCATATATTCATGTTTTTTTCTCTCTACCTCTTCTGCTATTATTTCAGACGTGTGGATATAGATCATTTACTTCAGAAGAACATTTAGAGGCTGTGAAGATGAACTTAATGACACATGGAATTTTCATTTGAAATGTTGCTCATAATGAAAATACGTGTTTGTGTTGGTCTTTACATACATTTAATTTTTTTCATCTTTACCTGCTTCCATCTCATTCTCTCTGCATTCTATTTTGAAAATGGGTTGGAGATCATCTACATTTTGAAAGTGTGAGGTATACCATACGAAATATGAAAATATTTGATATACACAGTAACTTCTCTTTACCCCATATGTGGATTGCTTCTTCTGTCTGAACTCGAAATATGAGGCAAATATTGCTAGTGAATAAAGGAAACTATACAATTATACAACAATTAGCATCTTGTGAACTGCACACATAAATAATCCCACATTTGCCTCAATATACTGAAAATTAAATAATTTCAAACAGACACGATTATGTTTTTTTCTGGCACTGTATAACACAAAATGGACAAAAGAATGACATCATGAATTCTGAATATTGTATGTTGTTTCCATTTTCACCCAGCTTTCATTACTTATTAAATATATAACTCTTGAATAAAACAGACGTGGCAAAATTTAAAGTTCATTCCAGCCAGATGGTGCTGCTTTATCTGGTCATTTGGAATATACTTATTTTTGACCAGCAACAAAAATACAATACCCGTGTCATAAATCATGAAATCGCAACACTTAAGGATACTTCCACCCAACTTTTTAACTTTATAGCAGATAAACAAATCACACATACATTATATGGACAAAATTATAGGGACACCTGCACATTACACCTACAGAACTTTATACAAGAACCCATTCCAAATCCATGTGCATTAATACAGCGTCTCTGCTGGCAGATATAAGAGTTTTCACTCTTCTGGGAAGGCTTCCTTTAAGATTTTAGTGTGTGTTTGTGGCACTTTTTACCATGCATTCATAAGAATTTGTGAGGTTAGACACTGTTTTGGACAAGAAAGCCTGGCTTGCAATTTCTGTTCTAGTTAATCAGACAGGCTGTCTGTGGGTTTGAGGTCAGGGCTCTGTGAAGGCCAGTCAAGTTCTTTCATGTCTAATTCACTCAACCATGTCTTTATGGATCTTTTTTTGTGCACTGGATCACAGTGATGCTGAAACAGAAACAGGCCTCACCAAAGTCTTCCCACAAATTTCGATGCTTACAATTGTTCAAAATATCTTCATTCGCAGAAACATGCGACCACTGAAAAACAAGCATTAGCCCTCCTCCACCACCAAAATTTACAGTTGACAAAATGCAGTCAGGCAAGTACCATTCCCCTGGCATATGCCAAATCCAGAATCATCCATCAGACTGCTACAAAGAGAAACCTGATTCCACATAATTTATGCACTGCTTTTTATCACTCCATCCAGTGCTTGACATTGTATTTGGTGATGTAAGGCTTGCATTTAGCTTCTCAGCAATGGAAACCCACATCATGAAGCTCCAGGCAAAAAATACCTTGTGTTTATGAGTGTGGTTCTACCTTTTAGAAATTTGGGTCAGCGGTGTATTGTTTAGAGAAGCAGGCTTGGGACTAGAAGGTTGCCGGTTTGATCCCCACAACCAGCAGGAAAATCGGGGGTAGGGGATTGAAGGAATGGAGCTGTTTTTTACTCAATCCACAACTGAGGTGCCCTCGAGCAAGGCACCCAACCTCCAATTTCTCCCTGGATGTTGTGGACGGCTGCCCACCACTCCATGGGGCCTCATTTATAAAACTTTGTGTGAATTCTGGAGTGAAAGTGTGCATGTGCACAAAGGCCAGAATATAGTGTCATTACTAACAAACACAAGTGGCAGCATGTGGCTGCAGCAGTAAACGGTGTTAAATCAGCTCATTAAGCAATCTTCATTTTAGCAAAAGAAGAAAAAAATCATGATCTCTGAAAACACCTACCATTATTTGTGAGTTAGTTAGGTTTTAGTAGTGCCATTATCACAGACACTGCCTCTTGCCTATTTATAGACATGTTATTATATAAGTTACAGCTGTTTAGGCTTGTAAATATCTGCAACTATTATATTATTAACTATTATCTGCAACCAGCCAATAACAATTTACTGTCTATTTATTATGGAGTTTAAATTCTCATAACAATAATTACAATAATAATGAACTTATATAGCACTTTTCAAAAAAAGAATTTAAGAAGTGCTTTGCAGATTAATTTATTACAGTGAGATAAAACAAAATAGACTAAAATGTTTAACATGAAAAAATCTGAATAAAATAGAGTGAAATAAAACAAGCTCGAGTAAATCAATACTTCAAATAATGTATCAGATACAGCAAGCTATGTAACTTTATTGTTTAATATTCTGCATCTTTAAAGTTATTTTAACTGAAGTGGTTGTTAATCTTCCTTAGTCCTTTAATCTTCGTTTATTAATCATTATGTATTTTAGACTGAAACGTGTGATGACGTTTGCACATTTAATTGCAATGTTCTATTTAACCACACGATGTCACCAATTCGCGCTCTCTCCGCAAAGATTTATGGATATGCATGGGTCAAACCTTGCCTAAATATGCGCTCATTTTTCCACAAAGTATTGCACCCTTTATAAATGAGGCCCCAGGTGTGTATTCACTGCCCTTAATGCGCTAGAGTGTGTGTGTGTTCACTGCCCTGGATGGGTTAAATGCAGAACAAATATGTCATGTTACATTATAAAAGGAAAATAGGAAAATAAATGCACATTGCCCCCTCCTTTTCCATTTTATTTCAGATGAACTTAATTTCATTTGTCAGAACACGTGTGAATCTCAGCAGAACGCTGGTGACTTTAACGCACCCTGTGAAATTGTCTGAGTTGCTGTGGTTCCTAAACACTTCCAATTCTCAATAATTCCACTCATATTTGATTGTAGAATATCTGAGGAAAAACATTTCATGAACTGATTTGTTTATGAACAATGGCATCCTAATAGCACCACACTCAAATTCAGTGAACTCGTTTTAATGACCCATTGTTTCACAATTATATGTACTGCATGACTGGGTGCTATATTTTATACACCTGTGGCAAATGTATGTTTTTTCGAGACCTATAGAGGAACAAAAATTGGGTCACTCAGTGTTGCGGGAATATGTATAGAATCATATTAAAATTTGCATGTCTAAAGCAAATACTTAATAATCCCTAAAATTCTCAGACATTTGTTGGCCAGCATTCTCTCTCTCTCTCTCTCTCTGTGTGTGTGTGTGTGTGTGTGTGTGTGTGTGAGAGAGAGAGAGAGAGAGAGAGAGAGAGAGAGAGAGAGAGAGAGGTTCTCCAGTCCACCTGACATCAGAGCCAGCACCTGCTGCATCAGCCAAAAAAAAATCCAAAAAAAGGCGGAAAAAAAGACTCACTTATAGCTCAGACAAAAACAGCATTTCACGACTCATTGGCGTTGGGAACACCTCATTCAGAGCTTGCCGGGAGGCGAGAAACAACCTTATAACACAGTCCCAGAGCCATTTAGTGGCAGGATGAGAATGCACACACTTTAAATGCGATATCCCTTCACCTAAACTAGGATCTTTCCGTTCTAATGTGCCATTGAAAATGCCTCGTGAGCGGCGAGGTCCTGGTGTGTCCGCGAGCCTGTGGGGGGTAATAACATTCGTCACAGTAAGGCTTCTGCATCCGCGGAGATAAAAACATACACACACTGTCTTTAGTGGGCTACATCATCTGTGTACCTTCCACGCGGCTTGGCCTCTTTAATGGGGAAAAGGTGAAGCAAAAGTGGAGTTCAGAGATTAGCCGCGAGTTTTAGGCAAGTCTGTGAAGTGTTTAGAAGTGTGTGAATGCAGTCTGGCTTTCATTCTTACACACATGCGCGCGCACACACGTCCTCTATTACACTACACCGAGTGGAAAAGAACATCTGCTAGGCCTCTACAGCAGGATTAGGCGATAATGATGATTGTGGAAGATTCTGTGACTCGACAATTCAGTGGGGCGCTTTCACACTCCTGATCCTCAGCGGAATGAAGGAGGAAAGAAAGAAAACACCCCCAAAGCAAAATCAGAGCCCCTCGGACATGTTTACTCCTTTCTGCCCGTCGCTGTTCCGCTCTTTTTCGGTAGCGGCTGCATGTCTTCCCTCACTGAGCTTTTGCTACGTTGAGCTTTTTCCTTTCTCTCCTTTCTCGCCGTTCTCCAGCCCTGTGGCCCTTATAGCCAAATTGGTTTACACTGGGGAGATAAATGCTCTGCAAATGCGCTTAAACACGTACAGTAAAGAGAGTAGGGAGAAGGGAGGAAGAAAAAAAGAGAAAACGCAGACAGTGCGTGTCAGGATTAGCACCGATTTCACTGAGAGGAAGTACTCAGATAGAGGCCGTTTCATCCACTCCTCAGGAAGAAGTGAGGAAGGATTTAGCCTCCAAGTGGCTGTCACTAATTCCTGGAATTATGTAACTCCATGCCAAACAGTCAGAGCCTGGTGGAAGTATTGTTTTGCAGGAGTTGAGGGCACACACACAGGGAATTTTCGGCAAAAGAGATCACTTCGAATGTACTAAATATATCCAATACTCCTTATTAGTTTACAGTTAGAATAGTTTTGGGTCATCAAAGTCAGTTCTATCCTGTCAGTGTGATTGGTCGAGAGATTTTCCGTAGTCCCGTTCAAAATTTTTCACAGGTGCTCCTAAAGTCCATTATTCTGCCTTTAGGACCATGTGGCTTTAGTATGTCCCAAATTCTCATTATATTTTTATAGCGGTGCTCCTTAGCGGCCATAACTGGGACTTCATCACGAGTGTATAATAAAAAAAATGTTAAACAAATATTCAGATGATATTTCAGCGAATGTCTGTTTTTGGTCAGTCACTCAATCAGTCAAAAAGAGAAAATAAGTTTCCACAATGGCCCAGTTTGCATAATCAAACATCGGACATGTTGACACTGGAGAAATGAACTATGTATGACCTTATAGGGCATGGGTCGGCAACCCGCGACCTCCCTGATGCGGCTCAGCTTTTGAAAATAATTAATTAAAAATAATTAGTACTTAATTAAAATGTATTTTATTTTGGTTCGTTCATTTTCGAAATGTAATTCTATGAAGATTAAGGCGATCTTGTAACATTTAAAATATTTTAATATTTATAATATTTTTGTCGCTCTTAATATACGTCACAACTTCCAATGTAGGACACCCGTCAGTGTGCGGTTTCTTGAACTATTTGACCGCTGACTGCACGGCGCCAGTAAAATAATGACGGCACGCAGAGAGAGCACAGCGTTTTTGTTTGCTGCCAGTGGATAATTTAAGTTAGCCGTTTTTTTTCCATTACTACAAGGACTCAAATAGACATTGAGTATTTTACTTAACCGTCAACACAACGTCTTTTTTCGGAGTTAAAAATGTTTTGTTGCATGCAGAAATGTTATTTAATTTTCTCTGCAGTCGTTCATTGATTTCATAAATGTAACACAGTATAGTTTGTTTATACATAGCACAAAGGCAATAAACCCTGTTATGCGCAGTGTTATTTCATTTAAAATTTCAAAAGGGTTTTGTGGCTCCCAGTGTTTTCTTTACTGTGTGAAATGTGTCCAAATGGGTCTTTGAGTGGTAAAGGTTGCCGACCCTTGGTATAGGGCAACCTGGGTCCACTGGCAGTTGAACTGACATGTTTCATGAAATAATGCTTGAAACAAGCTAAACAAATTACTGATGAATTAAGACCAGATAAAATGACATAAAACAAGGAAAGCCAGAGAATTGTTATGGGTTAAACATAAATAACTAGTAATATATTCGCCACAACTTCACAATGATAAGTATTAGACATATTATCAATATTTAAAGGTGACATTCACAATTTTAATAATTAAAAAAAAATACTGAGGATGTTTCCTTACCATCTGCTGCTCTCCAATCTGCTTGCGAGCTGGAAACCTGTCTAATATTTTATGAAGCACAAGTGTCTTTAAATGGGTAAAAAAAGGGTCTCAGTCTGATACTATACAATATAGCTCTCTCTCTCTCTCTCTCTCTCTATCTCTCTCTCTCTCTCTGTTCATGGCTTCTGGAGGTGTAAACAGCAAAGAGAGACCGGTGAAAAGCATGAACTGAGATGAAGATTCATCTTTAAACTTTTTTCCAAAGCTTTAAACCTGGCAGATTTGTGGATGGACAACTCTAGAGAAAAAGTTATGCATTCACATTTACTATTCATTTAACTGATTATGCTACAAAGCAACTTCACAGAATTACAGTAAAGACAGAAGTTTTAACATCCATCCATCCATTATCTGTAACCGCTTATCCAATTTAGGGTCGCGGGGGGTCCAGAGCCTACCTGGAATCATTGGGCGGGAATACACCCTGGAGGGGACGCCAGTCCTTCACAGGGCAACACAGACACACACACATTCACTCACACCTACGGACACTTTCGAGTCGCCAATCCACCTGCAACGTGTGTTTTTGGACTGTGGGAGGAAACCGGAGCACCCGGAGGAAACCCATGCGGACACAGGGAGAACACACCAACTCCTCACAGACAGTCACCCGGAGCGGGAATCGAACCCACAACCTCCAGACCCCTGGAGCTGTGTGACTGCAACACTACCTGCTGCGCCACCGTGCCACCCTAGAAGTTTTAACATGAAATGTAAAAAAAAGTTAGGAAGTTGAGGAAGCCAGGTGCGGCAGTTGCAAGGAAAATCTAAGGGGGAACATTAACTACCAAATACTAAATTGAACAAATGAATTTTCAGCCTAGGTTTGAAGATTGCGACTGTGTCTGAGTCCCAAACATTTTGAAGATCATTCCAGAGTTGGGGAGCTTTGTAAGGAAAAGCTCATCCCCCAGCTGAGGCCTTCTGAATTCCGGGAACAATTAAAAAGAAATAATATCTTGAAGGTGTAGTGGAATAATTATGCCCCATGTTGTGGCGGCATAAATGCTACATAAATGTTACAGACGTCAATGATAATTAATTATTATTTTATTAATAATTAAATATTTAATTCATATTGTTAAGCTCCATGTTTGGGAGCCATTAAATAATATGTAGTTTCTTTACCTGTCCAATTTTAGCTTGGACATGTAGGTCATCATGCAGGATGACTTTACATATTATATAGCAGAATTAGCTAGAATTAATTATTATTAATGAATTATGTTCATTGACCCGCTGTAGGTTCTTGGCTCCGAAATTGAATTTGAACTAAAAGTAATAATTACGTACAAGAAAGGTACACACACACAAACAAATAACCAAGGACTGGTTTTATCACACAACTGGTTTATTAATTATAATATAAAATAATGAATATTGGTTATACATTCATATAATATAATGGATTACAGTGATACATGAGGGAACAGGGATATTAATATATGAGGGAATTTCTCTATAATAATTACCCTAAATTCTAAAAGCACTATAGCTTATCCCAGCAAGAGTTCAGCACCACTCCTGAGTTATGAAAGAAATGAAACCCTGTGACCTTACGTATCCCTGGAAATAGCTGGGAATATGTCAGTGATGCACGGTGCTTTCCGGCACGGGACCTTGTAGCACTGCAGATCTGGCGATCACTCTGTCGGCGCTGGTGACGTTCTGAAGGTCTCTGTGGGAATTCTCCATAATCGCTGATCTGCCTCCTTGTGAGAGACATGTCCATGCAGGTCTCTCCTGAGCCTTTTTCTCAGAAGGTCATTCTGAGGTTGTGTGTGGCCTTCTCCGTTGTTGATCCTGAAACTTGTCATCATTTTGAGGGTCAGAGGTCTGAGGTCTCCTTCAATGCTTTGGGTGTGGCATTGAGCTTTGCTGGAATAAGCTACAGTTCTTTTAACTATAGTTTTCTACTAGAAGTAAAATTAAAATAAAACTTCTGGTTGGAAGTTCTGGGTTTGTTCTATCTGGACCCTGCTTGAGGGGCCCAAGACTATTTAAGAGATAGCCATAAGAGAGTATGATGCCTGAGAGATGCCTACAGAGAGCTGGAGACCTCTAGAGAGAGCCAGGGCTCTCCCATTCTGACTACCCTAACTGAGAAGCATTGCATGCTGGAAGCATCTCTTGCTCCTGATTGGCTGTTTCCTGTACCTTAGTAGTGACATCACATAAAATTTATGATGCTTGACAAGACAAAGACTTGAAGACGATCCCTGTTGAATGACTACCCCAAGATTTTGAATCATATTTTTGCATTAGTTTGATTATATGTTAACACAAAGTAATATCATTCAGACAAACCATGTTTTACATAATTCCTAACCAGATAACACACAGAGTATGTGGCTACCTTGGTTCTACATAAGTTCATATAAAAAGTGATTTTAAACACATGTAAATTAATTCCACCCATTTTGATTGTCCAAATGGAATTAATTTCACCCAGTTGTATCCATATACAACTTGTTCACCAGGTAAACTTAGGAATTAAGGAATATGTGTTTCTTTTGGTTTTAACAATCTCTCAAGACGTGTGAGAGGACATTTAATAAAGGTGGGTCTGTGTGTCTCTGCATTCTGAAAGATTCTTCTCTTGATCCTGTGTGGCCTTGGGTCATAAACCGTCCTGGAGTGAGGTTTTTATGACTTGTCTCTGGGTGTTATCTCAAATTCCGATCTGGCTTGGTTTGGCTAGGGGATGTCTCTGAGCGAAGAGACATCTTTCAGCGTAATAAGATAACGTTTAATAAGCAGCCAATGAAATGATGATAGAACTGGGATTATATGTTTTCTAGTTTTATTCAGGAACCTGTCTGCAGCATTTCGAACTAGTTGAAGTTTACTTAATTTTCTGCTAGTGCATCCTGACGGTAGTGCGTTTACAATAGTCTAAACTTGAAGTATTAAAGGCAATCCCTATGTGTTGATCAAATGATAAATCTGAATCAATTATGACAGCAAGATTTTTTTTTGCTGCTGGACCAGGTATAACTGGAAAGTCAGCAAGATTTAAAATTAAATCTGATAATATATTTCTTGCCACTTTTGGAAGAAAAGCAGAACCTCTGTTTTGTTACTGTTTAGTAGAAAGCTACGCAACATCCAGCCTTTCACTCTTTTACACAGTCCTCTATTTTCTTTAATCTGTCTTTGTTTTCGGGCTTGACTGATTGTACAATTGCGTGTCATCTGCATAACAATGGAAGTTAATGTTATGGTTTCTTATATCTGTGCCTAACTTTAACATGTATAATGTAAATAGTAATGGTCCTAAAATAGAGCCTTGTGGAATTCCAAATCTTACTTTAGAATAATTGGAAGGCAAATCGTTTATGTTTATGAACTGATAATGTTCTGTTAAGTAAGATTTGAATCATGATAAGGCTCTCCCTGTGATTCCAACCATGTTTTCTAACCTTTCTAGAAGAAAACTGTGGTCTATAGTATCAATAGATAAACAGAGGTCAAGTACCACCAACAGGGATGCCTTGATCTGAGGCAAGGAGATAATTTGTTTTCTTGACTAGTGCTATCTCAGTGCTATGATGTGGCCTGAATACAGACTGGAAATATTCATATATATAATACTTATGTAGTTAAGAACCAAGTTGTTGGGGTACAGCTTTTTCTAAGGTCTTGGATGTAAATGGCAGGTTAGAATGGCTTGTAAATTATTTCAGTTTTCCACCGCATGGGTCTCAAACAGGAATCATTGGCTTTTCAAAAACCACAACAACGGCAGCGGAAAAGTTAGGTGCTTTTTACTCGTCACGTATTCATGTGTTATTTTTGTTGTTTTTTGGAGTGAACACAGGTCTGCGCCCCAGTTCTCACAGATCAGTTTTACTTGTTGCATGTTTGACTTTCACTGAAAATATTCATCAGCCACTGACCCAAGGAGCATATAAACCTCTTCAAAACACCTCTAGGTAAAGTTACGAGCTGCCGTTGTGAATCAGATAAAAATAAATGTGAAAGCTGCTGTAATTTAAGAGATTTTTAAGGCATCAAGTTTGTGCTGGATTTGAATGAGCCCTGCATTTCATGATGTTTGACATGGCTCTGTCCAGTCAGCTCCAGTTTACACCTCAGGATTTAGCACCTACTCGGCACGGTTGGAATCCCGGGGGAGCTGGGACAGAAAACCTACCTTCCAGGGACCAGGTACCAAATTTGGTCAGTAGAAAAGCAAAAGAGCCTTGCCGAGTCGAATAGAGTCGTGTAGGTTCTATGGAGTGGAATAGCACCATTAGAAAATATTTTAGCATCAAGATTTGGTTTCTTGATCAGAGGTTTAAAAACTGCTAGTTTAAAGGCTTTGGGTACGTGGCCCAGGCTAAGGAAAAAGTTTACTATAGTTAAGAGGATTGATAATAAATGGTAGTACAACTTTGAGTAGTTTTGAGGGAATTGCATCAAGTGTGCAAGTATAATTTGCAGAGGAGATAATCTTCACTAGTTCTAGCTGTGGGAGCAGGTAAAAAGTTTCCAGTCTTTCAGTCATATCAGATGACAGCCAAGTTGGATTTAATACTGTGGGTTGAAATTGTTGTCTAATATTTTCAATTTTATTATTTAAAAAGTCCATAAATCTTTCAGAGTGAGAATTTGTGTTTTAGTACCTGCCTGATTTTTTTGTAATTCTGCAAATCACAGTTAACAGTACTCTAGGATTATATTATTATAGATTATTATAGATCAGCAAAGCCAGATATGCTGAGTGAGCTTCAGTAAGGGCATTTCTATACACTATAAGACTGTCCTTCCAGGCAGAGTGTTTGATTGCTAGTTTCTGCACTGATTGTTTTAAGGTATGGGTTTTATCAATATACCATGGAGTGAGTCTAATTCTTTTTCTTTTAAGTGGCACCACATTATCTAAAATAGATAGACAGGTATTTTCTAAATAGTCTGTTAGTACATCTAGGTCAATTAGGTACCATGGAATGGGAACTGGGGTTGATAGTTCTGGCAGGTTTTCTATAAATTGTAGGGCGGTAGATGGTTTTATTGTACACTTTGTAGAATAGTAAGGGATGTTGCTCATATGAAATTAGGTAATGGTCAGAATTTACTGAGGTTTATGGTAAGATATTAAGCGTGTCTATGTTTTAATGATGATGGAAAGAACCTTGAAAGCAGTGAAGGTGTCATATTGCTTCTGGGTGATATCTAGGGTATTTTGGTAGATTACAAATACTCCACCTCCTTTGCCTGTTCTTGGGCTGTGTACATTATTATAGCCTACAAGGGTGGCTTCATTTAGTGCTGAATATTCATCTGGTCTAACCCATGTTTCCATGAGACAGAAAACTTCAAATTTATGATCACTTATAATTTAAATTATGGTGACTGCTTTTGAGTTTAGTAATCTAATATTAATTTATTTATTGTCTGTAACTGCTTATACAGTTCAGGGTTGCAGTGGGTCCAGAGCTTACCCAGAATCACTGGGCACAAGGCAGGAACACACCTTGGAGGGGGAGCCAATCCTTCACAGGGTGACACACACAAACACACACGCACACACACACACTCACACTTATGGACACTTTTTGAGTTGCAAATGCTAATGCTACTAATGTCTGTTTTTGAACTATGGGAGGAAACCGGAGAGCAATGTGTGCTTTTGGACCATGGGCGGAAACCCACATGGACACAGGGAGAACACACCAAACTCTTCAAAAGAACTCACCAGGAGTGGTACTAGAACCCACAACCTCCAGGTCCCTGGAGCTATGTGACTGCAATACTACCTGCTAGTGATCCTCACTGAATAACCCAAACATTAGATCTGAGGTGTTGCTGCTATCATCTGAATATGATTTAATTATTGATTATTGATTGAAATCGGCTGATTGAGGTTTTCTACATTTAGATTTAATTCAGTTCATAGACACTTAATACAGTTGAACCTAGGTGACACCTCAAGGCAGTTTGCAGACAGTCAGTTTTGCCTGTCACTCTGCAGCCTGGTCCCAGCTCTGGATTGTCAGCAGCTGTTTACACTACTCTGCTGACTAACTAAAAGACTATGTGCTATGCTGCAAGAAAGTAAGGCAGCACCCTCCCGCGTGGGGTGGACACCATCCCTACCTATAAGACCAGGTTTGCCCTCAAAATGTAACCAATATCTATAAAGTCCACTTGATTTTCCGAAACCATGACTATCATTGGCCACTACATATCTCCTATTAGCTAACAGTCTAAGGTTGCCACTAATGTCAAGTGTTCTGGCTCCCAGTACATGATATTGCAGGTACTTACCGCTTTTGGATAATTTTGGAACACCAGAAACCTCTGCAGAAGTAGGCAGCAGCTGTAGTGCCTTTGTCATAAATAATCCTGTGAAGACATCTGTGGACAGTAATATGTGGTAAGAACAAAAATAACAGGTGAAGAGAAATACCAGGGCAAGCAAAAACAGCTTCTTCCAAACAAACTCATCCAACAGGTACAGCGATGGACAAATTGGTTGCCAGGTATCATTGTTTCTTCAGTAAATATAAGTCAGTATTACCCACCTATGGAGCAGCAACAGAGCAGTATCCTCATCTCAGTTCATGCTTTTCAATATTTGGAGGAGTTCTATTCGTTATCTAAAAACCTCCAGATGCTGTTTCTCTGCTGTCAGCAGAGCATACTGGACCGAGACTCTTTGTCTTGTTTTGTTTTTTTAAAACCCATTTAAAGACACTAGGGCTACATAAACTCATTAGACCAGTTTTGACCATCCAAACACATGGGAGAGTTTGCAAATGTTGAGGAATTCTCCCCAGAGTTTTATAAAAAGTGATGTGATGATATTTGCTTGCTAACTGTGAGGCCACGTGACGTTTTTGTCATTTCCAGGTCCAATCATGCCTTTGGTCCCATGTCATACACTTATAAGACTTGTGTTTACAGTATGAATTAAGCTCTCTGAGACATCATATATGTTCCTGATCAAAATTCAGAGTGCCAGATCTTTTCAGCATGTTCTGACCTCCTCCCTCAAATAACAATTTCCCTGCAAATCTAGAACAATAATCATAGCCTCTGCCCCACTCCCCTCAGACACACACACACACACACACAAACACACACAAACCCTTCTTCCCCATTTTTATGGAGCCACTGAAGGTTTTAGCTGTGCAGTAAAGGGGAGCTGTCTCTGAGGAACCTGAGCCCATTGATGAAGTGACAGCAGCCAGTGGCAGAATATGATCCTAATCCTGTTCCCAGCATTCTTCATCCTCGCTGCCATCACAATTCCTCCACATATTCACCCAGCTGTCAACTGGCAAAATCCCTTTAAAAACACACAAGCCTGATACACATCAAAGAGCGCCTCAAGACCTCAGCAGCTTAACACTACACACACACACACACACACATTATTGAATTCAGATACTTAAGTGCACATATACATATGAAACATTATACATTATAACAAGATAATGAGACAAAATGTAAATGTAGAATGCAATTTCCAATCGTATTCAACTGAAATCAGTTCCCAAAATGTAAAAAGTGTAATTCAAATAGAAATTGGTGTCTCTGTCCCAAATTTTAGTGTGTTTCAGGCAAGAAAATTCAAATTTTTTTCAGTTTACAACATACAGGCAGTTTGGTAAGTGGCAAAAATGTTTTTACGTTTGCCTGTTCACTAAAGATTCAGTAGAATTAACAAATTGCTGATTTTGGTTTTTCTGAAAACATGGTTTGATGAAAAATGCAGTTATCAATCTCTATGTCCAAAATCCTAATCCAAGGGTATTCAACAAAGCATGTTAGCACTTCTCCGTTAGCCAGGGGTGCAACGACAGAGCCTAGTATTGAACTAACATGGTATGATGCAACGTTAAACTAACCAACATCTGAAGTCCGATCATTTCCCACAACCATCATACAACTACAATAGTTCTAGGTGTGTTTGGTCTGACTTTCACAGCGGGAAACTTGCAAAAAGTCACACATTTTGTAAAATTATGCGAAAATATGAGAGTTGTGACTAAATTTATTCATATTGTAATATAATCAGCAGCAAAAAGAATAATGTTACTTGAATTAAAAATAAATGCCTATTTAAAAAGAAATTAAATAATAGCAATAAAAGGCAAAGATTATTTTGTAAAAAAAAAAAAATCAGTGCATATTTTATTATAAATAATGTATATTAAATATATTTGAAAAGTTTATAAATATGATGGCCACGGAGTTCCAGTAGTGTTCTTCAGTGGCGCAGTGTTTGAAAAACTTGTATTGCACAGAGGAGGGTTCAAGACTTGTGTATGTTCACTATATTGTATTTATAATGGCAACTGAAGCTCTCAGTGATGAAACACTGATTCACTGAAGAACTGTAAAGTATTCTATGTTGCCTCTTCTGATATATATTTGTAGTATATACCAAATTGATTACATGTTTTTACACACACACACACACACACACACACATAAATGGTACATATAAAGTGCCAGTATTCTTTCATGCTTTGTTTGGACTTTTTACCAAAAATTTGTATGATTGCAATGTAAAAATTTTATTCAAAAATTTGTATGATTGCAATGTAAATAAATTTAAAGATAAACATCAATAATATTAACATTTGATTTTTATATAGGCTACATGTGGTTTGCAATATTTCATTTTAAATTTTGGGTGTTATTCATTGTTTATATATATATATATATATATTTAACTACCCATTGATGACATAGTCACCAGGAACTAAGCTTCATACCACAGGTCTGTTTGCGAAACACCTGTGTCGTTTAACGATGGTTCTGACTATGCAAGTTACCAACATACTTACCTCAATAGTTCCAATGACAGTTTTGAGAAATGCTTGAATCGTATCTTCATTGTTCAAACTATGAAAGCTGTTAATGTAGTTAGCAACTATATTATTGGGAAACACATCCCAGATAGCTTGAGCCCAAATTTGCCAAAAGCCCCTTGGTTATTTTCCTGTTAGAAAAGCAAGAGCTTGAGCTTATCTGGATACAGATAACTCATCAGAAACCATTTGGTGACTCAATGTTTTATATATTTTCATTTTTTGTGTGCATTCCAGACTCATTATGCTATTAGGGTCATTTTGATTTTGTGATTGTCACCTCAGAGTTTTCTGGTCTCGTGGTCTGAGTCTCTGCAGTCACAACACTGGACCTGTGTTGATTTGAGAACACAATTGAAGAGGTTAAATATAGCAAAAACAAACACAATGCCTGCAGAGAAATGCATATACAGTTTGATTTTACAGAAAATTAGTATAGAGAACAATACTCCATGTACCTTAGTGCTAGGCTCCCATAGCACTAGTTGCAAATGTTTTTACTTTTGCCTGTTCACTAAAGGTTCAGCAGAATTAACAAATTGCTGATTTATGTTTTTCTGAAAACAAGGTTTGATGAAAAATGCAGTTATCAATCTCTATGTCCAAAATCCTAATCCAAGGGTATTCAACAAAGCATGACTTCTCAGTTAGCCATAGCCAAAGCCTAGTATTGAACTAACATGGTACGATGCATCGTTAAACTAACCAACATTTGAAGTCCGATCAATAGGTTCATTTTCAAAAGGAGCTGAATCTGGTCATTCTGAACAGGGTTGTGAACTGTGATGTATGATCCTAGTGGTATGTTGAACAAAGTTTTTACCGATGTTTTATTAAGACCCCAAAGGACCATGTTAACTTGGAAAAGGGGATATGATATGTGCCCATTATGTAACAGATTGAACAGAATTATGGTGCATTCCTTTTTTTATTGTTACTGATGTTTGTTTCTAAATACTAATACCAAAGTATTTGGAACTGTAATGAATTAATGAACCTAGTTTTCTAATACATGGAGTATTATTGGAGTAAGTCAGAGCGAATGGTGTGGTGTGCATGAGAGAGTGGACGAAGGACGGAATTGGAGTTAGGGGGATGTAACAAGTGTCTGAACTTTGGTGACTGCAAAGACCTTTTCAGTGTCTAACCCCATTCACTCTTTCTTCTCTACTTAATCCATCAGTATCTGGAGCCACAGTAATCTCCTTATGCCAGAGCCTTCGCTCCCAGGGCTGCCAAACCTTAGACATGCAGAGCTGGTGTGTGTGTGTGTGTGGTTTTGGTGTGAGGGTGTGTTTGGTTGCTATGTTTCTGTCATTGTGCTTCATTCACTTCAGTCTGGATTAGTTATTGTGCGATGGCAGGTTCTCTCTCTCTCGCTCTCTCTCTGTGTGTGTGTGTGAGAGAGAGAGAGTGAGTGAGTGAAAGTGAGAGAAAGAGAGAGAGAGAGCAGTTATTAGGGCTGAACAGGGAGTATTGTGTGTGCTGCATGATCATGTTTGTATGGATATTGTAATGGACATCACTCAGTAGCCTTACCATATGGTACAAACGAGCTGTGTTATAGTCAGCATGCTCATGAATATAATACCACACCGTCTCAGGCTGCTTTTTAAGGAATGTAATGGCATCTCTAGTACTATGTTTAAATTGCAATGTTTGTAAGTTGAGTGGCCAAGGACCATATGTAGGAAAATATGCTATGGTTAAAGCATGTAAAGCAAGATAAAAACTCACTGAAAATACACATAAAAAATCACATAAAATACTCACTGAAAGACACTAGTTATTATCTCGTTTATGACCTGCCCAAATATGCAACTCTGTATCTGAGCTATATTAGCCTTTGAATAAATATATATATTTCACCACTTTGTAAAGAAAAATATCTCAATTACTATACTTTTTGTCTCATTACTGTGTTATCCTAGAATGTCCTTGAGCAAACCTAGGTGAAAATAGGAATACTGTAATGTACACTTCACACCAATTTTACACCAGTAAAAGCTGCTTAAAATGTATTTTGAGGTAACCTGTCTTGCTATTACAGTAATGTATAAAGCATAGAGTTTATTTGATTTCATTGGAGCATCCTCATAAACCCATAGCCTTGTGAATTTTCCACAATGATGAATTGTCATTGTCAGATGTCAGATCAAAAATTAACATTTCCAAAATAATAACTTCAGGAAAGGTGAAGAAAAATATTCAGAAATATTGATATATGTTAATATAAGTTAAACAAATTAATCCCATCTGTAACAGTAGTGACCATATTTTTTTTTCTTTTTTGTAGCTCTAAATATTTTTCTGGGAAATATATCAATGCATTTCCAGCAAACACATAAGTAAGAAAGTGTCTCAGTGAAATATATGCAGTGTCACATGTTTAGAGTGAACTGTCACATGACCAGAACTGTCTAAGTTCTACAAGAAGGCATCAAAGCTCTCAAAGAAAAGTGAATAAAGTATATTAACGTAAAGAGGGAATAATTATTTTTGAAACATAAAATCTTTAAAGTGTCTAGTGTGGATATATGCATTTTCATTTGCTCAACTTTGTTTAGTGTGGTCATGGTAATGGAAGGAGTAAACATGTTCATGGCAACGATAGTATCTGGTGGGATAACACAATGCATCTAAGTATGCTTATCCAATTTAGGCGCGGTGGGTCCAGAGCCTACCTGGAATCAGTTGGCGCAAGGCGTGAATACACCCTGAAGGGGGCGCCAGTCCTTCACAGGGCAACACAGACACACACACATTCACTCACGGACACTTTTGAGTCGCCACTCCAACGTGTGTTTTTGGATCGTGGGAGGAAACCGGAGCACCCGGAGGAAACCCACGCGGACACGGGGAGAACACACCAACTCCTCACAGACAGTCACCTGGAGCGGGAATCGAACCCACAACCTCCAGGCCCCTGGAGCTGTGTGACTGCAACACTACCTGCTGCGCCACCGTGCCACCCCATGTAGGAAATAAATTAATTAAATAAACTTAAAATACATTTTAAAATGTAAAATAAATAAATAAATGCAAAAAAAAAAAAATAATTAAATAAAATGTACATAAAGAACAAGTAATTGAACCTTTGAAAAACCTTTTGCATGTTCCATTTAACAGAGGCATTCATTTGAATGATGAGGGGAGTACCATCCTACCCACCCAGAGAGATTCTGCATATGATCCTTGGACACCAATCCACGAATGGCTGTGGCATCCACAGCAATCAAATGTGATCTGATGACGGTTTTTGTCACTCAGGAGATCCCATTATTTTATATATATATATATATATATATATATATATATATATATATATATATATATATATATATATATATATATATATATATATATTTTTTTTAGATGACCCATGAAACAAATTAAAATATAGAGTTGAACTTCTTAACATTGCATTTTATATATGTGGTTTATTACCTTGCATTTCACAGATAAGTTATTCACATTTAAGTAAATAATTCAGAGAAACGTTTGAAATGGCAATATGTACATAACATGATAGAAGAATGACTGGATTTATCATACACTGTCCCTTTAGTCCAGAGTCTATTCCTTTAGACTCAGATACATTACATTTACATTTTACATTTATGGCATTTGGCAGACGCTCTTACAGAGCGACTTGCAAGGTTACTGGTATTACAGGTAGGCCAATGCAGTGTTAGGAGTCTTGCCCAAGGACTCTTATTGGTGTAGCACAGACTGGTTGCCCAAACCTGGAATCAATCCCAGGTCTCTCACCTGGGAGCCAATGGTGTTACCGCTGTACCACACCAACCACCAAGATACATCTTGGTTTCTCTGTCAATGATACGTTTCTGTTTGTCACTTACATCATGTACATCTACAAAGTGACAAAATTAAAGAACAAGTGATGCGCCCGCTAAACCCTTGGCTTATATAACACTGTGGCATATTTACACAGGAACTTGAATAGTTATTTAGATTGTGGTGTTTCAGACGTTTTAACAGTCTTCAACATATCTGTATGGGGAAAATGCAGTTATGAAATAATCAGTGTATTATTCAGTCCAAGAGGAAGTGCATTTCTTGGTTTTTGTTCAAAAATCCCTTTTATTAGCACTGAACTAATGTATGTATTTAGCTGGGCTGCTTTAAACATATTTTACTGAGAATGTCAGGACAAGTTGATTTCAGGCTGCAGGAAGCAATCCTACACTTAAGAAGCATTCAGATTCAGTGCTAAAAAGAGGCTTTCCAACTTTTTGCATCTATTAGCTGTTCCGGACTCAGTTAGTTAGAGCATTTAAGGTGAGACAATGCAAATTATAAAAAATAAAAACAAACAAACAAACAAACAAACAAAAATAAACACATATTAATGCAACAAATTATTTGCTTTGCCTTGAAAGAAAAATGACCCTGAAATGCAAAACACAGGCTTCTGATAGCATTTAACAGACCTCTGAAGTTCTGCAACATACAGTCAATGGTGTGCCTATGCTGACTGTTGTCTATGGGAAAAATATATTGTGCAAAAATTGTGTCCAATGGTACACTAAATTTTCCCAAACCTATTGTTCCGCATATGTTGTCTTCCAAGTTTGAATTTATTCTCTGAATTACAAGGTTGTTACACCATTTATCATACATATAAGTAATGCTACAAGTAAGTTAACACTTGCTAACTGAAATGATGTTCAAGAAAGTATGTCTAATAAATACAGTTTCAAAATGACTAATAAAACAGCTACTCAAACTAAATTGACAAATTTAACAAAACATGCTTGTTTGCATGGTATATATTTGTGAGATAGCCAGTAAGTTCAAGGCATCATATTTTCTCACTTATTGTGACTTTATAATGTCCTTGCAAGATGAAAAAGGGTAAAGAACAATTTGGTTTACAAAAGTGCGTGAGACTGCTTTGAGGACAAAAACAGAGAACATTAACACTGACAAAAACAAAAATGCTAATTTCAGAAGCCATGTTTCTTAGTCCTGAATTCAGCTAAGTGAACTTTAATTTTAAAACATTATGTGGAAAGAGTTCTTGCTGACTACAATGTTGCCTGTTGCTCCTAATGGCAAAAAAAACAAAAACAAAAAACAAGCTAGCTAGCTAACATTTTGTGCTCAGTGAACTACATGCTCTCTTCAAAAGTACATAAGGATTGCCCATAATCACCTGAATTTTGCTCAACCCGACTGAAACCAGTAGCAAACGTCCAGTGTGGCAACAACTATAGAAGCCAGTACTTCACTCAATTCTGGTACTGATATGATTTACTAGGTTTGGCATCTTAAAGATTCTCTGGAGGAGCATATCCAGGATTAGAGGTTTGTTTCAAAACACAGCAGCTCAGAAACCAGTCTTTCTTTCAGTCAAGCAGCATTTGATTCCTGTACACTGTTGTCTCAGTGTCTGTAAACTGTGTGGTCAGTTAGGTAAAGTGTCCAGGCCCAGTGAAGCTGCATGCTGTTTGGCTCTCATGCGCAGGTTTTCAATGCTGGTGGTTTTGCTGTTGATGCTGGGTATTGTTCCTGTGGCCTGGAGTAAAGGGCCACTCCACATCTGCTGGGCCTGGGACAAAGATTGATAATAGGACTGACACTGTAGTGACCCGAGTGGAGCTGTCATATTCACACTCATGCCCAGGTAGGGTAGGGAGGAGGGTGAGGCCATGTCAAAAGATGGGTAGTGGACCAAGTTGTTGGTGGCAGCCATATGCTGTCGAAACTGCTCCTGCAAACGGAACAGACTGAGTGGAGACGAGGCATATGAGTTACTCTGACTCAAACCACTGCTGGTGACCCCACTGGAGGATGGCAGAGATGGTGAGCTGATGGGGGAGTCTAGAAGGAAGAGGGAAGACAGAAGGAATGATACAATCAGTATAAAATCACATTTGGAATGATTTTCAACATTATTACATATTAGTTCAGTTCAATCTGACAATTCTTGATGGCCATGTGATTTCAGATAATCACAATCTCAGAAAAGCTGCTACATATCTAAAACCTGAGGAAAAATGTCAAATAATTCATATATGTCTTCTTTTATATGTTTTGCATTTTGACAAAATTTGAAAAATCCTTCAAACTTCAATAATGTGCAAATACTGTATATAGTTCTGACAGTGACACTTATATGTCTTCTATCCTGAACTAAATAGTCAGCAGGCCTTATTATACAATTATTGTTTGTGGGGTGAGTAGTAGGCTTGGCCAAGTCTAAGCTATGTTTTGGCGCTGGAAAAATGTTAGGCAGTTTTTATGTAGGTTTTCATTATGCTTATGTTATGCCAATGCCACTGTGTGCCTCTTTACAAGAGAATCCAACAATTCTAGGCGTATTTGTAAGGCCACCACTTAACAACGTGGTTTTAAAGAGTTGCACTGTTGGTATACACATTCAAGAGACCGAAATGTTGTGCTTTATCGAATGTGGTGGTCTGGTCCAAAATGCCAGGGCTGATTTTTTGCCCCAGTTCAAGGGGAAGGACCCTGACATTCTGATCCTCGGATACTGAAACTGGCTCTTGGAACATGGAATGTAACCTCTCTTGTGGGAAAGTAGCTGGACTCATCTTGACACACAGTATGGGCTCTGGAACCATTCTCTGCGAGAGGGGCTGGATGCTATTTCACTCTGGAGTGGACTTATACACAGCCCCCGGGCTCAACGCCTGTATATTGGGGTTTACCCCAGTTGGAGAGAGGGTAATTTCCCTGCATTTTCGGGTGAGGGAAAAGGCTTTCACTGTTGTTTGTGCTAATGCACTGAACAGCAGTTCAGAGTACATGGCTTTCTTGGGGACCCTAGAGGGGTGCTGGAAAGTATTCTGAACTGCTGTGTAGTCTATTGTCCTGCTGGGGGACTTCAATGTTCACGTGAGTAATGACAGTGAGACCTGGGGGGCTTGATTGGGAGAAACGGCCCCCCTGATCTGAACCCGAGTGGTGTTCAGTTATTGGATTTCTGTGCCAGTCACAGTTTATCCATGTTCGAGCACAAGGTTGTCCATAAGTACATCAGGATACCCTAGGCCACATTTCGATGATTGACTTAATATCTTTGTATCATTGTACCTGCAAAGTGCTCTGTGCACTCTGGTGAAGAGTGGTGCTGAGCTGTCAACTGATCACCACCAAGTAGTGAGTTGGATCAGATGGCAGGGGAGAATCCCGGACAGGCCTCGCAGGCCCAAATGTGTGCTGAGGCTTTACTGGTAAAGTTTGGCAGAGCAACCTGTCAGAAAGACCTTTAACTGCCACATCTGGCTGAGCTTTGACTGTATCCAGGGGGAGTCTAGTGACATCTGAATCTGAATGAGCCATGTTCCAGACCTCCATGGTTGAGCCCAATTTATACTTCAGCATCTACCCTACACTGTAGGCAACGTGCCGACACGAAACCTACCCTGTAGCCTATGGCAAAGCATAATGCACACCTCTCTACAAATATAACTACACGTCACGTCGACATAGACTGCAAGGACTGTGATTAGTCAGTGGTCAGACTGACATTGTTTGAACCAAAGTACAGAAGCACGAACTCGTCTCCTCCACGCACAGAGACACTGGCAGCAGCAAATTCATAGCGAAAGATTTCCTCAGACTTGGACATCAGGGATGAATAAAAAGTATGAAAAAATACAGACATCTCTGATAAAAAAAATACCACAATAAGAAAGCGGCATCATGTGGGAAAAACGTGACAGCATTGTATTTGATTCTTTCCTGGTACCTCATGTAAACCCTGCTCTGTCCCAAAGAATGACCTACTCCCTAAATAGTGCACTTTACAGATTTATGAAACTAATACTACTACACCAAAACATGTGAATCATATAGAGTAAAGGAAGATGTTTGAGATTCAGCACTGTTTTTGTGGCTGTGTAATTGCAGAGTGTCGCAGACACCAATGCAGAAGTATAAATGCTTGCAACGGTGTAGGGCTCTTGTGTAGCCTACAATGTAGGCTCTGTGTCGAGTCAGAGCAGAAGTATAAATTGGGCTTAAATGGACCTGTGGCTGCATGGTTGTCGGTGCCTGTCGTGGTGGCAATCCCAGGTGAGGGAGGCTGTCAAGCTCAAGAAAGAGTCCTATCGAGCCTGGCAGGCTCAAAGGACTACGGAGCCAGCTGATGGGCACCAATCAAAGGACCAAGTGGATTGTGGCTTCTGCTATTGCCGAGGCAAAAACACGGGTTCAGTGAGGACATGGAAAGCAACTTTCAGTTAGCTCTGAGAAGATTCTGGCAAATTGTCAGGCAACTCAGGAGGTGAAAGCAGTTTTCCACCAACACTGTATATGGTGGGTGTGGGGAGTTTTTGATCTTGATTGGGGACATCATTAGGCAGTGGAAGGAATACTTTGTAGAAGACTTTTTGGTGGGATTGAGAAGATCCTCAAAGGAAGCAGAATTTGGGACCCCAGAGAGGGCTTGGGAGTATGGGGTACTGGGCTCTTTGCTACAAGCTATCCAGTCCCTAAACAGAGCAGGAGTCTGGTTTCTATAGCTGCTTTTTTGTGGATGAGGTGGTCTTGTTGGCTTCATCAAGCTGGACCAATTTGCAGCCGATCCACCTACCAACGTATGTTTTGGACCATTGCAGGAAACCAGAGCACCCGGAGGAAACCCGAGCACCTGGGGAAACCCACACAGACAAGGGAAGAACACGCCAATCTCCTCACAGACAGTCTTCCGGAGCAGGGCTCGAACCCACATCTCCAGGACCATGGAGCTGTGTGACAGCAACACTACCTGTTGTGCCACTGTGCCACCTAATATATAATACATTTTGGTAAAAATATATTGGTTTTAAAAGTATTAAAATGTTGGTGATATAGACCAGTTGAAATTTTGAAAAACATACCTGATTTTGGACTGAGTGGCTTGCAAGTAGGTGAAATCTCTCCAGGTAACTCTGGTCCTGCTGGTTTGACATCTCCCCCTCCAAAACATGGTGGTTCATCCTCTCTGTCAGTTAGATCCTCTGCTCCTGACTCTACTCCTGACTGTTCAGGTGAGGTGACATTCACTTCCTCGATGAGGTCACCTGGTGGAGGAAGTGAGGATCGACTTCCTTCTGCCAAGGAAGAAGATGTGGTTTCTGATGTGGTTGTGGGTGGAGCTTCTCCTTTCTCTGCCTCTTGGCTTGCATCAGTCCCTGCCTCCTTCTGTCTATGGAACTGTTCTTTTTGCAGACTGCGCTGCTTCTTACGGAACTTTGCTCTTCTGTTCTTAAACCACACCTAGCAGAGGAAGAAATTATATATTTGTATATTTCATCATGGTTGTGTCATCAAAATAACATTGCTCATCTGTTATATTGTTGGAGTAGTGTAAAGGGTAATATAGATCCTTTCCAGGTAGAAGAGTAAGGTTTGATTTCCTGCCTGAGTTAAAGTACTTAAGCCAAAGATTAAAGCCAAAACTCTTAATGATAGATCACAAATATAAGATGATGAAACTGTAATAGTGTGTGTGTGTGTGTGTATGTGTGTGTGTGTGTGTGTGTGTGTGTGTGTGTGTGTGTGTGTGTGCATACCTGTACTCGAGCCTCAGGCAGGTTGGTGCACATAGCAAGTCTCTCTCTCATCACTACATCAGGGTAATGTGTTTTCTGGAAGGTTTTCTCCAGAGCCTCCAGCTGCTGAGCTGTGAAGGCTGTGCGGCTGCGGCGCTGTTTCCTGTGCTGGGAACCGTACCGAGCCTCCAGGATGATGTCTGAAAATGTCCAGCCGTTAGGACAGAACACACAGACTCCTAAATATACTGTACATTTGTCTGGGTAAATATAAAAACATTAACTAAGAATTAAAAATACTTAATTAACTAAATTATAAACGTATACCCCTTTAGGCTAAACTGAAAAAGTCTATTAAAAAATCTTATTTGGTTTTATTCTTGGCCCCATCACACAAAGGGTTTTTCATGGCGGGAAATTCTGTGACATAATGGTTCGAGACAAGAGTTTTCTTATATATGCAAAAACTTTTAGCCTTATATCCTTTCTATTAGAAATTTGAAAATATCTTGTTAGTCACATAAGGTTGTTGGTAAAGCAAAAGAAACCCATACATGTTCTTATCTGGGACACTAGATGTTAGTGTCAGTTTTCTGTAATATATATTTAAAGAACAATACTTCAGCTTTGATAGCTAGGCCAAAATGTCGCTTACTTTGTTAAGTAGATTTACCTGTTCCTGGTTTGACAATGCAGTATGAAAGCAAATCACATAACAGACAGAGATGATGACACAAATATTGTCTAATCAAATATAAATGTACCTATGTTACCAAGTAATTTACATTTAGGCCTAATGACATGACATAATTTAGATTTTTGTTGGTAATTTATTTTTTTTTTTAATTATTCATATTTTAATAATATATAACCAGCAGCAAAAAGAATAACGATACTTGAATTAAAAATAAATGCATATTTAAAAATGAAATAAAATAAATATCAGTAATAATAGGTAAAGATTACTTTGTAACAAAAAAAAATCATCGCATTTATTATTAATATAAAATATATTCCTCGGTGGCGCAGTGGGGTTAAAAGTGAAAACCCGGTATTGCACAGTGGTTGGTTTGAGACCCAAGTGTATTTACTGTATCGTTTTTGTAATGACAACTGAAACTCTCATTGATGAAAAATTAATTCACTAAAGTACTGTAAAGTATACCATGTTGCCTCATCTGATTTAAAACTACACTTATTTTTTTGTTAAGTCTTAGGTAAATGTTATATTATTGTGTATATATATATCCTCAAAAATTGATTTATCATTAAATAACATCTAAACAGTTTTTGACTTATTTGATCATAATATTTGGCTTTTATTTACAGAAAACATGCATTTTAAAACTATTCAAATGCACATTTGCCATTTTCTCCTGGGGAAGAGGTAAAGGCTGTGATGTATGTCACAACACTATTAGTGTTAAATTAACAGAGAGTGTTGACAAGGTTACATTTTTACACTAATGGTGAATTTGCTGTGTAGTTCAGTGGACTGTGAATACGGTGACATTGGGCTATGTCCAAATATGGTAAGCTATTTTTGTAACATGCCACTTGTTTAGTTTTAAGGTCCGTTACTAGCATTTATGATTGGCACCTACTTTTAGATAGGTACCTATATAAACATCCAAGTGCTTGTGAAACCTAGGTGTCTTAAGTGCTAGAAAACGAACCTTAAAACCAAACAAGTGGCATGGAATATATGGCTTAGCCCCAAGAATAAATGCTCTATGAAATCTTTAACAGATGTTTGTAAGGTCAAACCCTGCAAGAATTTAGATCTTACTATGAGGGGATTTGGTTTAATAGTACAATTCTACTAAAACAGCATAAATGAATATGTTGATTGCACATGTAAATTAACTTTGAGTTAAACCAGGGGTGTCAAACTCAGTCGGTAAAGGGCCACATTACACTCAGTTCAATGTCAGGTGGGCTGGACCACAAAAGCTTTAATCAGTAACATATCAGCAATTCCTCTTAAATTTTTCAATTTATCCACAGGGTGCATGCTGATTTAACAATTTCAACATACAAAATAGATAAACATGTGCAATTCATTATAACAAATATTGTTTAATATTTAACAAACGGACTATCTCTGACAGAACATCGGTTAATCCCATCGGTGAAAATAGTGACAGTAAAAATTGATTTTATTTTGTAGCTCTAAATATGTTCGTGGAAAATCAATGTTTTTCGAGCAAATATATAAAAAAGAAAGTGTCTCAGTGAAATATGTGCAGTGTCACATGTTTAGAGTGAACTGTCACATGATCAGAACTGTTTATGTCCTTGCTGCACCACAAGAGGATGGCTGCATCGAATCTCTCAAAGAAAATGTTAATAAAGTGTGTTAACGTAAAGAGGGGACAATTATTTTTGAAACATAAAATCTTTAAGGTGTCTAGTGTGGATATATGCATTTTCATTTACTCAACTTTGCTTAGTGTGGTCATGGAAGGAGTCAACATGCTGATGGCAACAATAGTTACCAGTGGGATAACACAATTTTGATGTTTGATGTTCTATTATCTTTGCTTTCTGTATTCATAAGGGTTTTTTCGATGTTTAAAATAGTCATACTAGATCATAATAGAGCATTCTTGTAAAAATTCTGGTGTCTGCTCATCACAAATTTTTAAATGGGATATGAACTAGGCTAGGATATACAAGAATGAACATGACTGCATAGGACAAATATGTTAAATGCATGTGCACCATATTGTCCCACCAGTCACAATTCATTCATTCATTCATTATCTGCTTATCCAATTCAGGGTCGCGGTGGGTCCAGAGCCTACCTGGAATCATTGGGCGCAAGGCGGGAATACATCCTGGAGGGGGCGCCAAGTCCTTCACAGGGCAACACAGACATTCACTCACACCTACGGACACTTTTGAGTAGCCAATCCACCTACCAACGGGTGTTTGGACTGTGGGAGGAACCAGAGCACCCGGAGGAAACCCACGCTGACACGGGGAGAACACACCAAACTCTTCACAGACAGTCACCCAGAACGGGAATCGAACCCACAACCTCCAGGCCCCTGGAGCTGTGTGACTGCGACACTACCTGCTGCGCCACCGTGCTTACTTGAAAATGTAAAAAAAAATACTGATGAATTCAAAAGGTTAATAATGACATGTGAATTGAATATGTATATGCCTGGAAAAAATCTGGGATTAAATGGGCTAAAATAAGATTAAAACTGTTTTTCAGTGCAGTTTATCTAGGAGGGACTTGGACTCCATTGGAAGCAGCACTAAATTATGGACAGCTAACTCTGGCTGCTGATTGGCTAAATAAGTGACGACCAATGAGAAGCATGTTCTATGGAGTATTATCCACTCCCTCTGGTTGAAGAAGAGCTGTGGAGCTTTGTTTTAACCGTTTCATATCAGAATTACAGATTGAAACGCCTCCCATATCTATGGGTTTCAAACAGAACACGGTTTTTATTCTTCATATACCGGGCGGTTGGCCCCTAATCATGTTCCGTTGCGGCCCAGCTCTGAATCTGAGTCGCGGAGATGTGAGTTTGTGCGAAACAGTCCGAAAGAAGAGTGTGTCCGAGAACGTGAACACGCACTTGCAGGGAATTTGCTCTGGCTGACTGGTCTAACTTGGGAAGGCTCAGACTCCTGACCAAAATTTTTCTTTAGAATATTTTGGTGGGCTGGATTAGAACGATAATTAGGCCAGATTCCGCTTCATAATACAAAGCTGTGAGAAAAGACCTGGTGCTATAGCCCCGTATCAAGGGCCTAATCATGCACCTGGTCAGCCGTACGTAAGATATTGATGCCACTGTCCCCCGAACGTAAGATGGCAATGCCATTTCATGTTATTAATGCCTCTCGAATAATGTTACTTGAATTAAAAATAAATGCATATGTAAGAATAAAATAAAAATAAATTAATAGTAGTAACAATGCGGCACGGTGTGTGTGTTGCCCTGTGAAGGACTGGCGCCACCTCCAGGGTGTTTTCCCACCTTGTGCCCAATGATTCCAGGTAGGCTCTGGACCCACAGTGACCCTGAACTGGATAAGCGCTTACAGATAATGGATAGATGGATAGTAACAATATGCAAAGAATACTTTGTAACAAAAAAATTCATTGTTTTTACAATGTTCATCATATATATATATATACAAACCGGATTCCAAAAAAGTTGGGATACTAAACAAATTGTGAATAAAAACTGAATGCAATGATGTGGAGATGGCAAATGTCAATATTTTATTCGTAATAGAACATAGATGACAGATCAAAAGTTTAATCTGAGTACATTTAACATTTTAAAGGAAAAATATGTTGATTCAAAATTTCACAGTGTCAACAAATCCCCAAAAAGTTGGGACAGATAGCAATAAGTGGCTGGAAAAAGGAAATTGAGCATATAACGAGCAGCTGGAAGACCAATTAACACTAATTAGGTCAATTGACAACATGATTGGGTATAAAAAGAGCTTCTCGGAGTGTCAGTGTTTCTCTGAAGCCAAGATTGTAAGAGGATCACCAATTCCACCATTGTTGCGCAGAAAGATAGTGCAGCAATACCAGAATGGTGTTACCCAGCATAAAATAGCAAAGACTTTTAAGTTATCATCACCAACCGTGCATACCATCATCAAAAGATTCAGAGAATCTGGAACAATTGCTGTGCGTAAGGGTCAAGACGTAAAACCCTACTGGATGCTCGTGATCTCCGGACCCTTAAACGTCACTGCACCTCAAACAGGAATGGCACTGTCAAGGAAATAACACAATGGGCTCAGGAATACTTCCAGAAAACATCGTCAGTGAACACAATCCACCGTACCATCCGCCGTTGCCAGCTGAAACTCTACAGTGCAAAGAGGAAGCCATTTCTAAGCAAGCTCCACAAGCTCAGACGTTTGCCCGGGGCCAGGGTTTTTTAAAATGGAGTGTGGCAAAATGGAAGACTGTTCTGTGGTCAGATGAGTCATGATTTGAAGTTCTTTATGGAACACTGAGACTCCATGTCATCCGGACCAGAGAGGACAAGGATAACCCAAGTTGTTATCAACGCTCCGTTCAGAAGCCTGCATCACTGATGGTATGGGGTTGCATGAGTGCTTGTTGCTTGGGCAGCTTGCATGTCTGGAAAAGCACCATTAATGCAGAGAACTATGTTCAGGTTCTAGAACAACTTATGCTCCCATCTAGACGTCATCTCTTTCAGTGAAGACCCTGCATTTTTCAACAAGATAATGCCAGATTCTGCAGCAATCACAACATCATGGCTACGTAGGAGTAGGATCCGGGTACTGAAATGGCCAGCCTGCAGTCCAGATCTTTCACCTATAGAGAACATTTGGCACATCATATGAGGAAGGTGCGACAAAAAGGCCCAAGACGATTGAACAGTTAGAGGCCTGTATTAGACATCAATGCGAGAGCATTCCTATTTCTAAATTTGAGAAACTGGTCTCCTCTGTCCCCAGACGTCTGTTGAGTGTTGTAAGAAGAAGGGGGGATGCCACACAGTGTTAAAAAATGGCCTTGTCCCAACTTTTTGGGATTTGTTGACGCCATGAAATTTTGAAAGACACCTCCACATAATTGCATTCAGTTTTTATTCACCATTTGTTTAGTGTCCCAACTTTTTTGGAATCCGGTTTGTGTATATATATATATATATATATATATATATATATATATATATATATATATATATATATATATATATAATAAATAAATAACAATGAACGTTGTAAAAACATATATATATTTGAGAACTTAGAAACTCCACCTTTCTGTATCGCACACAGGTGGGTTCGAGACCCATGTGTGTTTACTGTATCATTTTTATAATCACAACTGAAGCTCTCATTGATAAAAATTTGATTCTCTAAAGTACTGTATCCCGACCCATCGACCCCTCCCTGAATCGGTGTTTACAGACAATGAATGAATGAATGAATGAATAAAGTACTGTAAAGTATTCTATGTGGCCTCTTCTAATATATATTAGTAGTATATACCAACTTGATTACATCTTTTTATACACACACACACACACACACAAATGGTACATTAAAATGCCAGTTATACCCTGTTTTTTCATGCTTTGTTTAAAGTTTTTACCCCTGAGTGAGTCCTGTAGTAATTAAACAGTTTAGAGCAGGTGGGAAATCTGTATCTATATATATATATATATATATATATATATATATATATATATATATATATATATATATATATGTCGACAGTGTTAAACTGGCATCACAACTGCATTATTAAACTAATGTAATTTAGAAACTATGCTTTTGGGAAACGTACCCCTGATTGGTGTCTAAAGTTTGCTTCTTTATTTTTGCACTAGAGATATGATAGATTTGACCAGAGGACAGGTCACCCCTTGTGAGCCTTGGTTCTTCCCAAGGTTTCTTCCTCAGCTGAGGGAGTTTTTCTCCCCTGGCTTGCTCACCTGACGATTTTTTGTATTCTTTACATTTTTACATTTCATGTCAAAACTTTGTCTTAGCGGAATTCCGTGAAGCTGCTTTGTGACAATAAAAAGAGCTATACAAATGAATTTGATTTGATTGGATTTTGATTTGATGATGATATAATTCAGGCTTAATCGAGGGGAACTAAGCTAGTTTCAGTTATATTCTTACATAAATTAGTGTGGTGGTGTCCACAACAGAAACAATCAAGGAATTCAAGTTGAATCAGATGCCCTTTATTTAAAAATGGATAAGTTTTTTTTTTCATAAATATTTTTTATGATATATTCATGGTAAAATTCCATATTGCATATTTGATCATCTCAAATATAGTTTGTCTTACAGTGTTAGAAACCTCATTACTAAGATATATTAAAAACTAAGGCAGAGTTAGTTGCTCCAGTGCAAAATTAAAGAACCGTATTTCAGACTTTTCTGATCTTTGTAGAGTAAGAGAGAAAAAAGATTTATATGTGACAGCTTGTCAAACTATAACTTTATTGTCTGCAGATATTCTGAACTAACTTCAGGCTTCTTGTTGAAGCAGAAGCACTCTTACCGGCCAGTCTCTCAGCCAGGGTGAGTGCATGGACAGAGGGCCTGTAGTCTGGAGCCTGCTGAGCCTGCTGGGCGGCCTGCTGGTGAAGGTTGTACATGGCACTGAGAGAGTTCATAGCATGAAGAGAGTAACCATTCACTCCATAATGCTGCATGGTGGATGTCAGCTAAGGACAGAGAGAGAAAAGTTATAAAGCTGTAAACAAACCAGGTTAAAGTGTAATTTTGTGTTGGGGATCTAAGACAAACATGAACACATATAACACAGAAAATGAATATCCCACTCCCCAAATAATTTTTCTACAGTTGAACACTCAGCTGAACATTTCTTTGTACTTTTAAAATAATTCATGATACTTACTTAAAATTTAGTAGTTATTAAGTAATTGATAGTGGCTAATATTTTTATTTTTTTTGAATGATTACAGGTTCATTTGTGCTAATATTTGATAGTGAATATGTCCTGTTGCTGAATATGTCCTGTTTTTCTGAGTAATATATTTAACAACTAAATAATGAATCATTCTGAAATTCTCAAAGGGAATACTGATGTTGTTTTGTTATATTAACTATTAGAGGGTTCTTACCCTGGCTTTTTAGTTCAGTAAGCATTATGGTACAAAGCAAATAGTCCTGGCCATTAGCTTTTAGAATATTTTAGAAATATTTATTTTTATTTGGATATATTTAAAAGAATATTAAGTCAACACCTTAGGTGTTTAATTTGTTCAGAGATGGATAGAATCACCTCAGTCTAGTTGATTTTGTAAGTACTGTCACTTACAAAAAAACAAAAAACATAAACAAAACAAAGCAAAACAAACAAACAAAAAACCCTAAATACTAATAACTACATTTAAAAAAAAGTATATTTCAGTAATTTACTTTTTTTAAAACATGGGTATTTTAAAATACAATAATTCCGTCATTATTTTAGTTTAGTGCGTGTAAATGTAATTAGTTACTTTACGAATCCCTGTACTGTATTGTAGGAATAACACAGTCTTTAACTGGTTTTGCGCATTTTTTTTACTGTTTTACCCTTATAGATTTTATAACAGTCCTCACAAAACATAATTGAATGCATGGCAAACTGCGTGAAAATAATAGTTTTTCCTTCATTTTCACATATTTCTTAAAGTGTGACTGAATAACATTGCCATCAGGCAAATAAAGTCACAGTAGACGGGGAAAAAAGCTTATAAACGAGTTATTGGAGCAGGAATTGTTCTTTCTATCATTTGGACTGTTTCTATGCCCGAAAAGAGGAAAACGGGAAATATAAACAAAAATGGGTATATGAAGGTTTTGTCCCGACGAATGGGAAAATACATCTTTAGATAAAATATTAATTATTCATATTTCCGTTAATAAGAATAAGTGAGGGCTATGACTCCTTTAAATTGTCGGTTTTTAAAGTGTCCACTCTTACCTGTAATTGTAAGGTGTGTAAGTGTGTGTGAGTGCTGTTATATTTTAATCCAGACGTAAGAGAAATCGCGCGATGAGTAAAGAAAAAGCAGACCGAGGACGGCAGTCTTACTGATAACTGATTTGTTTCATCTGTTTAAATTTCACAGCCGTTAACAAGCGTGTCATTATTTTATCTGTCTTTTAAAATGTCACGTAAAACCCATTCGCTGATTATGTTTTTTCCTAAAACGTTAATTCGTGACGTATAAGAAACTGCTCATTTTACGAAAACATCAATCATCAAATCAGAACACAAACACACACAGCGCATGGGATCAAACACGAGATTACTACCCTGTCAAAAAAAAAAAAAAAAAAGAACGTAGTCAGTAAGTCAGTACTGTAGAGGTTTTTCTGGATACCTAAATGTACAAACAGGTACATTACATTCTCTTTTCATGAAAGTAGTTAAACATTTAACACTGCATGACAGAAATGTTAAATAGACAAACTAACTACAAACTCTGGAGTTTAAATGGAAAATATAAACTCAGTGCCACTTAAATCTACAAGTAGAATATGATGCAATAATTTCCCTATAAGGTACTGAAGACGTAATTTTGAGGGTACAAATATAGCGATTTTATTCTGAGGGTAATATTATTAGTAGCATTATGTTAATAGTAATACTACTAATACAAATAATTATAATATAAATTTTTATAATAATAATACAAAATATAATATTAATATGTTAATTTAATATAATGACTTTAGCTAGTTGACGTCCGAACACTGCAATCTGAGTTGGGTAAACCTGATTTAATCATTCACTTGTTTTAATTTAAGTTAACATATGCAGTTGAATATATTTTAAAGTGATTTTTCCCTTTTCAATAATAATATTAATATTAATAATAATAATAATAATAATAACTACAGTCTTATATTTCGTTTAAATCGCTACAGTAACAAACGGTGGCTTATTTTAAGTGATGATCTTTAAATATAGACAGATATTAAAACAGATATTTTGTGTACAACTCTAATATTATTAATAGGTTAGTGTGGCTTTTAATTCTGATTTGATAAGATGCTCATAAAATGGTCAGACACAAAGTGTTTGTGTAGAAAAATCCTGGAGCACTGGGTTACTTTATTACCATTAGATTTTTAATTAAACATTATATCCAGGGTTTAAAGGAATATATTTATATATCGTGTATGCAAATAGTACTCCGTATGGAATTTAGAGCGTCGTGTGCGTCAAAAACACCAAACGGTACATACACTACAGGTCATTAACAAACAAATCTAACAAATGTTAATCCTTAATTTAAAAAAGTACAATAGAAACCACAATCTAGGCAAATTGTTAAAGATAAGACAGAAAGTTGCAGGTGTGGTTCTCCAGAAACAAGTTTCCAATACATGCAGCCAAACCCATCGGGAAAATACTTCCACAACGAACTTGTCCGGGATGCTTAGACTTTCAACTCTCAGCAGGCCACGGTAGAAAATCTACTCAACCAAATTAAAACAAATCTAAACAGCACACATTCATAGATGAAACATGCTGTATCGTTGACAGCGAAAGATAAAAATGGCTCTAAACGTTGATGCAGTAGAACTTACCTGCTGTGTTTTATCGCAGCTCGCGTCTCCTCTGAGTGTGTGAGTAAATGTGAAGAGTGTGTGGAGCTTGTGTTTGATCAGGCAGGAGCAGGTTAATGTTGGTGGGAGCGCTGAAAACTGTGGAAGTCCATGTGTGATCAGGCACGCGGTGCAGCCCCTCTCAGTACCCACCCTGTCCTTCTCCCCCCTCCCCATCAGCAGCTATTAAAGAGCCAACAACTATACCATCATACAGTAAAAGATATCGATATCTCACATTTATTACAATATTTTTTTAATGATTTCAGTACATCCGTTACACACAAGCCTTATTAAAATCAGTACAATATCTAATTATGGTAATCAGGGTTTCAGCACAGCAGTCTTAACTGCTCTAAAGTTACAGGCATTACAGATTTATCACTTTGGTATTTAAACATAGGTTTTAGTAAAATGCTGCTGTACAACATATATGTGCACGGCCCTTAAATCCAGATTGTTCAGTATACAGTGATTCATTTCAGTACAGCAGTGAATGTAATGCTTTAGTGCCACGGTTGTTTTCAGTACAGTCTTCAGTAGATGCATCAGAAAGTTTGATTGTAGAACATCACTTCAATTCAATAAATCACTCCATTTTAGTACAGCACTTCATGTCAGGAAAAAAACCCACTTAATTTCAGTACACTACATTTCAATAGTGCACTGTGCTGTGTAGCATTCTTCTTCTTCTTCTTCTTCTTATTATTATTATTATTAGTGTAGAGCATTTCAGTAAAGCAATATAACATATCAATTACTTTCTGTGCAATATGTTTCAGTACAGATGCGCAATACATAATTGCAGTGTTTCAGTTCAGCATTTCACAGTCAATCAGCACACAACTTAAGTACAATGTTTCAGTACAGCACACTGTACTTGGTATCAGTGCAGTATCTCTGTATCTTCATTTCTTTTTGGTAGCTTCTAACATACAGAATAGAAACAACAAAACATGGGCAGGAGATTAATGGAAACTGTGTATTATGTGTGTATGTGTGCATTTATGTGTATCAGAGTGGGATAGAGCATCTACAGATACTGAGACTACAGTGAGTTTTGGAAAAGAAGCTTTTTGGGGTTTGTGGGAGGTTTAAGTGTTTGGGTCACTGGATGGGGTTTAAAGCTCAGTGAGTCTCTCAGTTCTGGAACTGATGGACTGTTTTCCTTTACAAATAAAGGGAAACAACAACTTTGAATAAGCAGTGGGTTGAAAGAAGAGTAAACCTGTTCTTTAAGTTTGAGAGTTCACATTACTCACTCACTCACTCACTCACAAACATTCTCTCTCTCTCTCTCTCTCTCTCTCTCTCTCTCTGTGTGTGTGTGTGTGTGTTTGTTTGTGTGTGTGTGAAAGAGAGAGAGAGGGAGAGAGAGAGGCCAGAGAGAAGGAGTCTGGTATATGGATGGCAGTCCTTTACACTCTCTCTCAGAGGATTTAGGGTTAGGATTGAGGAGACAAGACGCCATCTCAGCCTAAAAAATCTGTCTAAAAATGATGGGTGGTAAGAGGATTAAAACAATAATGCCCTTCTCTTCTTCAAGGTTTTTGAGAAAAGATTTCTTCTTCCACAGAAAAACCGTTTACGCTGATATTAAGGCCAGCAGAAGTAGCCTTTTTAAATGTAAAGCTCACATATTTTGCACTTTCTGCAGGAGATAGGCGCAGATAGTCTTCATCTCACATGGGTGCACTTTCAATTCTCTGCTCCATGTTGTAAATAAAAGTTTGGAGGAGGCACTACTCTGAACTCAGGTCATAATCCATGAATTATGAATACTCTTGGAGGTAGTATGGACTGGACATCTTTAATCGTAAACCCAAACAAGAAAACAATAGCATTATTGACTAATAATAAAGAAGCTATTTCTATTTCTGCTGCTGCTACTTCTACTACTAATAATAATATCAATATGTTTAATACTAAATATGCCTAATACTGCTTCACAGCCCCATGTGCATGATGAAAGTTCTTTAGAGAGAATGTGTTGTAAGTTTGCTATGTCCAGCCTATAGAAGAACACTTTCTGAAGATAGAACTATTTTAAACAACAGACTACACATTTTTATTCATAGTGCTACTACTGCTATGAAGAATAATATTAATAATGGCCTAAAGATAACTACTACTCTTAATGCAGCTAAATAATTAACCTAAATATGATTGTCATATATTGAACATAAAAAACAACTACAGCAACCATAATAATAATAATAATAATAATAATAATAATAATAATAATAATAATAATAATAATAATAATAATAATACTACTACTAATAATAATAATAATAATAGTAATGTGAATCTGAGCAGCATGAGGAACTTTAGTGATGAAAGTTTTGGAGCCCATGCCTCCTGCTTGTCTTTTGTGCATGCGCTGTATCTCTGCGCATTAAAGTCTGGAAGCAAAAATCGGATTAACTTGTGAACCGATGGAAATAAGAAGTTAAATGGGAGGCAAATCTGGGCAGTGTGTCTTTGTGGGAACCGTTTCTAAAGCAATTAAAGCGAGAAGGAATTCCTGTGAGCCCCCCTGAGCTGCTCGAGCTTCTCCCTCCCTCCCCTCTCCCACCTTAAAGCAGCTTTGGGAGCTTCGTGAGGCTCTGGTGTCCGTTTCGTTTGCGTGTGTGCGTTTTAATGACGCGCTCTCCAGACCTGTCGTGCAGGTCGTCACCTCTTGCGTTTTTCTAACGGCCTGGTTTCCAGCAGCCAGCGCCGTGCACGCGCATTCAGCGGCCGGGCTACTTGTTTCACCGTCGTCAATCCGCAGCGCACGCGCTCTGATCTTTTACTTCATCACAGAAAGCTGCTTTAGGGGACTTTGCAGTCCGTCTCTCCGCGGGGAGATGACGCACGCTCCCGCGAGACCCTCAGAACAAAACCCTGATCCCCTCCAGAGGATGAGAAACTCACTCTATCATGAGAAAAAAATAGAAGTGCAGGCTTAGTCACTGATGAGCACGAAGGCAAAAAACCCACCCTGAAGAAAATACCCTAAAGCAAGCGTAGTCAGTTCCTGTGCACTGATATTTGTGTAGATGTGCATGTAAAGGAATCTACAACTTTACACTCAGCTCAATAACAAGGCCTGCTTATGATAGGTCTGCTTAAAGAGTGAAGCCTACATTAGTCTCCTCACTTTCAGGCTAATTCAGCAGGCTCCAGTGTGTGGGACATTAATCATAGTGATATATGAGTTTAACTTGACTGCTACCTGGGGACTCCTGCAACAACAGGAAGAAATCAACTTTCCAGGAGCAAATCTTCTGACATTATTAACCACGCACTTTTGCTCTGTCCCTGCAGAATTACACACCTGAAAATTATACCTTTTTCAGTTTGTAAAATAGGGGGAAAACATACCAAACAAAACAAAACAAAACAAAACAAAACAAAAACACAATTTCAAGATGAAGTGTAAAACTCCACCATCTGTTGCTCTGCATGCTTGCTAGCTTCTTTTCACCCTGTTCTTCAAAGTACAAGACAGCAGTGATTGTAGTCCATACATTGAGCACTGCAGTTATTGTAGTCCTTTTATTGATCTGCATAACTTACATACAAGTTATATATAACTTACTATAGAATGCTACAAAGACATTGGTATTTTGGTGTGTTTGTGTGTGTTGTGTTTGTACAAATGTATCAGACACAGTAGTGCTCTTAGAGTTTTTAAATTCTTCTGTGGCACTGTTGGACTTTAAATCATCTACCAACCAAAAATATCCAGCCAATAGCATCCTAAGAACAGAATCCCTTGACCTCTGAGAATAGAAAACACAAATGATGCAGTAACAAATGAGCTACAGTCTCTGACTTTATATCTACAAGAGTCTGTCTAAAAGAGTGGATACTGAGACGAAAGAGTTTAAAAATTCCAGTAGGCTTGCTGTGTCTGATCTACTCGTGCAAATGCAACACACATGAACACACCATGTCAGTGTCACTGCAGCTTTGAATTACGAAGTGCTCCTATATGGTCAGTGGAGCTGAGAGAATGGACAGATATAAAGTACTGTGCAGAAGTCTTAGACAAGTAAGATAATTATATATATATTTAAACTAATGTCTTCTCAGTAACTGTGGTGCTTGTATAAAGTTATTTATAATCACAATAAATAATAATAATAATAATAATAATAATAATAATAATAATAATAAAACTCATAAAACATATAAGATAATTTTTTCTATGAAAAAGTTGGTGTGAGTGAGTTTGAAAAACTATGTTTTGTTCAGATTCTTCTTGATCGCATGAATTTGTTAAATCAACAGCACACATTTTTTAAAATCATTATTTATTAAAAGGTAAAACTAGGTATTGGATGATAACCTCAAATAACATGTTCTGCCATGAGGAGAGATTTGGAAAAAGTTAAACCAACACACACAGCTCCAGGGTCCTGGAGATTGTGGGTTCGAGTTCATGTGTTCTCCCCGTGTCTGCATGGGTTTCCTCCAGGTGACTGTCTGTGAGGAGTGTGGTGTGTTCTCCCTGTGTCCGTGTGGGTTTCCTCCGGGTGACTGTTTGTGAGGAGTGTGGTGTGTTCTCCCTGTGTCTGCGTGGGTTTCCTCCAGGTGACTGTCTGTGAGGAGTGTGGTGTGTTCTCCTTGTGTCCGCGTGGGTTTCCTCCGTGTGACTTTCTGTGAGGAGTGTGGTGTTTTCTAACTGTGTCTGTGTGGGTTTCCTCCGGGTGAGTGTTTGTGAGGAGTGTGGTGTGTTCTGCCTGTGTCCACATGGGTTTCCTCCGGGTGACTGTCTGTGAGGAGTGTGTTGTGTTCTCCTTGTGTCTGCGTGGGTTTCCTCCGGGTGACTGTCTGTGAGGAGTGTGGTGTGTTCTCTCTGTGTCTGCGTGGGTTTCCTCCGGGTGACTGTCTGTGAGGAGTGTGGTGTGTTCTCCCTGTGTCTGCGTGGGTTTTCTCCGGGTGACTGTCTATGAGGAGTGTGGTGTGTTCTCCCTGTGTCTGCGTGGGTTTCCTCTGGGTGCTCCGGTTTCCTCCCACAGTCTAAAAAACACATGTTGGTAGGTGGATTGGCGACTCAAAAGTGTCCGTAGGTGAGAGTGTGTGAGTGAATGTGTAAGTGTGTGTGTTGCCCTGTGAAAGGCTGGCGCCCCCCCCCCAGGGTGTATTCCCGCCTTGCGCCCAATGATTCCAGGCAGGCTCTGGACCCACCGTGACCCTGAACTGGATAAGGGCTACAGGTAATGAATGAATGAATAAACCAACACATTCACACACAGAATATCACACTTACTGGATTATTATTATTATTATTATTATTATTATTTAAAGTTGGGCATTATTTGTGGTTTTTTGTTTGTTTTTAGCAAATAAACACGTACTGCTCAGATAAATAGTTTTGTAAATTTCATCATTTTGCACATTACTATATATATATAGTGCTGAACCATTGTCAGAAGTTGTTAGTTCCAGCACCCACACATACCCCCCCCCACAATATATATATATATATATAAAATGCATCTTACAATGTTTGTAAAATAAAAATTATGAGATTACATAAATATCAAATATTATTTTTTATTCCCTTGTGAAACTGAATGTATGATTCCATAAAAATATACAACTGAACTCAATACTGCCTTTTTCCTTTGATGGCAAATGACACCTTCAAGTTTGATGAACAAAATTGTTGTATTCCTTAACTGAACACCTGTAAAGGTAGAGCTCACAAATGGCATGTAAGTGCAAGAAAAATAAAGGAGAAGGACAGGAGAAGGAGTGTTCCAGAGTTTGGGTGCAGCAACGAGTGAATATTTTTGAAACTCCAAAAGGACTGATTTAGCTAAATATATTATCTGTATAATTATTATTTTTCCTTAAAGGAGCAATAATTGAAGAAGAATAAATCCAGTGATGATTCTTCTTGCCATTAAACAGCCATTATTTTGACAGACCTGGATATATAAAAGTTTCTGTACTAGATCTGTTTTAAACCAAATCACCCCCAGACCCCCCATTTTGGACCCATCCTATGGAGCATAAACTGGTTCATTATGGGACTACAAAGCAATTTCTTCATGCTGTGCATGTGCAATCTCGAGGCGGAAAAAATAAAGTAATAAATCACATTGATGAATACTGTTTGCTACAATTTGAAGGTAAAATGGCTTTTGCTTTGTTAAGCATTGATTTAGAGTACTCTTGCTACCTCTGAGTATGTGAGTATTACTTAGAAGCAATTGACTTCTTCTCTCACTGTGTAAATCTAGGGCCACTGGGCCCCGTCAGTAACACTGCTGACCAAATGCCCTCTCTCTGAATGCTGACATATTGAAGCTGGCAGTTGTGATTCTGCTGCTTTTCTCAGCCTGGCCACTCCTGCCTACTGCCGGACACAACAGGGCCTTTTGTGGGTCTGTAATCCTGCAGTTCCACAGCCTTCACTGCACTGAGGATAAAAGCCCCATCAAACCACTACTTTAGAGGGAAAATCTGCCCTAATCCCTCGCTTTACCTAAACAAAAGAGGAGAAAAAAAACAGAGGGTGGAAAGAAACAGTGCAAAAGCAGGGCAGGACCTGGAACACACCACCATAGAAACAGTTTTACTGCAGAAACTAACTAATTCTGACAGGCGTTCAGCTCCACAAGTGATTAAAAAACACTGCCTAAGATCCATATATTTACAGCATTAATATTTCATAGGAATAAATATATGCTTATTTTACTTAGTTGGATGGTTATCTGGATGGTAATGTCATCAATTTTTCCTTGATAAATCATTTACAGTTTTGTTTATCACTGTGGACACATTTCTTACAGCTACGTATTTATTAGTAGAAAAGTTGTTGAGATTGATCAAAATACAGTTAACACACTGGTGGAATCTGGGGTAGTTCCAAAGACCAAAAAAGCCATTTTCTATTCATCATGACACCATGACAAATGACCCTGAAAATATAAAAACAGAAAAATTGAACATTTATAGAATTATCTGTGCTAGACATGTGAGTGCAAGCTACCTATTTCTGTACAAATCTTAAATCTGTATTTAGCATACAGGCTTACTAATTTTTCTGTAGGCTCTGTAGAATCAACATATATTTAAAACACAACATTTCAAAATTATATTAATTTAAAAATTAATTTAAAACCAATACTGTAAGTCTTTCATTAATCATGCCATACAAATGAACCAACTGTGAAGTGTAGTCTTTTTTCTTGAGAATTTAAAAGTTTTTCCAGCCCAGATTGTTTGAGAAGACTTTAATAAAAGCCAATTACAAAACATGATAAAGTGCATGTATGACATGTATTTGTGAGTTAATCTAGTTGATGTGTGGCTGTGAGTCAGCTATAAGCCATTACATCTCCCTGAAACAGCGTAGCATTACTGCCGGCTATGGGGGATCATTCTCTCACACTGGTTCATTTCAGTGACCAATGTTTGCCACTAAATCTTAAATACTATTTAACACTCTAAATCTCACCTGCTCTGCTCCATTTGATTGGGTGAATTTAGAGCTTCCATTTTCTTGTTGGACACAAATGTTGCACTAGAGAGTTGTTCTAGGGGTCTACATGTTTTGGGGGAATGAAGGGGAAGTAAAAAACGTCTGATATCAGCAATGAAATGACTCCCAGAGCTCTAAATAGGCTGCTATTTCTTTCTTTCTGTCTTTCTCTCTCTCTCTCTCTCTCTCCTCTCTCTCTCTTTCTCTCTCTCTCTCTCTCTCTCTCTCTCTCTCTCTCTCCCTCTCTCTCTCTCTCTCTCTCACAAACACACACAAATGTTTTCATGCATTTGACTGGCATTACAAAGACTTGCATTTTTTTGTGGTGACTTACCTTCTCTACAATAAATATTACCAGCCAAGCCCTGACCCTAACCCTAACCTTAAAATGTGTCTTCACCTTAAAAATGAACTATTTACATTGTGGCGACCAACATGTGTTCTCCACAAGGATGATAAGTCCCCACAATATCATTTTTTGTTCCCCACAATGTTATACACCGAACAATCACTGGATTAAGAACATCTACCTTATATCTACACTCATTGTTCATTTTATCAGCTCCACTGACCATACAAGAGCACTTTATAGTTCTACAATTATAGACTGTTGTCCACCTGTTTCTACTGTGTCTGATTCACTCATACCAGCGTAACACAGCACCACCGCATCTGTTGGGGTCCTACAAAGTACTCCTGTATATATATATATCTGAGGACCACTTTGAGGTGACAGTGATGTGGTACATTTGTGTTTAGGTTGTTAATACAGTGTTGTGTATTGGTCTCCGTGTTACATACTGGAGGCATTTACACACACACACACACACACACACACACACACACACACACACACAGACATTCATATATAGGTAGATACATAGATAGATAATTTGATTTCATGCATTGTGGGGCCATTACATAGACTTCCATACATTATGTCAAGTTTAGTTTTTATCTTTTAAGCTAAACTTAAGTATAATATTTTCTCAAATCTTAACCCTAACCCTAATCTCACCCTAGGCCTAACCTTCTAGTTAAAATTTCATTTTTTTTATAGTTAAAAATCTTCATCTTAAAATTTAATGAAAAACACATGATATAAACTTAACACACACACACACACAAACACATGCGTGCACACACACACACGCACACACACATGCGCACACACACACGCACACACACGCGCACACACACACACGCGCACACACACACACAAGCACAAGCACACACTTACCTGCAGAGCAGCTGCCTAAAGCTGTGTGCAAAAGTTTTGAGTTTCCAACAATTTTGAACATTTTTCAGTCAGAGCCATTATGTCATAGAATTGATATACCATCCTTTACTAAACATTCTTCCTCATACTTGGCAACAGTGATTCCTTACATATGATATAAATGGAACAAATTAGTTAAAGTTCCCTAATGTCAATGTAATTTATTTCATAAAACATTTCATGCCATTTAATTTAAATTATATGTCCATATAATAATATTAATACTAATAATAAACCAATTTCCTTTAAGATGGAAGAGCTAGTTCTTTGAAAAGTTTCTTGTTATATTTTTGCCTCTATTAGAATCCTTTTTCTGCACTGGATTACTGAGCTCAGTGTAGCAATTTTCTGCTGAGGTTTTACATGGAATACTCCTGGGTCCTCAGCTGACTCTGAATGGAAAAAGGAAAGGATTTACATTCATATTGATTTGGGGATTTGTTTGAAAATAACTTGTTTGTATTGGTTTGATCTTTTAGGTGGAATAAAATGCATCCATTCTCATGGGTCAATATCCACAATGTGGGGCTTTGTGATTCAATGGTAAAAAATGTCAAATTGAATCTTTTTATTGATATATTGCCCAAAGTAGTCTATTGTCACTTGGGTGAAGTGGTTAAATAATTGCAAACTATCCACTTTGTTTCTCATTAGTCTTTTTTGCTATTTTCACCATGGCATTGGTATTAATAAGCATAATATTAAAATGGTTCTCTGTCAGTGATTGGTCAGATTGTATGCAAGTCAAAGTAGGTAGTTCTTAGTCATAAACACTTCTTTTTTTTTCTTTTGATGACATACAGAAATAACCAGTGTTTAATTCAAACACCACCACTGTACCTGTTGCATTCACACCAGCACCACATTTACCACTATGTCATTACGGTTTCTGTGTCATTGCTGAACTGAGAAAGAGTGGTCCATCTGCCAAATAATATTTGCTCACCAATGGGCCTGCTGTAAGAAACTGTCCATTAATACATGTTGGTATATGAAATGAGGTCTTGAACTGATGGATGTTTCAAAATATCATATATATTTTGTCTGTGAGGTTTTAATTCCTCATAAATTTGTTGGCAGCAGTGCGCACAGACATTAATATAACATAATTTTGCATAACATTGTCTTAATATGAAATAATCATGGTAGTCCTGGAAGATCTCCTTGATGAAATTATGTGCCTCTCTGTCTAAAATCCCAATGTATATCTTCACATATATGAACACCCCCAGTGCTGTAGACACAGATGCACCTTTCACTGATTAAAGTTATATAATAACATCATTTTGGGAGTAGGGCCATGCCCAGGTGGTTGGCTTTATACACATTCCGAAGGCACCCTGAACTCCTGCCAAAAAATATATCTAAGAATTCACCTCTTAGTTTTAGCCTTTACAGATATGGTCTGTACTAGCAGATAACAGTATATATGGTTCCTTTTGTCCTGTTGAGTACTAGACATACTGTACATTTTTCCTAAAATCAAGGGGGAATGGAGACTTATCTAACCATAGCACATTTCTATTGTTTTTTTTGTTTGTTTTTTTGTTTTATTTTGGTAGCATTTCATTATACAACTGATGTATGACATTCTCCTTGCATAAGAGCTCTGGCTGCATTTTGTTATTCAGTTGCAGACTGTTAAGTGACAATTAGCTTATAATATTAGTTTTTCAAAGTAATCCTGAACTATATTTATTACAGTAGCATGGTAGATTCTCATGCAGTGCTCAAAGATCACATAAATTCAAAAGTGGTTTCCAGATTTGCCCTGCACATACAGAGATTTTTCTGAATTTTATGTACATTAGAAGGTAAAATTCTAAATTCCTTGCAAACTTGTCATAGAAAACTTAGTTGTTAAACTTTATCAGTTCCCTCACATTTTTTATACTCACCTGCTATGAATGTTTCTAAATGGCCCACTCTCAAATTTTCCAGAAATCAGGTTTGCAAGATTATATAATTCAGAATAGCCAGCATATTTTTCTTACAAAATATGGTATCACTGTGTTAATGGGCAATGTTTCTGTTTTGTTTCTTGAAGCAAGCAAATTGTGAGCTCAGTAGAATCATTTCACATGATCATGTATTATTTCCAGAAAATTATGTTGCCTATATTAAAGATATTGCCTATATTAAACAATTTATAACCTCTTGCAGTGTAGAGCAGGTCACGCTGGTACAGAAGAGTCACTTTTATCTCTTTTATCTGATTAGGAAACACTTTTAAAGACTGTCATTCTGGAGAATAGAACAGATTAGTTTCAGCAGAAAAGCTGACTGTGATACATTTATTAAGAAGCTCCTGGCCCTAAATTCTGTCTTTTTTGTGGCCAAATCCACTGAGGTTAATAACATTGCTGAGGAATCTAGTAGTAAAGCTGTAGAGAATACATTTTTGTCTGATGAGAGACCTTTCACTGTAACACAGCAATCTGTTCACGTTATTAAGCAGCAGTAAACTAGGTCTGCTGTTATTTGATGATTATTTTGGCACATTGTTAGTCTCCAGCTTAATTAATACAGTAGGAATTTACAGTTTCTACATTTTAAATGTGTATTTTGACACATTCAGTTTTGTCTTACTCTAGAATAAAAATTATAATCTCCATTACTGATAATAATCCTTTGTGATGCTTTTAGCTTATTACACTGGAATAATGTGCTATCTATTATGGTACGAGCATATGGGATTGGTTTATTGTTGTTTGGTAATCTTAGGTTTAAGCTTTGTTTTACAAAAACCCTTGGCTCAGTGGACTCATCTTGCATTAACCCACTGACTGACCGCTGCTGACTGGGCATTAGAAACACTGCAGTGGGTACACAGAGCCTGAGCTTAGAGAACAGAATTCAAGGCTCTATCAACTATGTTAAATCACCCATTGCTAAAGAAGTAATGCATCCTCATTGCAATACAGTAACACCAGCCTGTTTCACTGTTGGTATAATCTTATACTGAAACGCTGGATTAGTTTTACACCAGATGTAGGAGGGCCCTTTAAATAAAATTCAACTTTCAACATAAGTTCACAGAAACATCTTCCAAAAAAGTGGGGGTCGGCAAGGCAGCTTGGTAGGTGTTTTGCATGCTGTTCCTCTTGGATGAGTCATTGTTGTGTTCCTGGACAAATTTGGTACAATGACAATTTCTGGATTTTTCCATCACTGTTCCAAGTTTTTCCTTTTGATGGTAATAGTACTCACTCTGTTTCATTGGAGTAGTAAGGCTTTAAGGCCTGTACAATTACGTGGCATTAGGGTGAGTGCGTAAGTGTGTGTTGCCCTGTGAAAGACTGGTGTTCCCTTTCCCGTCTTGTGCCAGTGATTCTGGACTCTGGACCCTGAATTGGATAAGTGGTTGCAGATAATGAAAGTATTATGCAAAGACAGATCACACTTTTCATACATTCATTCATTATCTGTATGTAGCCAATCCACCTACTTAGAATAAGTATTAAGTATTATTCATGTTTTCATATATATTATTCATATACACATATATACACACAACCCCCTTCTACTTTTGTCTGACTTGCTGGACTTGTGGCCATGTAACATGACAGATGGCGTGTCATCACTCAGGAACCACCCCCAACCCCCACCAGACTGCTGATATATGTAGTACTATTCAGAAGTCTTAGACACCTAAGATGAAGGTTAATTGTCAGTAGACCATCAACAGTCAAGATTGTCAAGAGTCTTTCAGAAATAAAAAGGGGAGGGATTCACCACTTTCTGAAAGACTGTGTGGACTAATGATAAAATTCAAAGATATGGTTTCTCAGCTTAGCACAATAAAGAGAACTTGACCCTGAACTAGATAAGCCGTTACAGAAAATGAATTAATGAATGAAAATAACTTGGGATCCAGAATCCAGAGAATCCAGAGAGACCTCTATATGCAAGAGACAAGGCTGGCTGTGGTTTTCAGGCCCTCAGACTGTACTGAAATAAAATACGGAAAGGTTTCTGTAGTGGAAATCACTGCATAGGCTCAGAAACATTTCCCAAAAAACTGTCTTGTGAAAACTCACAAATGTAAAGAAGAAAACATATATAAACAAATCAAGAAATGCTGCTTCCTTCTCTGGGCCCAAGCTCATTTAAGATGGACTGAGGTGAAGTGGAAAAGTGGTCTTAAAAATCATTCATTCATTCATTCATTATCTGTAACCGCTTATCCAATTCAGGGTCGCAGTGGGTCCAGAGCCTACCTGGAATCATTGGGCGCAAGGCGAGGAATACACCCTGGAGGGGGCGCCAGTCCTTCACAGAGCAAGTCTTAAAAATCAAAATTTATAATAATTTTTAAAAAATCATGGATACTGTTAAAATCATGCTTATTATACGAACACAGCAGTCATGATGGTATGAGGGGCAATAGTGCACATGGCATGGGGGGCTTGCACATCTGTGAATGCACCATTAATGCTAAACAATATATACAGGTTTTGGAGCCAAGAACCATGTTTGCAAATAGAAATTTGAGTGTGGTATGTTTTCATGGCTTCACAAACCTTGACATCAGTGATCACCAACCTTTTTGGGTATAAGATCACCTTTTAAAATCTGAACCATTAAAGATCTATCTGCATAAATGCCAGGCTTAGGCAACCTACAATAACACATTTATATGTCCCCATCGCCTCCAATTACATAAAAATGAACCTCTTTACATACTTTCATTTTTATAATAACATAATTTTGTGAGTAGGAACACACCTGAATTCCTCCTCTCAGCCCTATATATATTCTGCAAACTCACGTCATTTCCACTGAATTTGGCTCACGGGACGTACCTTGACTTCACTGCTTTGAAATGTCAGCTCGCTCCTCCGCTCTGGGTTCATTTCTGCTGATCCTCTGCCTAATATTAGGCATTCATTTTGAATCAGCATCATCTTCTCTCTGAACGCTGCCTTGATTGACAACATTGCACCCATTTAGACACAGTCCCTCTCTGTTCCTATCCCTCTTTCATGCTTTCCTCTCCTATCTCACCTTCCTCCTCTCTTTCTGTCTCTATTCATCATCCCAACCCTTCCCTTTATCATCCCCCCCTTTTCTACTCTTCTCTCCAGAGTTTCTACTCTTCTCCTTTTCAGAGTTGCTTCTGTGTGACAAGCTGCCTTTTCTATGTTTCACTGTTCCTGCAGTGCTGACCATCAGCTGCCCTTTTGGGTTTCTAATTCTGCCTCACCTGTCATTCCTCTAGCTCCTCACCATCATGGCATACCTGCCAAGTAAGGACATCTCATTTCATTAATGCTGCCCCGCTGTAGTATTTGACTTTTGGGGCCACTACCAATCCACTTCCGCTGGCCAGAGGATGTTAGCCATCTTAAGACCAACTCTGACCCTATTGTGTCTGCTATTACTACCCCTTTATTGCTGCTGCATTTTAAATTATCAGTCACACCATCCCCAATCATGCTAGAATTTCTGTCATTATCATAATCAATAAGGATGTTCAATTTACTCAATCTAATGCTATTCCTCTACCATCTCACATGGCACTCTATCATGCAGCAGTTCAATAAAGGAAGTTAATTCATGGACTCATTAACACCTTTCATTTACCTACTCACAATCCAGGACACCAATCAAACCCTCGACCAGAGTACCTCAACCTCTCCATTCTGTAGCACTTAATGACTAGCATTCCTGTCATTTTTGGGATATGCATTGATAAGCCACCCTGAACTCCTCCCCAAAGTCATCTGAGTTCACCTAGCAGTTTCAGCCTTTAGCCCAGTCTGTACTAGCAATTATAGAGCTGAGTGGTGGTGTTAGTGAGATGCTTGAGGCTGCACACTGTCTGCAAGTATTTTTTTAGTCTGGGGAATGAATCAGCCAGGGTACGATGCACCGATAAACTAACCAACATCTGAAGTCTGACCGTTTCCCAAAACCGTTATTACCACATTAGTTTGAACAATGTTGGTTTAAACCACTGGAGTCTGAACTACAGTGGTTGTAGATGTGTTTAGTCTGACGTTCACAGCATGAAACTTGCAAAAATTCACACATTTTGTAAAGTTAAGCGATCATATGAGAGCTGTGACTGAAATTATTCACATTATAATCATATGTAACCTGCAAAAAAAATGATAGTGTTATTTGATTTAAAAATAAATGCTTAATAAAATAAAATAAACAATTGTAATAATAGGCCAAAACTATTTTGTAATAAAAAATGTCAATGTGATTAATATAAAAAATAGATACAGTTGTACTCTGTCTTAAGTATTCTTGAACTCTTGTATTAAGTGATGAATGAATTTATAAATCTGTATCTGTTTAAAAGACATTTTGATATTCCTTCAGTGAGCTGAAGATAAAATAATACTCAAATCCATCTTGAACTTCTAAAGTTATTATAACATTAACATATAACTTAAACATGTAATGTCTTTATAGTTTCAAGTAGGACAAAATGAGACAGACTATTGCTGGAAAACAATACCATAGCACAATGTTGAGGGAATGAAAGCTGCTAATCTTTAAGCATTGCTCTCCTGTTCCTTTTATTAAAACTTATGTCTAAGCTCACACAATGTATTTCATAATGGTCATTCATAGTTCAAAGGCATAAAAAAAAAAAAAATCATGATGAGGTATTTAAAACAAGGGTTTAAACGATGACTGTTTATTAATACTAGGGTTTTCTATATACCTTTTTCAAACATAGTTATAATTGTTATTAAATTAACTATAAATATTAATAATAATAACATTTAATTTATGTATAGGCTGTATTGTTTTCATTTAAATGCTTAAAACTGCCCTCATTTCTGTATTCAATCTTAGGTAAACATTATAGTGTCGCAGTCACAAAGCTCCAGGGACCTGGGGGTTGTGGGTTTGAGTCCCACTCGGGGTGGCTGTCGGTGAGGAGTTTGGTGTGTTCTCCCTTTGTCTGCATGGGTTTCCTCCGGGTGACTGTCTGTGAGAAGTGTGGTGTGTTCTCCCTGTGTCTGCGTGGATTTCTTCTGGGTGTTTGCAAACGTTCGTTGGAACTACGGTTTCGAGAAACACCTGTGTTGTTTAACGATGGTTCGGACTATGCAAGTTACCAAAGTAGTTACCTCGATAGTTCCAACGACTGTTTGGATGCTACTGCATCGTTCAAACTATGTAAGCTGCTAAGGTAGTTAGCAACTATGCTTTTAGGAAACACATCCCTGTCTAACACAGTCAGTCAGATAACTGTGTATTAGGCGAGTGTGATACTTGAGTTGAAGTTTTAATCTATGAAAATACCATCTTACAAAGATAAAGGGCACTAGTACAGTAGCAGCTAAAGCAAAAATGTAAAAATATAGTCTACACACATACATACAGCGCCCTCCATAATTATTAGCAACCCTGGTTAAGAAGTATTCTTTGGCTTCTAATAAATTATTTTTATTTAAAAATAATATAGAACAAAAATGCAAAAAAAATAGAAAAACCTAAGCTTTAATTCAAGTGCTTTTATTTGGTGGGAAAAAATTATTAAGAAATAAATGTTTTGAATGAAATCATGTGTGCCACAATTATTGGCACCCCTGGTGTTAGTACTTTGTACAACCTTTTGCCAACAAGACAGCACTTAATCTTCTCCTATAACTCTTCACAAGATGGGAGAATACAGAAAGAGCAATCTTCGACCATTGCTCTTTGCACAACCTCTCTAAATCGCCCACAGTCCTGGGTCTTCTATGCACTCTCCTCTTCAGCTCACCCCACAGGTTGTCTATTGGGTTGAGGTCTGGGGACTGAGATGGCAATGAGAGGAGCTTGATTTTGTGCCTTGTGAACCATTTTTGAGTAGATTTGGCCTCATGTTTAGGGTCATTATCTTGCTGAAAGTGACCCAGTGACTGACCCAGTGACTGACCCAGTGACGACCCATCTTCAACTTTCGGGCTGAGGCCCCCATATTCTGATTCAAAATGTCCTGATATTTCAAATCTTGATCCCATGTCCTTACAAGGTTCCCAGGTCCTTTGGAGGAGAAACAGGCCCACAGCATCACCGATCCTTCCCCGTACTTAACAGTGGGCAGGCGGTGTTTTTCGGCATACTCATCCTTGGCGTTACACCAGACCCACTTAGTGTTTGTTGCCAAAAAGTTCTATCTTGGTCTCATCTGATCAAAGCACACGGTCCTTGTTCCTAGATACTTTGATCCACTTTATACACCACAGTAGTTCAAATACATTTATTTCAAAGAAATTGTTAAGGGTGCCAATAATTGTGGAACAGGTCATTTTATGGGAAATAATCATTTCTTAGTCAGGATTTTTTCTTTCTTTTTTTTGAGTTGAAGGTCTTTTTTTCTAAATTGTTTTTAGAGTGAGATTATGTTTCTGCAATAAAAAAATAATTTATTTTAAGGCTTTTAACACATTTTAACTAGGGGTGCCAATAATAATGGAGGGCACTGTACATAAATAATTCAGAGGCTTCTGTATTAAATAACATTTTCTGTCTTATGATGTCTTATTTTTGTATAATTGGAATTGTTTTCAAAACTCTCATGTTAGACTTCTAGTACTTCAGTAATTATGATGGGATCAGATATTCTGGGCCATAAAGTAGTTAAAATAATAAGAATGCATATACATTTTATATTATTTTGAATGCAATAATTCTTAGAGTAAAATGTAGAATGTTCTCATTTTAAAAAGCCACTTAGGGAGCTATATCCTTTTTTTAAAAAAGTGCAGGAATAATCTGCCTCCACTGCAGCACCACATCCAGCAAGGATTTACTGCAACATTCACCGCTGACACAGATCTACATAATCATTTTAACTTTCTCCCTGTCCCTTCCCATGATTCTCCTGCTGTCACTTTACAGACTGCTAAAACTGATTTGGGCGCCTTAATCTGCCCGTATTTTTCACACTTAAAAAAATCTCTAATATCATAAGCAGATTATTTCATTCATAATTGATTGAGTGCGTTTGCCAGAGTGCCACTTCAAAGTTGCTGAATTCCAGATGCAGAGAGAGAGAGAGCGAGAGAGAGAGAGCGAGAGAGAGAGAGAGAGATGTGAAGAATATAGCAGAAGGATGGACTAAAGAATTTTATCCCACTAGAATTTAGCTCAGAATATGTCTTCACCTGCAAACACACATTCTCTCTCTCTCTCTCTCTCTCTCTCTCTCTCTCTTTCTCACGCACACACACACACACACACACACACACACACACACAGAGAGAGATAAAAATATCTGAGAAAATGCATATATACTTATTTTGGCATTGACATTATATACACAGTTAGCCAGGAATAATTCACAAATGGCTCAGGGAAAGGCCAACCATTTGTGATTTCAGGAAAGAAATGTACTGGAGAGAAGAGTTCATATGACAATAAAGTATGAATAAAATACACATATATAGCAATATTTGTATGATAAAAAACAGGAAAACAAAAAACAGTTAAACATACTGTACAAGTGATCTTGAAAGTAATCCTTAGTCAAATTATGAACAAAGAAGTTTTAATTAAAAATGACATATGTAGAAGTGGCTTTGGGGTATATGTAGTAGTGGGGTCTGTGCTGAATCGGTTCCATCCTACATCCAAAAATTTGTTCATTGGTGGCATTATTTCTGTTTGGATTAATGACATATAGAGAATATGGATATTGTCGGAATGTGGCAAGAGGCTCTGGCAGATCTAACTATAACAGCCTAACTTAAAGGACCACAAGAGACACAAGAGCGAAATGAAATGTTGGCTTCCCCCCTCTCCAACTTTATCAAAACAGAGTGATTACATATGAACGATGGGAAAACAGCCCCAACATCTCAGTTTACCACAACACACAATATCAGTGAACCCCTGGATCTATAACCTTTAACTAAGGGGAAAGTTTAATTAATAAATATTACAGTAAGCAATAGGTTTTCAGCCTAGATTTAAAGACTAAGACTGTAGCTCAGCCATGCACATTTAATGGAAAATAATTCTACAGCTGCAGGCTTTAAATGAAACCCCCAGCCCCTGCTGAAAGTTTCTGTACTCTAACAACTAAAAAGGCTCCTGTGATCCAAGTGGACGTGATGATTCATAATAAAAAAAAATAAAAGGTTTTTGCCGTTATACATGGCAAGACTACACACGGCTTTACATGTCAGTAAAATAATTTTATAATCAATGCAAAATTTAACTGGAAGCCAAGGCAGGGTTGGTAGAACTGGGCTGATATATTAAAAATGTTCTGGTTTTAGTAAGGACCCAGCCTGCAGCATTTTGAGGTTTACTCTGCTAGTACTGACCATGCCAATGCTGAAATGGAGAGGCAAACTTGTATACATCTGGGTTGGAGTTTAGTGTAGCTTCAGAATGTGTGTAAAGACAAACTTCCCCCATTGGATAAATAAACACAAAAGAAAGAGGTGGAGATGGGACCAGGGTAGGCACAAGTTTGTCCATCATGGATAATACGTGAGTGTTCAAGGTATATATTAGGGATGAGGGGATGGGCCTACTCCCAAAATTGTCTTATTACATAACTCCACATAGGAAGAAATGTTGCCTGTATGTTACTTTCTGCAAAAAAAGTGTGCATTAATATTTACAGAAATAGGTTCTCAGTAGTTTGTGTTTCCTTTAGAATATCATCAGAATTTCTACCCATCCTTTATATATTGTATTGATTGACTTCCCTGTGCCCCCTCCAAGGTGTGTTCCCACCTTGCGCTTAGTGATTCTGGGTAGGCTCCAGACCCGCTCCGACTCTGAACTGGATAAACAGTTACAGACAATGAATGAATGAATGACTACCCTGTCTCACTCTGTAACTAACAAACCACAGAGGATTATATCCCACTGATTAGCTTTAACACCAAGTGCACAATCCTAATTAGTTTACATCCATTATTTGTTAACAAGATTAATCTGGTAGCTTCAGGGCAAAACTGAAAAGGCAAAGCAATAAAGCTTGGATGACTTCCTTGACACTGGTAAATATCCCTCTTCCCAACGTTTTGGTGTGTTGCAGACATTAAATTCTAAATTAGTTTATATTTACAATATAGTCATGTCATGAAAATACATTTTAAAACAAAATCTTTCTTTGGAATTTTGTCAGATACATATACATTCATAAGAATAAACAAATGGCAGAAACTTGTTTTACTGCATGTTACAAAAAATCCCAACTTATTTGGAAACAGGGTTGTTAGTAGATTTATTTATATAGATTAGTATATAGATATTTTAGCCCATAGCCTGTTTGGAAGTCCTACTGGAGCCCCAATGGTCCTAGCTGAGATCAGGATGGCCTACTTGGGTCTTCATCACCTCCCTGCGGAGCAGAGATTGGGATTAGAGAGCAGAATTCTGCAATACTGGATTGTCCATAGCACTGATCATGTCTGAGGGAAATGAGGTTTGACAGTGAGAAGAAGGACGACCCCCACACACACCAACACAACCACCCCCCACCCCAACACCCACTAAATACAGCCACAGCCAAATGGGTTCTTAATCCTCTTAGTGCCCATTCTTATTACCCACTCATCTAAATGACATGAAAGCTCTGATGCTAAAAAAAGCCAATTATTCCCCAAAAAATGAAGCCTGGGCCTTCTCACCATACACTGTGTATATTTCACATTCGATTATGTGACAAGTGTATCTAAGTCTCCTGAAGAAGAACATATATGGAACCCCTCATGAGTCCCACAAATTGAATCCTAATTGCCTTCAGTGGTGGGGAGCTAAAGGCTAAGTCTAAGAATGGTATTTGACTGCATTATTTCCACTCACAGTTATTAAATTTATAATAGAGGCTAATTAATAAGTTAATTTTATTTACTTTCCAGCCATATTCCATAATAAGTATCATAGTGTTGTTCGTTTTACCTCAAGGAAAATGACCCTAAGCACAAAAGAAATATAATCATCAAATGAAAGGCTTGTGAATTGCTATATATCCTTTTTTAAACCTGTAACCAGTTTTCCAATTTTTATGCTAATGAAGATAAAAGGAAAACAACCGAACTGAATTATGGACAAAAGCTTTTAACATAAAAATACATGCCAGATAATGATCATTGTTTGGCCCAAAAGTGTTCCACATCTGCAGTTCTCTTAGGGCCCACATTTAGCCTCAATTACATATGAATATACTTTTGGAACAACTCCATATACAGCTTTAGCTCCCAAATGCAATTCTAGGACGTCCTGTGTTGTTCCGTAGAATTGGGTGAACCTATTTTTTCCTTGCTTTTTACCTTTTTACTTGCAGCTCATTACTCCTACTCAATAAATGCAACACACCAATTAGTTTGAAGGCTCCGCTATGTTAAAAATCAAATGTGTTTCTTGACATTCTTCCACACTTGGCCCACACAACACAGGTCACAATCAAAGTCAAGCCCAGGTCATGAAATCTGGCCCACTTCTGGCCCAAATACCATTTTGGGTATTTTTCTATTAAAGACAACTTCAAAGGTTGATGCCATAGTCATCAGAGGTCAAGTGTCCAAAGAAAACATAATTGACCTTGGTCTGTTTGTGTAGGTACAGATCCGGGCCACCCTATACGCTCAATACACATGCACTGCAAGTTAACGAAGGCCCCCTCATCTTCCCCTTGTGTCAAGTTAGGGTTAGTGTATCATAAGAAAATAAGCATATGTGGATATGAGAAGAGGAAAAATAGACTCCACAAGACTGAGGTGTGGGAACAGCAGTCAGGTAAACCTGTGACTGTTCTTCTTGAGGTTGGATTGTTAATATATAATAATCTACGAACACAGCTATGGGAATATATTTAGAGGTGGCATGCACTGCACAGCTACTCTCCACAACCTTAAAAGCCTAGCAGTGCCACATTATCATGAACCAAACCTTGAAGCAGAAAAGGAAAACATATTGATGTATTTATACTGTCTAGTACTTTTTTAAACTTCCCCAAACACACTAGTACAATCTAAAAATGACTTCCACATAAAAATTACTTTGCTTTATTCTGCTATATATAAGTTGAATCCTTCGAAATTTCAGTTCCACCTTAAATGCTGACACGAAATTCATACAATCACACTAACACTGACATATTTAACGTTTTCATTACCCATTAAACAGTGAAGCAGTTACAGGTGCCTGGACAAAACCACCAAATCATTTAAGGACACAAAAAGTAGCAAGCTGGAGAATAAACAGTTATGTTTGCTTTTTTTCTTCTATCCCACCTTAAGTGCTGCAGCTGGTACAGAATTAGACAAAAAACAAAGGAAAATACTAGGTGCAACTATCAAAAAGTAGTCACATTTTGGAGTTGAGGTAGGAGGGCCCCATATCAAAATTTATGTATGTATCACGTTTCTGAGAAAATGTAATTTTATACATAAATTTGCATCTGTTTCTCTGCAGTGACCTCAAGCTTGGAGAAGGTTTAAATTCCTCATATATTTTCTTAATCTTCTAAACCAGTGTGATGAGTGTGTTGTGAAACTGTCCGAATCACACATATTCACTAAACATACCAGTAGTTTACCTTCACTTCCACATCACATTGATTCAGATGTTGATAGCCTTTCTATATGTGTAAAATTTTCTTAAATTTATTTACTTTTGCAATGAACTTTGTTGATGTTATATATTATATATGTTATAATAGATTATATATTATTATTATATTATATTATATTATATAATATATTAACATATAATATAGGTGTTACATATGACTATGTGTATAATTAATTAAATATCTTGGATTAATTTTTGCTTTTCCATATTTCTATATTTATTTCATTGATAAATATATATTTTTACAAAAAATAATTATAGTAATTATAGTATTAATTATATTTACATATTATATGTACATATATAAATAAAATCTATGTACATGCACAAATTAATTCAAAGCATAATTATGCACTTTTTAATAAACAAAAAAAATCTATTTATATATTACAATATTTATATGTAGACCACACAGTGGTGCTGCACAAAGTGTCACTGTCACACAGCTCCTTGGTCCAGGGGTTGTGGGTTCAAGCCCACCCGCTGTGGGTGACTGACTAGAGTTTGGTGTGTTCTCCCCATGTCAGCATGGGATTCTTCCAGGTGCTGTTCCAAGTGGCCTAGGTGTGAGTGAATGTGTGTGTGTGTGTGTGTGTATACCCCTGCGAAGGACTGGCACCTCCAGTGTGTATTCCTTGCTTGCACCCAGTGATTCTGGGTAGGCTTCGGACTCACATACCCTGAACAGGATAAGCGGTTACAGAAAATAAAATGGACAAAGAGTGTAGACTCTTTGGCCCATGGCACCCCTTATTTTGTTTACAGTGACAGGCAACACAGCAACAAGTGACCAGTCATTTCCTTTAGTATAAAATGATTCGTAGCTGCAATTCAGAGACAAGTGGCAAATGACACAACATACTACAAATCGAGTTCAGATTTTCTCAGCTTCATGCAAATGAAATGGTGAAGTGACATATTTAAGGGTTGGCTCAAACTGGCGGTCCCCAGATTTTGCTTTCTGAAATTTCTGTTTCTACCTTTTCATTCCTATGCACAACAGTGTTTTTTTAACTATGGCAGGGAAGCTCATAACCACTGTTTCTTCTTTCCCTGTTATATATGATGGTTCTTTGCACATGTGCAGGGACAATTTGAAGAAAACCATAGAATAAGTATAGAATAAAATAGCAGATACTGATTTGTGGCTTTGGTGGACAATGCAGCATGGACCTTGTACATGCCTACACAGGACAATGTGAATAGCCTTGAACACACTCACAAGAGACAAACTTGTGACGTAAGCTACTTGTCACCTACTTGTTTGAACAGGGTGTTAGTGTGCTTTTACCTCTACTTGGCTCAGTCAAAACCAAAATAGTAAGTGTGAAAAGTGCCTCAGACCATGGTCTGGACCAAAGGACTGAAACATTGGTCTGATCCAAGAAGGTGACCTTAGTCCAGATCAAACTGAACCAAGGTTCCTTTCTTGTGCAGTGTGAACATTTTCTTGGATATTTCTGATTTCAGACCAATTAAGCCAATTAAGCTAAGGCAGTGTACAACACTGAGATGAATATATGACAAAGTGATTTACTCAAATTAACTGTAAATTTGTTACCATAACTATACAATGCTGCCTTATGTAAAAACTACATCGTAAGTGAACAGTGAGCATTAGGGATGCACCCATCCGATATTAGGATCGTATATCAGTCCCAATATTAAGCAAAATGAGCTGGATCGGGCATTGGATAAAAAGGCAGATCCATGACACTGATATATTGAATTGCACTAAAAGTCTTTGTCTGACGTCAGTGCCGGATCAGGGCACACTGGCATCTGTCTGGTGACTGCCGCATCTGCTCATGTCTCATGCTCATGTTTAATTTATGTCTGTCTGTGTTTGTGGGGACCTGAGTGGACCTGGTTTCTCCGTTGCTGGCTGGGGGTTAGCTGTTTGCCTATCTTTGCTAATGGCTGGCTTGCTGACCAGAGGAGTCCACGTCCATCACTACTCTTCGGCGACTTCCTGGCTGTCTTTGCCGTTTCTCTCCACTGGAACTGTAGATTGTCTACGGTTCATGTTCTACTCTCACTGTTGTCGGCTGTGGCTGATGTTAACTGAGGGAGTTTGTCATGTTTTGCCACTGCTTTGCAGATAGAAGTTTGCTAACACTGGAGCTAACTGCTGCTGATTAGGCCAAGGAGCGCATCCAGGTGCCGGTGCTTGGCTGTGGGTTGGTTTTCTGCTGCTGCTCCTGGTGACGGCCTAGGGACCACATCCTGTATATCCACTGACTGCGGCTATGGAGCTAGAGATACGTAATGGGTGTCGTCAGATGGTCTGTTTATATCTACCGGCTTGGTCAAACTGCTACTATTTACAATGACAGTAAATCTTGGGACATATTCAAATCCTGTGGCCCGGTGCTGAACACTGGACGCTATTCACTTACATTGTATTTTATTTTTTAGTATTGTTTTGGGCGGCATGGTGGCGCAACAAGTAGTGTGGCAGTCACAAAGCTCCAGGGTCCTGGAGGTTGTGGGTTCGAGTCCCAATCCAGGTGACTGTCTGTGAGGAGTTTGGTGTGTTCTCCCTGTGTCCACGTGGGTTTCCTCCCACGGTCCAAAAACACACGTTGGTAGGTGGACTGGCGGCTCAAAAGTGCCTGTAGGTGTGAGTGTGTGAGTGAATGTGTATCAACATGTGAATGACTGGTGCCCGCTTCAAGGTGTATTCCTGCCTTGCGCCCAATTACTCAGGGTGGGCTCTAGACCCACCGCGATCCTGAATTGGAAAAGTGGTTACAGATAATGAATGAATGTATTATTTGTATTGCTGTGACTTTTGACATACTTTGTACTCTGTATTAGTATTGTAAGCACTTTGGGTTTTTGAAAAGCGCTATATAAATTAAATGTATTATTATTATTATTATTACTATTATTATTATTTATTGTTTACATGCTTACGATGTTTGATTACTGACTGTATTTGACCATGGTCTTTGTTTATTCTCAGATTCAGTTGCTAGATTTTATTTTGGATTTCTGTTTACACTAAATATTTAAAAATAAAATTGATTACTTTTTGTGTTTTTGACAAAGTGAAGCTACTTATTTCCATTTTTTATTTCCATTATATTTATTTTAATATATTTTAAGAAGTTTGACTCTGCTGTGCCAAGGTCCTGCACAACTGTTAATTCCAGTGACAAATAAATAGCATTTCAGTATATTTATGTGTTAACTTGTTATATTTTGTTAATATTTTTGTTAGTAATGTTTAAGTCAAGCCGGTTTATTAATTCAAAAGTGGCATCAGATCGGTATTGGGTATCGACCAATACACAAAGTATATGTATCGTAATGGAACAGAAAAACTGCACTCTGCCATCTTGCATGTATCATGCTATGTTTGTATTCACTGTCTTGTCTGTTGGAGAGGGCAAAACAAAGCTTGGGGCTCACCAAAGTTTCCACAAAGTTGGACTAGCATGCATGCATGGCCGGACTTTACTCAGCTATATCTTGACTATATCTTTACATTGAAATTATTTGTTTACTGATATATTAATGTTAAAAATGTTGGATATTTGGCTACCGAGTTAAAATACAGGGTAAGATGTAGGGCTGTCCTGAATACAATTTTTAGGGCTTTGGAGATTCAACTGGGTGCTCACTAACCACCTTACTAACTAAGGGCAAGGAGTATACACAATTGAACCAGTTTGAGTGCAGGTGCTCTAACTTCAGGCACAAAGCTGACAAAATGAACTGTGGCGTCGCCTCGATTCGTTGTGTGTTGTTTTAGCATGTTAGGCTTTTTTATATGACTGAGTTTTAGGTTTCATTTGCACATAGACTTTTATATTGATGATCCTGAATATGGGTGGAGAGGGGAGAGCACTGATTTTACTGCTGGAGAGCCTGAATGGGTTGAAGCATTGCCTTTATCTATAACCACATTTATCCAAAAAACTGCATATCCAAATCTCAAAATTAGAAACCGAATACATACCTAACAAACAAATATCTCAATACCGAATACTTGGGGCCAAACCTATTGTTCAGAAAATCACCGCCTAGCTCCCAGCATGGCTCTGATCGCTGAGTCAATCACTAATTTGTGCATACACGGTACCACTGAGGGCACCGAGTATACATGAATAAACCAGAGCTTCATGGATGCATTCTAATTTGAGGTGTACAGCTGACAAAATTAACTGTAGCTTTGCCATGCTTCGTTGTAAGTAGGTTGCTGTAGCTTTGTTCAAGAGTTTTATGTTGACAAGGCTGGATACATGTGGAGTGGAAAGTTGCCTTTATTGCCACATTTACCCAAAAAAACAAATATCCGAATCTTAGAATTCTAAACTAAATTCTTACCAAATGTATGAATATCCAAAAAGCTGAATATTTGGGGTCGGCTCTAGTAAGAAGTTGAAGTACAGGGTTTCTTACCAATGGACTATGAATATATGGGTTTTTATTCACAGAAAGTAATAGGGTCAGAAAGTTTACACTTATGCAAAATAGTTATCTGGAGCTTTGTCATTGAAGGTGTAGAGTGGCAGGAGAAGCCCTGTACTCTAGGGGGCTCTGTAGTGAAAAGCCTTGGGGATTTGCTTTAGCCTATGCGATGCCTAATTCCCATGCCAGCGTACAGTGCCATGTGGGGACGAAGATATTCAGTACAGAACCCCGCCCTCCACCCCCTCCCTCCATTCAGTGCAAGCCAGGGGCTTTGGGATGGTGCTAAAAAAAAGGAGATTAAGTTTCCTCCTGGTTGAAAAGCTTCTTAAAGGGGGTATCAATACGTCTCACAGCCGCCTGGTCACTAACAGTGCACAAGGGGTCACCTCCCCATAAACCCACTCACAGCACGGAGAGAATAGTGGGGGTTGCTGAATCCTTCCAACATTTCCAATCCCCCACAACTTACATTTTTCTTGTTTTGTTTTTTTTTGTTTGTTTTTTGGCAGGAGGGAGTGCTTTAGATTAAAAGGTGAGTGCTTTTTAAAGGATATTTTCATACCACAGAGCCATAATGGGTTTTATAATTGTGTATTTAATCTTAAGTACGTTATGACTCTCCTATATGATGGTAGACACAACGTGGCAGATATGTATATGAGAATTTGTCTCAATACAACCGCCCCTGAAAATGTGTGACTGTGTTAAAATCACTCTCAAATCAAAACTAACCTTAGTTCACAGTATCATGCTCACATTAAAACATCATTCATCCTAACAAGTTTTTCTTGTCTGATGTCTTGTTTAGGTGACTTTTATGTTGATACAAGACGTTCCCTTGCATTGCTCTCTGGATGCCTACAATCTCAATGTACCTGTTGGGTTTGAGGTGTATGCTTTAGGTTGACTTATAATAGGAATGTGAATTTTTGTTGCCTCACCCTCAGTATGTTTAAACTCATGTGACTGGAGTAAAGTAGTGTAGCGTCTCATGTATGGTGGCAGAGAGCAGTAGTCTGGTAGTAAGCTGTTTTTAAGTCATTGAGTAGGGGTTTTACATTGTACATTGGTAGCAATGGACCACTGGATGCCACCACTGGTGTCTCAATGCTGTGTTCTGAAAGAACTTTTATAGAGCTCAAACCTTCCATCTTTTCCACTATGATCCCATACATGAATGGATTCACAAAATAACAAGAGATCCTAGTTGCTTTTTGCTACTTTCATGAAATAATGCAGAAATTACAAAAGTACTCATATTCAAATATATATCGTATTCCAAAAATTTGGGACACTAAACAAATTGTGAATAAAAACTGAATGCAATCATGTGGAGATGGCAAATGTCAATATTTTATTCATAATAGAACATAGATGACAGATCAAAAGTTTAATCTGAGTAAATGTAACATTTTAAAGGAAAAATATGTTGATCCAAAAGTTCACAGTGTCAACAAATCCCAAAAAAGTTGGGATTTGGGAAAAAAGTAGCAATAAATGGCTGGAAAAAGGAAATTGAGCATATAACGAACACCTGGAAGACCAATTAGGTCAATTGACACTAATTAGGTCAATTAACACTAATTAGGTCAATTGACAACATGATTGGGTATAAAAAGAGCTTGTCAGAGTGTCAGTGTCTCTCTGAAGCCAAGATGGTAAGAGGATCACCAATTTCACCATTGTTGCACAGAAAGATAGGGCAGCAATACCAGAATGGTGTTACCCAGCGTAAAATAGCAAAGACTTTTAAGTTATCATCATCAACTGTGCATAACATCATCAAAAGATTCAGAGAATCTGGAACAATTGCTGTGCGTAAGGGTCAAGGCCGTAAAACTCTACTGGATGCTCGTGATCTCCGGGCCCTTGAACGTCACTGCACCTCAAACAGCAATGCCACTGTCAAGGAAATAACAGAATAGGATAACCCAAATTGTTATCAACGCTCAGTTCAGAAGCCTGCATCACTGATGATATGGGGTTGCATGAGTGCTTGTGGTATGGGCAGCTTTCATGTCTGGAAAAGCACCATTAATGCAGAGAATGTTCAGGTTCTAGAATAACATATGCTCCCATCTAGACGTCATCTCTTTCAGGGAAGACCCTGCATTTTTCAACAAGATAATGCCAGACCACATTCTGCAGCAATCACAACATCATGGCTACGTAGGAGAAGGATCCGGGTACTGAAATGGCCAGCCTGCAGTCCAGATCGTTCACCTATAGAGAACATTTGGCGCATCATAAAGAGGAAGGTGCAACAAAGAAGGCCCAAGACAGTTAGAGGCCTGTATTAGAAATGAATGGCAGAGCATTCCTATTTCTAAACTTGAGAAACTGGTCTCCTCTGTCCCCAGATGTCCGTTGAGAGTTGTAAGAAGAAGGGGGGATGCCACACCATGTTAAAAAATGGCCTTGTCCCAACTCTTTTGGGATTTGTTGACACCATGAAAGTTTGAAACAATGTATTTTTCCCTTAAAATGATACATTCTCTCAGTTTAAACTTTTGATCTGTGATTTGTGTTCTATTCTGAATATAATATTAGATGTTGGCACCTCCACATCATTGCATTCAGTTTTTATTCACAATTTGTTTAGTGTCCCAACTTTTTTGGAATTCGGTTTGTAAAATAAATATGAAGTCTTATCTATGGCTCTAACACTCCAGTCCCTAATTGTACTGATAGAATGCATAACAATTACAAACTTTCAAATAGAGCCATCTCCATATCAATTCAACATCTATAGGATTCCATGAGCTGTCCTTTCTTAACTTTTTCTGCTTCCTGCAAAAGACAAAGTTTCTTACTAGATTCATAGGCTAGACTTGGTTTGAACTTGAACCTGTCGGACTGTACCGCTTGAGTCTGGCTAATGACTGGATCAGACTACACAATATTTTTGTTTTTTGTGATGTTCACTACGTCAGATTAGCACTATAAATTTGTGTTGTGTCTTGGTCAGGAGACTGGCTACACATTTAACTCGGACCATTCTTTGTTTGTGTCACTGTATGAGTTCAGAGTTTCTCGAGGAGGTGGGTCAAGAAATTGTCAATCATGGCTATAGAAGCGGCGTGTTGATGTGTTGATGGCAGTTTTGTGTTTCAAACAAAAAAAGAAAAAAAACACGATTGTGGAAATGTTCCGGTGTGTTTCAAAGAGGAGAGTCCATCCTACAAAGGGAACTCGAGGTAATGTATTCACATGTCAAGAGCATTTCCTCAGTTTCATTTTCCACCTGACAACTGCTGCAGCAGCCTCCCTTTTTCCCTTCTCTGTGTTTACACATGCATGCCAGACAGTGCTCTGTCATCATATTTATCATCGTCCAAGAATATGTCAGACTAGGTGAAAAGATCCAAAAAATTCTAACATGCCAGTTTTTTTGTTGTGGTGCATCCCAGATGCCACATCGTTGATCTTTGATTACGTGAACATTACTTGCCCCCATATTTGGTTCCAAAATTGGAAATTTGTCAGATACAACAAAATAGGGGTAAATTTGTGTAATCTGATCCTGGCATGAATCTTTTAGTCAACCATTCTTTGGGGCAGAATTGTCCACAATGAGCACAAGGTCTCCAGAAATGAAATTTATCTTGCTACTTGTATGCTACTTCTGTCTCTCTTGTGGCAATGGGAGGTAATCCTAGGTCAATTTTGGCCAATATAATTTTTCCATATATGGTATTTGTTTCCATTTTCTATGGGAGAAGATGGCGTCCCTGATAAACACACCGAGCAGAAGAGCTGGTTGCTTCTTCATCAACAGATGATGAATTAGACTCAAAACCTCTAGGTTGTTGAGATCGTCAGCAGTTAAAGAATGATCATTGATGATTGCTTTAACTTGTCAGAGCGCATAGTAGACACTTGACCTCTTTTACAGATAAATATTCTGATGGCATTCATTCATGATGAGGTATTTAAAGAGTGAGCCACCTCTATGCGAACTGCTCTAAGTGCAAGGCATGTGAACTGAAGCCATTGTGTTTCACCATGCTACATGCCGTTCTGACCTCAAAGGGTTCAAAATTGTCTATACCTACTTTTGTAAATGGAGACTGGTCTGGGAGTAAACATTCTTTAAGTAAGTCTGCCATTTGTTGCTCTGCAGGATTTGCATGCAGTTTCCTGTATGTAATACATTTGAAAATCACTGTGCAGGTGGCTCTGTTCAATCCTGGTAACGAGTATTGCTGTCTGACTTTTGAAATTAACTGATTTCTTCCTCATTGACCATTTAGATGGTGGATGTGTGTCAGAATCAGCTTTGCAATGTGGTGATCCTTGTGTAGCACAGCCAGGCATATGAATATTTCTGGCATGGCTGAATTTTTCAACCAACCACCCACTCTGATGACAACAAACTGCAAAACAAGATCCAATCTGTAGAGCAGACTAGACTTCTTAACTTGGGAATCCTTACCTTGGAGTGAGGCCACTACTCTGGATACATTTTCCTTTGACTGTAACATATCAGCACAATTTCTGCATCCTCCAAATCTTGCAATGATGAAGATTTCTTGTCCATGGACTGTCTCAATCTCTTCATTTCTTCTTGAACTTTTGAGTTCTCTTGTCACGCCCTTGTCCTGTCATGTCTGTTTTCCCCGCCATGTGCTCTCTCAGCACATGGTTCTGTTTGTTGTTGCCCTAGTCCCGCCTTTGTTCCGCCTCCTCATCTGTGTCTCATTTGTTACCCTGCCCTCTCATTATCTGTTTCGGGTGTGTCTCGTTTGTGTGTGTATTTAAGTCCCCTTCTCTCACGTCCTCTTGTCGGACATTTCACCTTGGTTGTGTTTTCGTATCCAGTTGTTTAATTTCTAATGTCATAGTCGTATCGGTCCCTTCAGTCTGTCTGTTCCTCGTTTTGTCTGGTCCGTGCCTCGCTTCATTTCCGCTGTCATTGTTTTGTTTCTCCGTCGTCATTGAGTCTCACGTCTGTCTGTTTCAGCATTCCCTCATTTTGGTTTTTGCCCTAGTCTCTGTCTCTGTTTCGTTATTCCTTTTTGTAAATAAAGTTTGTTGTGTTGTAGCGTGTACGTCCGCCTCCGTCAGTCTGCCCTTCGCGTTATCCTGACATCTCTTTTCTTTTATGTCTCTCTTTTAGAGCAATAATAACCTTGCATTCTATTCTTTTTATAGTGAAGTAGTGAAACAAGCCTTTCAAATAACAGCATCCATGCCACAGCTTTCTTCAGTCTATGCCAGTCAGAGTAGTAATTCTACTAATGTCGTCATGGCTGCAACTATGGTTGTCCTAACGAGATTGACTAGTGTTGTCCTTCTGATTTCACTATCATTATACATGGTGCTGTGTATGTCAGGTCTTGTAGGCCATTCATGCTCATCTTCACAAATGAAATGTGGACCGTAAATTCAGTTTTCATTGTTGATGAGTGAGGTAAACCTCATACCTCTAGAAGCTACATCTGCTGGATTGAGTGAACTATTTACATATCTCCACTGAGATAGTAAAGTAGCTTCCCTGATAAATGCAACTTGAATGGCCACAAAGGTCTTGAAGCGTGAACCATCATTCTTTATGAACTTAAGTACAGTCATACTGTCTGTCTCCATTTGATCTCCATTTCCTGTTTTAACAGCCTGTCCACTTTCCCCACTATGACTGCAGCAGTCTGTTCCCTCATGAGGACTGTTACTTTCTTCAGAGTTGCCACTCTGGATTTAGACATAAGCAGTGTGCAGCACTTCTTTCAATAGTTACTGGTAAGCAGAATGTATGAAACTGAAGGTGAAGTCTAAGTCCATCACCTCTGCGACTCTCTCATTCTCAGGGACACATGACAGAACTCATCTGCTGTTACTAATCCATTTTATCAGGTTAAATCCACCTCTTAAGCAGAAAGCCTTTAGAGACTATGAAAGTCTTCCTATGAAGCCACAACCATAAAACAATCATCCATGTAAACATTTTTCTCAATTGTTTTTGCTGCGTCACATTTGGTCTAATTTCTTCAGTCTTCTGTTGTCTTTCTTAAAGCAAAATAAGCACAACCTGGGGTGGAAGTAGCCCCACATATGTGTACAGTCATTAGATACTCTTCAAATCTCCGTCTGGCCACCAGAGGAAATGTAGTAAATCCAGTTCCTTAGGTGGTACCCTGATCTGGTAAAACATTGCCTCTATATTGGTCATCATTGCAACCTTTCTAAACCTTGTCAACACTCCAGTCAAGGTATTAGTGAGATTAGTGAGAGTAACTGGTTATTCAATAAAACTCCTAGATATGTCATTGTGCAGTCAAACACAACTCTAAATTTCTTCTTTCTAGGGTGGTACATCCCATATTATGGATGTACCAGACCTCTACTTCCTCACTGACAACTTTCGGCTGGCACCTTTTCTGCATAGCCCTTTGCTATGATTCCATGCATGAAGGTCTTGAAGTCAGTGTGGAACTCTGAGTTCTTATTGAATTTCTTTTTAATGTTGATTACTCTTTGATCTGTATGATTGTGATTACTGGGAATCTTCACAGACCTGTTCTTAAATAGAAGACTGATACAGTAATCGCCAGCAATGAACTGACAAGACTGTTTCACATCCTTCATGAACTGCCGATCATCTTGTGACATCTTGCTTCTGTCCTCACAACTGTGCTCTAAAAATCAGAGCTGAAGTTTTGAGTTAACAATTCTTCAATGCTTGCACGGATATCCTTTTTGCAGTGAAACCCTGCAATTCTTCTGTGTCCTGAAGATGATCTTCTCTTCTGATGGGGCCATTGCCATTCCATCTAATCACTGTTCATGCAGCATAAGGACCACCTGCTGCCTAAGTACACTTCTGGAGGTCTTTCTGTTGGGGAATGTTTTCCTTCTGGACAGGAATTTCAGGCTATGTGAACATTGAAGGTAAGTCAATGTACTTGTTCATCTCTTCAAGTCCACTAACTTTCAGGTCTGACAGGATATGGCTGTGGACAAGCTTCTCCTGACCCATAGTTCAGAGTAAGATCTCAGTCTTCCTGCCTCTAAGGTTCAGGATTCTCATGACCTTCTCCATACAAAAAGTCTCTGAACTGACTGGGTCAATGAAGACATAGGTCTCCATTTTCTGTGTACCTACCTTGGACTTGAGTCGTACCGGAACAATGGCCAAAACACATTTCCTGCTTCTGGCCCCAGTGTACCAACATGTGCTGTTCTTGTCATCCTTGGCTGATGCCGTTTCATCCTTCTGCATATGTAGAATGCTTGGATGTTTCCGTGAGCATATCTGGCAGGTCAGTTTCCTATTGCAATCCTTACTTAGGAGACCTTGCACAAGGGATCCGCAACAGAGATCTTATCCTTGTGTGCCTGCTTCTTGAACTTCTCAGTTTTCCACTGTGTGGTTCTTTTCACAGTACACACATGTCTCTGGCTTATATTTACACTGTTCTATCTTTGCACTTCTTTGACTGCACTAGTTTTTCTTTGCCTCTGTCAACGTTTGTAACAAATCTGCTATTCTTTGTGGCATTTCTTTTGGTGTTCTTGACAACACGCCTTTTTCCTTTTGTCCCACTGGAACACTTGCTCCCTGAAGATCGCCAAATGAAGGATCTATAGCAATCTTGGTGTCACACCCTCGTCTCGTTTCGTCTGTTTTCCTATCTCAGCACATGGCTTTGTTTTGTTGTCGTTCACGCCCCGCCTTTGTTCTGCCTTCTTGTTCGTTACCCTCGTTATCCATTTCAGGTGTTTCTCCTTTGTTGGTGTATTTAAGTCCCCTTCCCTCACTTCCTGGTGTCGTTCATTGTTCTTCGTACGTTTGCAGCCCATGTTATTCTTGTGTTGTTTCAAGTGCTCTATTTGTTAGTATTCCTAGTCATGTTGTTTCTGGTTCTCGTTCTTTGTCTTGTTCTTTCCTCGCTTCGTGTTTGCCCTTAAGTTCGTTTGTGTTTGTTTAGTATATTTCGTACAAATAAAGTCTGTGTTATTAGCATTTGCGTCCGCCCTCAGTCAGTCCTCCCCTCGCTCCTAACACTTGGCTTGTCTCTCTGTGTAATTCACTAAGTCTCCAAACCTAAATTTTCTTCTTCTGTTCTCCAGCATTTCAAATGCCAAATATCTCTATTTGTCCCTCATCTTGTAAGGCAGTTTAGACAGTATGGCTCGTATATTTGTCAGGTTATCCATTTCATCCATGTAGTCAACATCTTGCATGTTGTTTCTGCAACCAATCAAGAAGAGAGCATAGGCATTCATGCCCTTATAATCAGTCTTTATCTGAGGCCACTTCAAAGATTTCTCAATGTAAGCCATTGCTTTTTTCAACTCATCACCATATTGCTGATGAAGCATCAGCCTAGCTTCTCTTTATCATTTTTCTGGAGGTATGTGTTCACAGCTTCTCAGCAGATTTTGCAGCTCTCCACTAGTATACCGATCCAGAAAGAAATGTTTGTCTCTAGCATTTTGTGTCTTGCTGTCAATAGCATTGTCAAATGCTCTTAGAAAATATGTATGTGTGAGTGGATCACCAGAGAAGACAGGAATGTCCCTTTTGGGTAATAGAGACAGATCCTGCTGCTTAACCAACATCTCAGTTATCAGGTTCTGATGTCGCATCACTTCATAAACCCTATCACCTGTAGGCATGGATTCCTGAGGCTCATCAGGTGAGGCCCTGCCTGTAGGCACCTGATGAGGAAGATGTGCATGAGGTGCATGTACCATGTTTCTAGCAGTAGTGTCAGGAATATGATCTAGATCCTCACCCTCATCACTTGTTGCCGGGACATGAACTTCACGTACAGGGTAAGCTCTAGGATCCTTTGTATGGGATCCAGTTAGAGAACCATTTGCCCCTTGTGTGTGACTGCGTACATCTGTACTTGGCAACCTGGATGTCACATATTCATTCATGGCATCTCGAGAGCTTTTGTGACTCTCAAACACCATAAGCTTAGCAATAGAGGCTGCTATTGCAATTTCTAACTCTAACTGCTCCATTGCTACTCTTAAGTTTGCTTCTTGCAGCTGCATCGCCTCTTCATTTTCAATTATTCTGCTAGCGCTAAAAGAGCTGCTCTTCTTGCTTCCTCTTTCATGCATGCGACAGAACTAGTACACAACACAACTGAACAACTATCAGTACTGGAACCAGCTTTGCTCTTGCCTTTTCGACGGCATTGAGCTACCACTGAGACACTAACATTTAGAGGAACCTCTTCCTCTTCATCTACAGTCCTTTGTTCCTTTATCCACTTTTCTGTTTCATCCACAAACCCAGTTGACTTTGGGTCATACCAATTAAACTTATCTGTGCTTGCTGCATCAGTTAGTAACATCTGCATAACGTCGTAATTGAGTATGATTAATTCTTCATACATCTTGGTGAAACCTAGCAGTATTTCTGATTCCATTTTATTAACATTATTCCCGCTATATTTCATGTTATTTATTTATTTAATCTGAGCCATTTTCAATTTTTTTGACCAATGAGCTTAGAGATTCTCTTCAAGTACCTTTTTTGTGTGTACTTCCACAGTCAAAATTTTGATTGATTTTCATTTAATGTTATATCCCAATACTTTCCATTCATACACTCATTAATGTGAGTTGAGCAGAAAAAGCATTGATTTCCACGTGAATGACCTCACATTGGAGATTCATCACTTGTTTATATTGTGCATGCCTAAAAATTATTTTTTAAAGTTTCCTTTGCCCTGCACTTAGTGTGGCGAGAGACAGCCACTCCACACTCTAACCATGATTATGCGGAACTGCTTATGCCACTGGAGAAGCAACATGAGGAACCTACCAGATCATCTATGATCAGGCTGTACTAACAGCAAAGTTACAAGCCAGTGAAATTTCTCCCTTCAAGATTCCAGTGTGATGATAAGAACATAATGTTTTACACATGCTTTCCAGATTACAACACATTCAAAGCAGTGCTTACAGCCTTCAGCTGAAAACAGATTAGGATGGAAATAAACACAGCAACTAAGGTATTGATGAGGAAATCTCAAGGCATAAATTTAGCTTTATTATTATTTTTCCAGGTTTTTATTTTCTTTAGTCTAAGGCAAATATTTCCTGAACAGGACCATGCATTGCACTTCAGTGTGTCACAGTAAACTGTAAACAGGCTTCTCATAACCGATTTTTACTTTCTTGTAGAGCATTGCTCTGGTGTACAATTTGGAGCCCCACTAGAACATATGGGTGAACAGAAAAATTAAGGCATTTACATACCTAAAACGAGTCTCTGAGTTAAGACTGCATCAACATACAACAGAGACTGTGGCTAAATTAAAATAAGTTGTAATTTATTATTTAATCATTGACCATCCTCACCTATGAACAAATAAGTAACACCTCAGGCTATTATTAAAACAATACAATACCTCTGTAATGGTATATATATATATATATATATATATATATATATATATATATATATATATATATATATATTTTTTTTTTTTTACTTGCAAAAAGCCCTTTATGATATATAAACCCTGTTCCCAAAAGTTTAGATTTTTTGCAAACTGCAACTAAAAATACAAAAATGTTAACAGTTTAATGTTGCAGTAAGAAATGTATTCGGAATATCATTATGTAAGGAATAAGCCATATATCTTTCTACTCTCCAGACTGTTATTAGCAAATCAAATTTATTTTATGATATGGGGATGCATCAGTTCCATGGCATGGGTGACTTGCATAAGTGTGAAGATAGCACTGATGTAGAACTGTTCATTTCAATTTAAGAGAGACACATGCCAATAAATCCAGTGTGACGTCTTTAAGTTATTTTAGCCAGAAAATTCCAGACCTCATTATGCACATGCTAAAACAGCATGTCTTTATAGACACAGGAGGTGCACGTGACCGGTCTGCTTTCAGTCCAGTATAATACATCATGAAAAGGAGAATTGCACAACTTCAACCACAAACTATTGAGCAGCTGAAGTCTTGTATTCAGCAACAAAGAGCAAATTTTATAGAGTTTCTGTTAATCAAAATATCCCCTATAATAAAAATGTGGCTTATTTAATATCAGACATGCCACCATGAAAAATCTCTTTTCAGGGAGGTAGCTATTAAAAAGAAGAAGCTATTAAGACTTTAAAACCTTAAGACATGGAGTGAACACTAATAAACTCACCTCAACCTGTTTTTTTACAGTCATTTTAGCCGCCATGGACAAGAGAAGAGTTGTTAGTGTTGTCAGATGTTAAATATGCATATTATTCATTATATAAATTTTTAACACACTGCCATAGTACACTAAACTGATGGCCAGCGATAGAAGAATTAGCAGGTAAAGCCCCCCACACAGAAACCTCATAAGTCTAATAAGCACAAGAGAGACCAATCAGGATTTTCTCTTTGTCAAACTGTGTGTGTGTCTGCATGTGCATGCTGTCCATTTCTCAGTCACATTCTCTCAATTAACAGTTGATTTCTGGGAGATTGTATATAATTTATGGGCATCAGGGAGGCCCTATTAACTCCTGGTACTTCCCGGGAGAGGTGGGATACTTTAATTTAGTTTAGTGAGTTTATTTCATTTTTCAAAATGAAATTCATTATCTGTAACTGCTTATCCAATTCAAGGTCGCAGTTGGTCCAGAGCCTACCTGCAATCATAGGGCGCAAGGCGGGAATACACCCTGGAGCGGGCGCCAGTCCTTCACAGGGCAACACAGACACACACACACATTCACTCACACCTACGAACACTCTTGAGTTGCCAATCCACCTACCAGCGTGTGTTTTTGGACTGTGGGAGGAAACCGGAGCACCCAGAGGAAACCCACGCGGACACGGGGAGAACACACCAACTCCTCACAGACAGGGCAGAGGCAGTGGGATACACTGGTGTACTGCTGGGAAAACCTGGGTCCTGGACTCCCTGAGGATGGTACTTGGACACATACCACTAACCTAGAGGCTGTTGCAGACAATGCAGATGAGGTAATGATGTTGAAAGAGGCTACTGCCATTATGTAACAAGATAAAGTGTCCTGCCACACTACAAAAACTGTTCCGTCATTTAAAGGACATAACAACATGTTCAAGTGTTGACTTGTTCTCCAAGCTCCCAAAATCTCAGTCCTATGGAGTATCTGTGGAATGTGTTGGAAACACACACCCAATCAGTGGACGTCCCACCTCACAACTTATAGGATTTAAAGGATCTACTGCTAACATCTTAGTGCCAGACGCCATGGGACACATTCAGAGGTCTTGTGAAGTGCAGGCCTCCATAGGTCAGAGCTGTTTTGACAGCACAACTTCATATTATTAGGCATGTGGATTTAATGGTATATTGGTGTCAGTTTAATGGGAAAAATGAGCTTTCACATCGAAATTTTCTATGCAGTACAAACTGGCCAAGTTGGGACATGAATTATTTTAAACATAGTGGAACAGTCAATCAACAGAAAAATGTAAAATACAATGAACACACACACTGTATTGCCAAAAGTATACACTCATCTGCCTTTGCACGCATATGAACTTCAATGACATCCTATTCTTAATTCATAGGTTTTAATATAATATCAGCCCACCCGTTGCAGCTATTACAGTTTCAACTCTTCTGGGGAGGTTTCCACAAGGAGTTTGTTTTTGGGAATTTTAAGTAATTTTTCCCAGAAGCACATTTATGAGGTCCGACACTGATGTTGGATGTGAAGGCCTGGCACACAGTATCTGGTCTAATTCATCCCTTCTGTTAGAAATTCGGCATTGAAGAGTCAGGAGACTGGAGTTCGGCGTTGACTGGAGTTCATTTACATGTCATTACATTACACACAGACACAGGGAGAACACACCAAACTCCTCACAAACAGTCATCCGGAGCAGGGCTTGAACCTTCAACCCCAGGACCTGTGTGACAGTAACCCTAACTGTTGTGGCAACATGCCAACCAACATAAACCCATGCGGACGCAGGGAGAACACACCAAACTCCTCACAGTCACCCGGAGTGGGGCTCAAACCCACAACTTCAGGACCCTGGACCTGTGTGACAGCAACACTAACTGTTGTGGCAATATGCCACCCAACATTTACCACACAGTAAAATTTTTATTATTTTTCTTCTCATTTTCTGAGGTGCCTAAAAAATTTGAACAAAACTGTAATGTATATTTCCTGTTCTATAAACCATTATTTTCACAATAGTGACATATTAGAACTTGTGCTACATTAAATGAAATTCACCATTCTTTTGCATATATTAGAACATTAGAAATAGTGTGGTGAGTACATGCAATCTGAATTTTACATGTAGTGCTTAAGTGAAATAAAGGAAAATGACAGGAATCATCAGCAGTTCATTTAATTTTTAAAAATTTTCTTCAAAAGTCAGCTTTTGATATTTAATATAATTTTAGCCTAACATTTAAATTTCATGTGGATTTAAATGAAATGTGTGGTATATTTCACATTGATTGCAAGAGGAATTTCTGTAGTAGAGTGGTTAAGAGTACCCTACTCCAAATGAGAATTGTACATTATACAAAAAAATAAAATAAAATAAAAATTACATATTAGTATTACATATAATACAGGTTTCCATGGCCCCAAACTCATAATCAGTTTTCAGAGGGTGGCACTAAATTAGTGAAGGAAACATATGGCAAGAAAGGTGCAGTGAAAATGTAGAACTTTTATTTAACACAATTTTTGGACAACTTCAAAACTATAGGCTAAGTTTCACAACTTATGTAAACCAGCTACACTCTGGTAATGTTTTAGCTTTTTTTAATATAATTTTTTTGTTGCTTGTTTGTTTTTTTATTTGTTTGAGAAAACTTTACCATCATAAATTTACAACAATTTAAACAAATAAGAGGTATTTAGATATAAAGTAGCCAGGGCTGCTTGTCAATGGTTGTATTGCACTGAAGAAGTCCCAAATATCTTCATAAAATAAAAATATTTAAACAAATAAACAATAATCGTAAAAAGTAACAAGGTGCAAGTCCCAGCAACAATACTATTGATACTTTAGCTCTACAGCATTTGCAGTAAGTGTTTGTTTGATACCTCCAGACAGTAGACAAAGCTTCTACTTTCGGCAAAATTTCTTCTAGGATTTCATCATCTACTTCAATATCTGGTACAACTTCTGGTTCAGAACTTTCCCTGTCCATTTTCACCGCTCAACAACTCCACAAACTGTGCGCGCAAACAGAAATAGGCAAAAAATGGGAATCTGAAGTATTTAATTTTCAATGAGAGTCCGTGACACTGGGCAATATTGAGCGATGTGAAGTGGGTGAATTCAACAACGCGATGAAGTTCAGCTAAGGTCAACTTTATGCTAATAAGCCGTCTTCATATTCCCTCAGAACTGCTCCACTCACTTTGGTTCCTACTGAAGATTTGTTCCTCTCTCAACACAAAGGACAGAATCATAATTACTGCTTCCAGACCTTTTTAAAGCTTAAGTATAAAGTATGTTTTGTTGTTTATTACAACTGAAAGTGTAATTAATATTTGCTTTGAATGTTTAAGTAGAGCTAGTTTTTCTTGGTAACATTACATTATGCCCAAAGTACAGTTGGCATTTGAGCTAGCTAAAAATAATGTTCAGTGATTGTTACAAAACCAATATAAACACATATTTTTTAATTATAACATGAGGTTTTGACAAACTCACAAAAACTAACAAAAAGATATAAAAACTCATGTCAGGTTATGTTTTTTTTTTTGTGAATAAATAGTTTGCTCTTACACTGGTTGCTGTTCCTTTAAAAACGTGAATTGCTTGGTGATGCAATTCAAGCCTGCCTGCGTCTTGCTGGACATGGCCACCATCTCCCACCGTATTGGCGATGCTGAGTGATTTTATCACTTTGGTGTGCATGCACAGTTAAGTACGACGGAGTTTGAGGGCCATGGCGTTGAAAAAAAAAACAAGATTCCGAAAATAAACTCAGAATTCTGAGAATATTTTTGGAATAATTCTGAGAAAAAACCTCGGCAAAATTCTGAGAAAAAATCTCAGAATAATTGAGTAAAAAATGTCTGTATAATTCCGAGAATATAATCAGAATATGTAGAGAAACACTGTTTGGGTTATTATTGATTATAATAAGTAGACACATAGTCTGTGCTCAATGAGTGAGTTGTGAAAGAAGCAGTCCGTGAAGTGAACAGAATTATTTATTCGTGCACTGATCCAGGGTTTAAATACTAATCACACTATGGTCCTGATGTGGAAGAGAACTGAGTGTTTATTCAGGGTTTAAATACTAATCACACTGTGGTCCTGATGTGGAAGAGAACTGAGTGTTTATTCAGGGTTTAAAAAATAATCACACTGTGGTCCTGATGTGGAAGAGAACTGAGTGTTTATTCCTGAAATTTATAGCATAGTATGACTTAAGCATCACACTGCATTCCATAATTACAATGTGCATCTGCTCCATTATATGCAGCAAATTATTCAGAGAATATTATCAAAATTATTCAGAGAATATTATCAGAATTATTCCGAGATTTTTTCTCAGAATTATTCCGAGATTTTTTCTCAGAATTATTCTGAGAATATTCTTAGAATTCTGACTCTATTTTCTGAATGTTGTTTTTTTTTTCAACACTGTGGCCCTAAAACACCGTCATAGCATAAATCTTGTTACAAAAGTTAAAATAGGACATTAGAGCCATAATACATCATAGTAAGTTTATTTTCTCATGTACAATTGAAGGTAAATACTTTTGTCCTTTTACTCAAGTAGAGATCTACAACGAGGACTTTTACTTTTACTGGAGTAATATTTTACCTTGAGTATCTGTATTTTTACTCAAGTACACAGTTTGTGTACTTTGTCCACCACTCTGATCCAGGCACAGAGAGAGTACCGTGAGGGCAGCATTCGGTGCATCTCTGAGTCCTGGCTAAATCAGAACATACAAGATTTTCATGTTCACCTGAACAGATTTACTACTATGAGGGCAGACAGAGTTTACAATCAGACTGGTAAGAAGAAAGGAGGAGGGCTTGCTATGTTTGTGAACAACAGATGGTGTAACTTTGGTCACATCACAGTAAAAGAAGTGATCTGTCAGTCGGACATTGAACTGTGTGTGGTGGGAATGCCTCTGTACTATTTGCTGAGAGATTTCACAAAAGTAGTACTATGTGCAGTGTATATTCCACCTTCTGTCAGTGCAGACATAGCATGCAGAGTCATCCACACTACCATTGCAAGAGTGCAGAACCAGAGTCCCATAAATGTGCAGTGTATGGAGACTTTAACCATGTTTCTCTCTCATCATGTCTGCCCACATTCAGCCAGTTTGTGAAGAGCAAGACCAGAGAAAACAGGACCCTGCACTTGTAGTATGCCAATGCTAAAGGAGCATTCAACTGGGCCGATCTGACCACATCCTCACTATGCAGTGCAAGCCCTTTGTCCGAAGACAGTCAGCGTCCATCAAGACTGTGAGGAAGTGGTCACCTGAGGCCATGGAATCACTGCAGGTATGTTTTGAGGCCACGCAGTTGGATGTTCTCTATAAACCAAATCATCAGGACATTGATTACAAGATGTGTAAGGGACTACATTAACTTCATGGACTACAACAAACCCCAGGGTCACAAGCAGTCTAAAATCTCTCCTGAACCAGAAAAAGGGAGCCTTCATGTTAGGGGACAAAGAAGAGCTGAAAAGCGTGCAAGCAGAACTCGAAATAAGGATAAAGGAGGCCAAGGAGGAGTATAGGACTAAACTGGAGACCAAATTGGAGCAGATCCATGCACGTAATGTGTAAAGAGGCCTGAATAACATCACTGGCTTACAACATACTCCATCTCCAGTGGACCCTCTGCAGTCTGCATACCATCATTTATCTACAGTGCATTTATCTATGATGCAATTATCTACACGCTAGACAAAGTGTATTCCCATCTGGGCACAACAGGCAGCACTGTGAGATTCATTCTCTTTGATTTCTCCAGTGCATTCAATACTCTACACCCTGTGTTACTCAGGGAGAAACTTCGACAGATGCAGGTGGATAAATCCATCATCTCATGGACGATGGACTACCTGACAGGTCACCCTCAGTATGTGCGGATGTAGGGCTGTTTCAGACACTGGCCTTGTGCAGCATGGGGGGGCGGGGGACTGTATTAGCACCATTCCTGTTCAAAATCTACACCTCTGACTTCAGATACAACTACAGCACATGCCATCTGCAGAAATTCTTAGATGACACTGGCATTGTGGGGTGTATCAGGAATGGACAGGGAGCTGAATTCAGGGAGCTTTTGCCAGATTTTCTCTGCTGGTGTGAGCTGAACCACATGCAGCTCAACATCAATAAGACAAAGGAAATGATGGTGGAGGTAAGAAAACTTAGACCTGTCCTATCACCAGTCACAATTGATGGAGCAGAAGTACCTGGGCGTGCACTTGGACAACAGATTGAACTGGAGTTCTTACACGTGCAGTGTTCAAGAAAGGACAGAGCCGTTTGCATTTTCTGAGGAAACTGAGGTCCTTTGGAGTGTCTACAAAAGCTTTGGACATTCCTCCAGTCCGTCATTGCTAGTACTATATTCTATACTGTCATTTATACAGTCAAAACAGTACAGCATACTCACTGCTCTTGGGTTTTCCCTGCAGTCTGCTTTGTTTGGGTTGCTATCATATATTGTGAAATAATTCCATATTGCTGACATTTTGAGCTGTCTGCTCATTAGAGCAGCAATGTGTACTAGGCACAAGGTATCAGATGTTGGTATCAGAACCATGTTTGTGATTACAACCACAAGTAAATGAACATGGTATTGGGCAAATACCTGATACCAGTATCGGTATTCATTCATCTCTAGTTGTAATATATTTTGTCACTTATGTTTCTTAGTGCAGTACCTGCTAAGGCTACTCTTGTGTCATATGCAGAACTCAGATTTATATAGACCTTCCTCAATTCAAATATATTTGTAATATTCACAATATATATAAATATAACATTGCTGCTCCTACAGAGAGTACGGCTGTTTGAACTGCACACTAGAGATTTGCATCATGTGGGTGCCTGCCAGCAGGACCCTTTAGCAAAAGAATCAGCGTGGTTCCTGGAAGGATTCATTTACCTCCACTATTATAATTCAGACAACTCCATGATAATTTCTACTGAGTTTGCTATGAAGAATTGGGATTTTCTGGTTCCATTTTCTTATATACTTGGGTGTTGGAAAGAAAATGTGATGCTGCAGTTCATACCTCAAATTATTTTCCATATATCCAGCCATGATGGCTTCATACATTGGACCAGTGACATCCTTGATATGAAAAGCCTGGTTGGGCACAGTGAGTTCTGTATGGACAGTCTGAATGCAACTACACACAAAATATAAATTACTCAACTCATGCTACATTCCAACTAAAACTTAAACTATAAATTATGTAAATGTATGATTTTTATATGTAGTATACAATGTACCCCAATGAAAGCCTTATAGTATTAAAGCAGTTTCTGGCATTGCTTTACTGCTGTGTTTTGACAGATACAGCTTTAAGTAGGAAATCGAAGAGGGAATGTGAAAGAAACAAAAAAATATTACATAAATAAATAGGTGTTGTGGTCACGAAGCTCCAAGGACCTGGAAGTTGTGGGTTCAAGACCCACTCTGGGTGACTGTCTATGAAAAGTTTGGTGTGTTCTCCCAGTGCTCCTGTTTCCGCCCATGGTCCAAAAACACAACCCTGAACGGATAAGTGGTTTCAGACAATGAACGAATTAATAATTTAATAGGGGGTGCCCCCTCTAGGATGTGTTCCCGCCTTGCGCCCAGTGATTCTGGGTAGGCTCCGAACCCACCACAACCCTGATTTGGATAAGCGTTTACAGACAATTAATTAATTAATTAATTTGATTGGGTGTCCTGATGTCCTCTTTTCGCTGGACATGTCCTCTTTTTGGGACCTAAATAGTTAGTAGGGAAGGTTCCCACAACTTTGGCTGACATTTTAAAGAAAATGTTATAGTCTAATGTGCAAAGAAAATTGAAAAATATTTAAAATGATAAACATCATTAAAACTTTTGCTGAGCATTTGACTAAAAGGTTTTTTAAAAACTTTATTAGAATTTTGTGTAACATTAGCCAAAATTGTGTGAGCATTCACTGCTAGTTGGGTGTATGGGTTAGATTTCTAAATCACAAAAAATGCCTGGGATTTTGCTACCCACAGGCTTTTCCCATCACAATACCTGCTGTGAGCCTTACATCCTTCCTGTGCACTTTTTAGTCCAGCAGTGACACTGAGGGTTTTAAAAACTCCAGCAGCACTGCTGTGTCTGTTCCACTTGTACCTGCTACATCAATGTCACTGCAGTGCTGAGAATGATCCACCAGCCAAATCATACCTGCTCTGTGGTGGTCTTTGTGGGTCCTGACCATTGAAAAACAGGGTGAAAGGGAGAAAATAATGTATACAGAGCAATAGATGGACTTCAGTCTGTAATTATAGACCTGCAAAGTGTATGTGTCATGGCATATGATATGCAGTAGTCTTTACTGTTTAATAGTGCCACTGCTCCCTGTAAACAATTTACATAATGTAAACAACAACAATGTGATATACAATTACCACGTAATGTTTCCCACTTTATATGCATCATCTAAATGTGAGTGTTTATAAAGCGTGAGAGGGTATATTGAACAGTATAAATTACTCAGGTAAAGGAACTGATGAGAATAAATGTTTTCACCAAACTATACCAATAAATGGATCTTGCATTAGTACTAACAATTTGTATACAGAATTTGAAATACCGATTTATAAGTTGAAAATGTAGATGTAGTGCAAGTACAGGGCTAGTGTTGTTGTTAAGAGTGCAGTTTTAGACAATATCATAAGGGTGGAGTATTGTGTCAGTAGTTGCAATGTGAAGCTGATGACAATTTAAAACTTGCATCAGTATGAAGAGAAAATGAAGCAGAACAATATAAAACTCCTTACGCATTCCTTTACTTGATTAAAAATAATGATGAGTGTGTTGAATGGAAATAGAGAAAGAGAAAGAGAGTGAAAAAAAAAAACACCAAATCACTTATTCAGCTTTGTGCCAGGGTTTGGATAAGCCTTATCTGCTCTATTCAAATAGGAGCCAGTTCCCAGGAGGATGGATAACTGCTCACGTTTCTGGACTGTCAGGGCCTGCCAATAGCCATAATGGGCTCTAATTCCACATTAATGCAGTCTAAATGAAGTGTCAAAGGAAGATTGATCTGTGTTAGCTGTGGGTTGGAGGAATTGAGGGGGCAGCATGGCCTCAGGGCTTTAGCTAACTGACCGGCCTCAAGCGGAAAGGCCAGTGGAGCAGCATCCTGCTAAATGTGTACATTACACAGCTGAGTGCTGCCAAGAGGAATACAATGAATATTAAAAGTGGGTGTGGGGTGGTATACTGCTAGGCTTGTTAGCCCTGTTAAAACCAATGTGTATTGTCTGAGGAAGATTGTTGCTGAAAAGAAAGAATAAAATATCTCCCACTAAATCAGATACAGACACAGATTTTGAAATTAAAATATAAACAGGTGAACCATAATATTAGGACTGTTATTAGACAAAGGTTAATGACATGGTTAAAAAAACATCTCAGTGAAGCAAATTCTTTTACAAAGTAAAGATAGGGAAGAGCAAGAAGTGTAAATGTGCAACAATAGTAAAGTGTACTGTATTTCTACAGTAAATAATGCCATTAAAATATCTCCATATGTAGGTGACATGGCCCAAAACCAATATTGGCAGACTGTGGTTTTAAGGCTCTCAGGTGGCACTGCATTATCAACTGATCTTTTTTTTCTCTTGAAAACAGTCACTGTATGGGCTAAGAAACTCTTTCCAAAACCACTGTCTGTGAACACAATTTGTCCAAAAATGCAAGGCAAAACTCACAAATATAAAACAAGAAACCATATGTAAACCATATATAGAAGGTCAAATAAAACAAAATGTGAAGTAACATTTTTAAATTATCAATGCAGCATCTGAGCTAAAGAGGAGAGGGACCATCTGGCTTGTTATAACTGCACTATTCAAAGGCCAACATCCATGATGATATGGCGTTCATATGTGCACATGGCATGGGTGACTTGCATATTTGTTATGGAATCATTAATGCTGAATAATATATATACAGATTTGGAGCAACATGTTGCCATCCAGACGTCTTTTTCTGGGAAGACCAATCCACACCCTGCATGAATTACAACAGCATCCTTGGTAAAGATTCTGGGGGACAAACAAGTCCAGACCTGTCATCCAAACAATTGGTCCATTCATTCATTCATTGTCTGTAACCGCTTATCCAGTTCAGGGTCATAGCGGGTCCGGAGCCCACCCGGAATCACTGGGTTAAAGGCGGGAACACACCTTCACAGGGTGACACACAGTTACACATTCACTCACACACCCACACCTATGGATAATTGAGTATGTAAATCCAGCTATCAGTGTGTGCTTTTTATTGTGGGAGGAAACTGGAGCACCCAGAAGAAACCCACACTGGAGCTGTGTGACAGCGACGCCTCATGTTGCACAACTGTGCCACCACAAACAGTGCACTATAAAAAGAAAAAAACACTATAATGGAGACCCCAAGCTGTTGAGCAAGCAAGAATGGAAAAACAGTCACTGCACTGTAAAAACTACAGCAAATTATCTCCTCAGTTTTTAAAGATTTTAAAGAGTTTTTAAAAAGAAGAGGTGATGTAACATGCACTGTTTCATTTTTGTTTTTTAAATGTGTTGCTGGCAACTCATTTAATATGGGCAAATAATTAAATTATTTTAATTAATAATTTAATTAATTTTTAATTAAATAGAGTGTAAAATAATTTAAAATGTCAAGTGAAAAGTTATTTGTAATTATACAATGAAATGTGTCTTCTGCATGTAAACCCATCTGTGGCAATGAACACACACACACACACACACACACACAGACACACACACACACACACTAGTGTACCAGCGGCTGTGAACACGCACCCAGACATGCACCCAGACTTAATATGCCCTCTTGACATCCCTCCTGATATATGAAAACATTTAAAGCGATGTTCTAATATATAACTGCATATAAATGCATGAATATATGTCAAAGGGTAAATAAAAACAAATATAAACAAAATGGCACACAACAAGATAAATAATTGCTTATTCTACAAAGATATTTTGAAATGGCCGGGAAGGATTTGTTGGTATACCTAGAAAAGAATATGAATAATCGGTTCATATTTATATTTCAAACTAATAGTTTTTTAACTAACAGTCTTTAATTAGTATGACATATGTCTTCTATCTTGGCCTGGGAAATATCTTTAACCACACACTGAGAAACACTATGACAGTCCAGTCAATTTCTGTGGAGCTTGTCAGCAGTGGACAAGATAGGCCTTCCAGGGAAACTCAGAACATGGATTTTTCAGTATGGTTCACTTCCTCTGGCCACTGCTGATATATAAGTTTCTGATGACCATTGTGGAGGGTTCATTTCTGCACAGGTAGCTTGGCCTTCAGAACCTTAGTAGAACTGTATGAGCATGCCAACAGGTGGCAGCTTCCTCTCTCAAGCCAAATGGAGGAATTCAAGATGACACAAGCCAAAGGCGTACTGCTTCATAGGGATTTGTCTGACAGTTGAGCATTCTTTGCAGGCATCACTGTGTGAACTAGGTGGGGGTGGCTTGTGAAGGAGGCTGTTGACAAAAGCCCATTTCACATATGCACTGAAATTTTCTAAATTTTATCTGGAGGAACTGCATGTGTGAATGCCAATTTCCATAATATTTGTAACAGACATAAAAAGAATGCCATATATCTTGAGCACACAGAGGTATGTTGAAGGAACATGAGGAAGAGCCTTTGAGCCTATTGAGGTTGGCTGTGTGGGCTTGCAGTGAAGTCTTTGCAACAGGCACTCAGTGTCTGAATTAGAGGATTGCAGGTGAGAAGGACCTCCAAAAATACAACTGATGCAGCTGAAAAAGCATCAATGCAGCTGTGAATCAAAAGGGGTGATCCAAGACATGAAACAACCTATATCTATGGGAGAGGTAATCACTACTGTTTCACATGCATATACTCCACACCAAACATGGACCACAGAAAGCAAAGGAAAGAAACTGTATATACTTAAGCTGAAAAATTGCAGATGGAGTGGTCAGAAAGATTTTAAGTGTGAGAATTTATCTACAGTTAACCTGTGCATTTCATCATGGACATTCACTTTTTCAGGGAAGCCCATATGGTCTGAATTTTTTAAATTTCACAATTTCAAAAGTTTAAAACACAAAATAATACATTGTTAAAATTAAAATGCATTGATTAAAGCATTCAATATTTTATTTAAAATATTTTTAAATAGTTTACTAAACACCATGTAAATATAATTAAAATGTAAACAATTCAGAGAACTATTATTCAAATATTACTCCATAACTTAGCATTATACATATATAAATGGTTTATATAAGTAGTTTTATAAAATATAGGTTAATACCTATATTAAACACCATACTTAAGTTACATCATTCCTAACTACAGAATAAATTATGATAGATACCAATTATGTGAGTAAACTGTGGGTTCCTTTTTCCATGGAAGTCTACCAATATATGTATTTTAAGGTGAAGTCCACAATTTTAAACAAAACAAAAAAAAAAAACATTTTATAAAATTCTGAGAATGATTCCTCACAATTTCCTAGATCTCAAATCCATTTGCATGCTTGAATCCACTCTAATTTGTCTGTAAATGTTTCTGGGTAATATTGATTATTTTTGCTGTAGGAACTGCCTCTAAATTCGTTAGAGCACTAAATACATGAAAGTAAATACAGACAGAATGTGCTACAAAAATAATTTGAGTTAGAAATGAGTTTTATATAAAATTACAGACAATTCAACTTCAGAAACATACAAACAACAGCAATTTCTTTCCCTCAATCAAATGAGTCCACTTTAAAAGGAGTGGAGCTTCTGAACATAAACAAACCAGAAAACAGAGTTTTTCCACAATGGTAGACATTCCCTTTAACAGTAATTTTCCCAGAGTGTGACGAAGACAATGTATTGTGCAGGTTATGTGTTACAGAACAGACTGCAGTTTGTTAGTGTGTGTGTGTGAAAGAGAAAGAGAGAGAGATAGATGTTCTTTCTCAGGTGAAATGGGTCTCTGCATTTGATCAGGCGTAAGACGGAGTGTTAGGGGCATGGGGGCTGGTTAATGAAACTCCACAGGGCTCAAGCATCTCCGGGTTTACACCCCGCCATGGATCTGCAGGTGACGGGATGAGGTCCAGCAGCTTCTCTTAAAGCCTTGGCCTTCTTCTGGATTGACTGATACACTACACACACACACACACACACACACACACACACCAGAGCAACGCACCTTCACTCTGCTGTTAATATCATCAGATTAACTCACTTTTTAACAATTTGTCTTCATTTCCAAATTAATGGAATATATACTGTGTATATGAGAACAGAAAATTTAATTCATATTAATATAATTAATTCTGCATTTTGTTATCTGGTTAATTTACTGGTTTAAGCTGACCAGCTAATGGTTTAACAGACATTTCCAGTAATGGAAAAAAAAATGAAAGAGAAAAATAATCTTACAGTTCAGCATGTCAAAAACAATTTAGCTCAGTAGGGCCAAAAAAACCTGAGAACATAAAAAAATATAAAATCAAAAATGTGAAAAAAAAAAAACCAACAACCAAAAAAACAAAAAACCTATATCTGGCATTTCAAAGCCCTGCTTGCTTGTCTAGTGTGAATCAGTGGAGATGAACAGTTTTAATCTTAATTATGGGCATCAAACGATGTCATTTCAGATTTAAGAGTTGTTGTTTGTTTATTTATTTTACATAAATGTCTCTAAAATAGTTTTTTCATTGCATGAGATCACAAGTAGATTTTAAATGTGCATGTGTCATTAGCCTTAGCTACAGTGCAAAGTTACGAAAATATATATTAGAGATTATACATGTCTTAGCTTATTTTCATGATCCAAAAACACAATTTGGTAGGTGTATTGGTTACTCAAAAGTGTCTGTAGGTGTGAATTTGTGAATGTGCGTCGCCCTGCGAAAGACTTGCACCCCCTCCAGGGTGTATTCCTGCCATGCTCCCAGTGATTTCTGGTAGGCACCAGACCCACCACAACCCTGAACTGAATAAGCATTTAAAGAAAATGAATGAATGATAGATTATTTGGAGTTTGATCTATAAAAATATTCATGTGCTTGAATATGTTGGTAGGTGGATTGGCGACTCAAAGTGTGAATGTGTGAGTTGCCCTGTGAAGGACTGGCACCCCCTCCAGGGTGTGTTCCCGCCTTGTGCCCAATGATTCCAGGTAGGCTCTGGACCCACCGTGACCCTGAACTAGATAAGGGTTACAGATAATGAATGAATGTATAACAACTGTATATTGTTACTTTATTGTTATTTGCCTTTTAATTGTATTTTATTTGTGTAAATTATGACAGGCTCATTCCACAGGTTCCACAATCCTTGATCTTATGGTCAATGTGTAAATGTTGGGATCTTACCCTATCTCAGTATACCAAGGGCATAGAATTAGCATGGACGGAAGTGACATGCTCCCCCAAAATCAAGCAATTTTTTTAATTGTCCCCACCAATAATTTGATCCCCTCCAAAAAAAAAAATAACTCTGGTCTGTCAACGTCTCATTAACCGAGAGGTGCAGAAAGGGATAAATCCTGTTTTCTACTCAAAGAGAGACTCTGCCAGACTCTGTAGTTACGTTTGGTGGGTTGCAGCACCAAAACTGGAAGGAAAACTATCCAGTCATACATGAAACTTACTGTGCAAGACTCAGGTGCACCATGGGTGACACATAGGTGTCAAGAACCAGTGAGGATGGTAGCAAAAAAGAAGTTAGACCTAAGTTTATTTTTCAAAGAAATGTGTAAGTCACGTAAAGTCACGTGTAAAGTCAGGTTCGCTAATGAAATGAGCATTAACATTAATGGCAATGCTAGGCTCTGTTGTACAGCATAGAGCAGGCTAAAATCATCTGTGGCTATGAATAACATAGTTTGGAAATTAACTGTACAACAAACTGCCAACTGCAGCATGTCTAACTTTGCAAGTATTCCACTTTGCAGTGCAGTTGGCACAAACTGTTTTTAAAATGCACTCACCTTGCAAACATTAATTATGATTCAATATTTGCACAAAGTGACTCAGAAAGACTGAAGTATCCATCCAGTTCTTTTTTTCTTACTGGCATACATGTCCTAGTTTGTATATGTTGTCCCCACCTATGTCAAGAGTAAATCTATGCCCTTGCAGTATACACTTCCTGGCTAAGGTTGTCAGGTTTTGATTCAATATCTAATGTTGTCAGATAAAAAATTAAGAAGAAGAAGAAAAACCCAGCTCCATCACATCATATAACCTACACACCATACTTCACAGTGGGGATGGAGCATTGTTCATGGCCACTTTTGCTAAACCACTGGCCACTTGCCAACTCTAGAACTGGTCTCATCTGACCATAGATTATTCTACCTGATATGTACAGACTCTGTACCTTTAGAAATAGGTCAGTATATTTAATATATATATATGTATTTGGCCAGGGGTGCACCTGCATATGTGCAAAGCTAATATGAGTTTCACCATGTTATTGTTTGTATTCAATAATTGATTTCACCACCAATAGCACCAGATTTGAAGGGGATGTCTATGACTGTGGAGAATCACAGTTCTAAGCTCCGTGTCTTTTAAGGTGAAACAGTATATCTGAGGGAAAATACTGACTGTTGTTTGTATGTGGCTGAATTTAACTTGTTTGTAAGTTCTTAAGTTTTTAATAGTTCTTAATAAGTTCTTAATAATTTTGTTACCCATCTCTTTGGATTTATATGACTGAATTCAAGTTAATGGAACACTTTTTGGAACATTTATATTGCTCTATTCATCTTCAGATTTTTACAGTCTTTCAAAATCTATGGTTTTTATATTGTTCTACCATAAACTGACAATACAGAATGTCAGTGGCCAGAAAAGTAGGAATGTTAATTGTTGCAGAAGGGGATAAAAAAGCCACTACCATAAATGTTTTTATTTATTTATTTATTTATTTTTTTATCAGAGTCGATGCAGTTTTCTGTTATTTGGTGACTGACTGGTGCAGAACTAGGGCACACTGCAGGGACACACTCTGTCTGGAGGCTCCCTGCCTGTGAGAGGGGGGACCCATCTAATCTGGCTCTATCCATTTGGGCCCTGGATTTATAAATTCTCCAAAAATCTGGATTCTCAAATCCGTCTTGATTTAGTGAGTCTGAGTGGAGTTGGAGGATGGAGGGGGTAAGGCTGGGCTGGGTTGTTGGGGGGTGGTGGTTTGTTTGTGCTGTCCTTTAGAAAAAGAGCTTACGGGTTCAGCTGAAGAAACGCGGGGAGCTAATGTGAAGCTTTAGGACTTTCTCTGCGGCTTGGCCTCAGCTAAGCTCTGTTTGCTTGAGCCGTTTGTGGGGTCCTGCTCACACTAAACCCAGATTAATATTCCTTCATATCCCACCAGCAAACCCCCCCCCCCCCCCCCCCCACACACACACACAATCTCTCACCTACACAGAACACACACACACACACACTTATGTACACACACTCATCTCTACCCTGGCCGTAATCATCTCTGTTCTCTAATCCACATCGTTTCTCATCTTTCTCTCTATCTTTCCTGGGTAAGCACCTTCCTCAGGAGAGATTTCCTCATAGAGAGGCATTGTGGTGTGATTGCTCTGTTCCCCTCACACCCCTTCACCTCTGAGAGATTCTTCCCTACATACTCTGGTTCTATAATTATTTAGTCATGAAGGCTACACCTACTTTCAGAACATTCACCAACCTCTGTGATTATCACAAATTACTTGAAATGTAAACAAGAGAAGACAGGCAATCAAAGAATTGGGATTACTGTTTTATCTTAGTAGGGGAAACATTTTGGGCAAAAGCTCCTGGATTCATAATTTATTTGATACTGTATTAAACCTATATTAAACATGGTAACTCCCATGGAGGCACCCACTTCATGGAGCATAAACTAGTTCATTCATATATGTACTAAAAACCAATCAGTTTCCAACTAATTTGAGAAAAACTGTTAATTAAACTTCTTCCTGCACATTTAGTCTCAACACTCTGGGTTTTGCCTTTGTTCCTTTTTAAAAAATGCAAACATTAAGCTTCCCAATGGTGTGTTTATTGTGTATAAACATTTGAACATTACTTCACATCGTTTATTTAGTAATGTAACAGGTAGGGATGGCACGATACCACTTTTTTAGGTCCGATACGATACTGATATTTTACATTTGGGTAACTGCTGATACCCATACTAATCCGATTTTTGGAAAAAATAATTGCTTTGAAAAAAGTGTTTTCCAGCAGCGTTTGTTGACGCGAAAAACTTTTCTTCTTAGCATTCGAGGCCTTGATAAATTTTGTGTACTCCTTTCTGTGGTGTTTCTGTAAGTGTTTAATTATGTTCGTGGTGTTAAAGTTCCCAACACTGCTACCACCTTGTGAGACAGTAGCATTACACAAATTACACTCGGTGGTCTTGCTGTTTTCTTCGTTGACTGTGAAGTAACTCCACACTGCTGACGTGTATACAGGCCTCTCACAACAATCGCTCTATCACTTGATGCCTGACGGTCCTATGCGAAAGTGCTGCATTGACTTACGACATGTTGCAAATTTCACCCCAAAAAAGATTTTTTTATATTTAATTTAGGCCAGAATTGGACCAATACCGATACTGAATATTGGATTGGCGCATCCCTAGTAACAGTGCTTCACTCTACTAAGTTGAACCAGCCATTATTTCTTTGGGTTAGAGATTTATTACTTGTGGTAATAAGTGTATGGTAAATTATTCTTATATATGTCCTGGCTGGATGTAATATTTTAATGTAACATTTTTAATTGCAAATTTCTACACATGCAAATCAAGTTTGGCTCCTCCTTCTGTCCAAACTGATATCATAGGTTTTATATTAGTTATTAACATTAGATCAATATAGGATTACTGAAACCACTATGATGTGTCAGAAAACAAATCTTAAATGATTTATCACTTTACCTCCCTCTACATTATCAGAAACAATAGGTATATTTCATACTGACTACCATACAAGTTTAAAAAGCATTAATTATAATTAAATTAATTCTGAAACAGTTGAGACTTTTTTCTTTCTTTTTTTTTTAAGCATAAAAATGTAACCAGGGCGGCACAGTGGCGCAGCAGGTAGTGTCGCAGTCACACAGCTCCAGGGGCCTGGAGGTTGTAGGTTTGATTCCCGCTCCGGGTGACTGTCTGTGAGGAGTTGGTGTGTTCTCCCCGTGTCCGCGTGGGTTTCCTCCGGGTTCTCCGGTTTCGTCCCACAGTCCAAAAACACACGTTGCAGGTGGATTGGCGAATCAAAAGTGTCCGTAGGTGTGTGTGTGTGTGTGTGTGTCTGTATTGCCCTGTGAAGGACTGGCGCCCCCTCCAGGGTGTATTCCCGTCTTGCGCCCAATGATTCCAGGTAGGCTCTGGACCCACCGCGACCCTGAATTGGATAAGCGGTTACAGATAATGAATGAATTAATGAATGAATGTAATGTAACCACATACACAGATAGGTGTACTATAGAAATATGATAAATCAATGCATTTGCTGAAGACTAATGACCAAAAATGTTTCTCATTCTGATTCTATGCATTCAAATTGGCCACCTAGAGCTTCCTGGAACTATTTGAAGCCTGCAAGGGTCACGTGACCACCAAGCATTTTGGACCTCGGTTGACATAACCCTTTTCTACACTGCTGTACTAACACACATCTGCTGGCTGGCTGCCCACTCCTCCAGTTGCATGTGCTCATTCCCTAATCTGTGTGTTAAAAAATGCTCACAGGTGTGTAGGTGTGTTCACTACCACAGATATGTTAAATGCTGAGAATCAATTTTCTCAATTTTATTAATAAAGTAACGCTTCTACAGTGAATTACACTTACGCAAGTAACACTTGGATCCTGTAAGGTATTTCAGCAAAACAAACTTTTTTTGTTTTCCTTCACTGCAACTCATTGGTGGTTGATGATTTACTTGTCTATAATTTTATAAATATTTAGTCTTGTAGCACTTTCAGTATGCATTTACTTTTATTGCAGTTAGCACTCAGAGTCTGTTGCACCTTAAGTAATTCACCGGAAAGAGCAAAAATAATTAAATATTACCGACCTATGGAGCAGGAACAGATCAACATTATCAGTTCTTTTCATGTTTTTCAATATTTGGAGGTCCATCATCTCCAGATATCGCTTCTTGGAGATGGCTCAGACAGCAATGCACAGAGAGAAACCATCTTGGACCAAGATGTTTAGTTTGCTTCCCATTTACCGTGCCACTGCTACATACAAATATCAGAGATTTTTCCTGCACTCAGACAGACAGGGCATTTTAACATTCTGCAATTTCCTCTGAGGTAAAGTATTACATTAAAAACAAAACACTAAGATGTTTGCAGGACCTCAGAATAGCACTGGTAACTGCTAGTTTGGACACATTTTGACCCCCTGGTCCAGTGCCACATATTACTGTGTATGAGAGTTTGGTATATTAAGATATATTTGGTAAATTAAGATATATCTATGAAAAACAAGTATTTCTGAATGTAACTGTATTTGTACAAACTGCAGACCGCGAGACACAGATTGAGATGTATTTGTGTGTGAACAGTGAAACATATTTGTGACTTGTGATTAATTTGTGGATTAACATTTATGCGTTTGTAAAGTATTTTGAGACTGAACTCTCTCCATAAAAGTGGGACATATTAGTAGTCTGTCAGACAAATACACACCATCAAATGTCATAGCTAATCAGTCTGCTGCTTCACTTGTACTAGCTCCCCACCCCACAGAGAGTACCCACAGAGATGTTGGTGCGGGCAGCACGGTGACACAGCAGGTAGTGTCGCAGTCACACAGCTCCAGGGACCTAGAGGCTGTGGGTTCGATTCCCGCTCCGGGTGACTGTCTCTGAGGAGTTTGGTGTGCTCCGTGTGCTCTGGTTTCCTCCCACAGTCCAAAAACACACATTGGTAGGTGGATTGGTGACTCAAAAATGTGAACGTGTGAGTGTGTGTTGCCGGGTGAAGGACTGGCTGCCCCTCCAGAGTGTATTCCTGCCTTGCGCCCAATGATTCCAGGTAAGCTCTGGACCCACCGTGACCCTGAACTGCCCACCATGACCCTGAACTGGATAAGCAGTTACAGATAATGAATGAATGATGTTGGTATTTCTATTTCAGTGTGTAAAGTGTATCTTTATGCATAGGACTATTATATATAGTTCTGAAGACTTCACAGTAGCAATGGAGAAATCCTTTTTAATATTGTAAAGCTGCTATTTGTACAGCACATTTATAATCACTTAAAATAGCAAAAATGATCAAACCCATTCTATTTAGTGGCTCACACCTCTTGACGTTACCAATCCACCCCAATGCCACCTTCACCCAGCCAGCAATTTTAAGACAACTCTTTAGTATAATTGCACTTATATTTATTGCATAATCCTCCACTCCAGTTGGCAGGTGCTAGATGAATACTTCATCATCATCCTGGATTTATTTATCTGCACTGGTGGGACCAGATCCATGCATACACCCACCTTTTATTTCCTGCAATTTGCAATGGTTGCCCTTCTCACCAAACCTCTTACTGCTCATGCCCTTCTCCTTCTTCTCACAGCCTCTGGTCTAGCCAGTGTTTGCTATTTCCTGATTGTCTGACGCAACTCCTTTCATTAGATTCAATGACTTTTTTCATGGCAGTGGGATTGCTTACCTCAGGTTTGCCAGCATCGCCCATCTTCTGGCCATGGCAGCACAACAAAGGAAATGAGGTCTTTTCTGAAGTCACACTAATTCTAAAATCATCTTTTCTGATAGAAGTTAAATGAAGCTGGTGGTTTTGAAAATCAAAGCCAAACAAATTTGGCTCCATACTACTCCTGTTTTTGGCATTGTGTATAGTGAGCTTAGGTTGTGTACAACTGCACTAAAGGGTTCCATTCTTAGTACAATGGTTTCTATAGAGCTTAAACAAGCTGCATATACAGGATTAAAGGTCTTCAGAACTGGTGAGGGAAAAAGCAGAAAGCATATAAGAAAAAGAATAGCAGAATAACAAATTTATACAAGCAACAATAACATTTACCTGGTGGGCACAGTGTTAGTGTTCTAACAAGTCTTGTTAGGAGTCTCATTTTATGATTGAATATTTTGGCTGTTAACTGTCTACTGCCATCATGTAAATGCAGCGTTAGGCTGAGCAACATGACTGATCACCTTTTTATTAATTGGTGGAATGTTGGTGGTCAACAACATTGGCTATATCTCCCTTATACATAGACTGAAGCAGTTAGGTTTTGTGTGATTTATTAACAGCTGCAGGAGGAGAATTTTGACAAATATTACTGTTTTACTGTTCGGAATTAGTATTAGTGTAATTAGAGAATTACATTCTCTGACCTCAAAATAAACCAAGGAACAGCTTCATAACAGCCTAATGTTTGAGTGCCTTTTTTTTTTTAGACATTAAGAAAGTGTAAAACAACCGCACCTATGTCAGGTAAATTTCCAAATTAACATCTATATATGTGCTCTGCTGAGTATGATCTCATCTTTTGTTTCACAGATGTCACGACTCAACATATCAACATAGACCACACTGTGTTTCCTGTTGAACTCACTGGACACTCTGTAGCTGCAAAGTGGTGTCAGATAGGTGCAACATCAGCAGATAAAAACTCCATTCTCCCCAGCTCTACAAATCTCTCCACATTCATCACTCCTCCACTGAGATCAGGACTTCCCAGCTTAGCCCAAAAGTTTCTTCACGGTCTGCTTTGTTTTCTGCTTTTTGTTTTGTTTTGTTTTGTTTTTTTCTTTGTGTGCTTTTTGCTTATTCTCCAAGGAAAGTTGCCAAGATTAAGAAAACAAAACAAAACAAAAAAAAAACCAAATTCAATTGGAGAGGAGAAAGAAGATGAGTTTTAGCACACTGCAGAGCCATTCTAAACCCATTACCTAAGTGTCTTTTATCTGCCGTATGCTTTTGTTGTTTAATCAGCTTTCATCTTTCTAAATCCTGGATTGAGATAACAAACAAATGGATCAGAGCAGAATGTGGACTGGAAAAGAGTTTGCATTAGCATGAATGAATACAAGACAAGACAGTATGGTCTTTGAATGGCCTAAATCATAGGAAAATATTTTACCTCAGTTTTTGTTTAAAAAAAATTGTGTAAAGTTTTGAAACATTTTATTTACTCTGCAATCCATAATTATTAACATGTTATGTAGTTAAAGCAGCTAATCCCGATTTCCTTGTTTTTGTGATATCTCAGAAACCAATGCCTTTATATAAACACAGATCAGACATAACATTATGACCACTTGCCAACATGCTTTTGGCTGGATATTTTGGCTGTTTTTAGTCAAACAGTGACACTGAGGGGTTCAAAACCTCCAGCAGCACTGCTGCGTCTGATCTAATCCTACCAGCATAAAGACATACTAACACACAACCACAACATCAGTGCCACTGCAGCACTGAAAAGGATTCAGCAGCCACATCGAATGGACTTCAGGCTGCAAATGTAGAATTACAAAATGCTCCTGTATGGTCAGTGGAGCTGAGAGAATGGACATTATGTTATAGCTGAACAGTGTATATGGCTTATCTGCCTACAGTAGTTTAGCCACACCCATTTGTACTGAAGATATAAGGAGAGTTTTAAACTGGATTACATTCAGAATGCATCATATTTTGACTTCCCTGTGCCCTGTAATTTATCATCTTAGAAATTATTCATTCATTCATTTCTGTAACTGCTCTTTTTAGGGTCACTGTGGGTCCATATTCTACCCAGAAACACTGGGAACAATGTAGGAACAAACCATGGATGAGCTGCCATTCCATTACAGGGCTTCACACACATACACAGTCACTTGCACAGTAAAACCTATGGACAATTTTGAATAGCCAATCTAGATGTGTTCTTGGACTAAAACCCATGTAGACATCGGGAGAATGCATCAAATTCTTCAGACAGACTAAATATGTATATAAAAAGATACCAATCATACTTCAGGTTTTGATGTTCATTCATTATCTGTAACCGCTTATCCAATTCAGGGTCGCAGTGGGTCCAGAGCCAACCTGGAATCATTGGGCACAATGATTTTTGGACTGTGGGAGGAAACCGGCGCACCCAGAGGAAACCCACACGGACAAAGGGAGAACACACCAACTCCTCACAGACAGTCACCCAGAGTGGGAATCGAACCCACAACCTCCAGGCCCTGGAGCTATGTGACTGCGACACTACCTGCTGCGCCACCATGCCACCCAGGTTTTGACGTTGACTTTGTTAATTTACCAGTATCAAGTCCTGTTGTGTGAACAAATATTCTAATATGTTTAAAAAAATGTACACATGGTTCTTCTTATATACAGTGGATATAAAAATTGTACACCCCCTGTTAAAATGCCAGGTTTAGTGATATTAAACAAAAAAGAGACCAAGACAAATAATTTCAGAACATTTTCCACCTTTAATCAGACCTATAACTTGTACATCTCAGTTTACCCCAAATAAGTTCAGATGTTCTAGTAGGCTTTTCCTGATATTTCCTTAGTAGCGTCTTACAGAAAACGCCATCGTCCGCAGAGAGCTCTCAAAGCATCAGAGGGATCTCATTGTCAAAAGGCATTAGCCTGGAGAAGGGTACAAAAGAATTTCCAAGGCATTAGATATATCATGGAACACAGTGAAGACAGTCATCATCAAGTGGAGAAAATATAGGACAACAGTGACATTGCAAAGAACAGGACGTCCCTCTAAAATTCATGAACAGACAAGAAGATATTGGTCAGGGAAGCTACCAAGAGGCCTACAGCAACATTAAAGGAGTTACAGGAATTTCTGGCACATACTGGATGTGTACTACATGTGACAACAATATCCTGTATTTTTCATATGTCTGGGCTTTGGGGTAGGGTGACAAGATGGAAGCCTCTTCTTACGAAGAAAAACATTTAAGCCCAGCTAAACTTTGCAGAAACATGTGGGAAACACCATACCCACAGTGAAGCATGGTGGTGGCAGCATCATGCTCTGGGGCTGTTTTTCTTCAGCTGTTACTCGGGCCTTAGTCAAGGTAGAAGGAATTATGAACCATTCCAAATACCAGTTGATTCTGGCACAAAACCTTCTGGTTTTTGCTAGAAAACTGAAGCTGAAGAGGAACTTCATCTTTCAGCACGACAATGACCCAAAGCATACATCCAAACCAAAACCAAAGAATGGCTTCATCAGAAGAAGATTAGTGTTGGAACAGCCCAATCTGATTGAAAATCTGTGGGGTGATCTGAAGAGGGCTGTACTCAGGAGATGCCCCCACAATCTGACGGATTTGGAGTGTTTTTGCAAAGAAGTGTGGGCAAACATTGCTAAGTCATGTGCCATGCTGATAGGCTCCTATCGGAGTGCTGTAATCTGAGTGCTGTAATAACATAAAAAGTTGCTTCAACAAAGTATTAGTTTAAGGGTATGCACACTTATGCAACCACATTATTTTTTTGTTATTTTATTTTTTACTTCTGCCCCCTAAATATTTCAGTTTGTTTAATTGAGATGTACAGGTTATAGGTCTCATTAAATGTGGAAAAAGTTCTGAAATGATTTGTCTTGGTCTCTTTTTATATAATAACTAAACATGGCCTTTTAATAGGGGTGTGTACACTTTATATCCACTGTATTTCTTATTTAGTGCAATATTGAGGATTGTCCTTTGGTAACATCTCATAGCTCTTTTCCCAATGGACAAGTTAACGTGCACTGTTGTACTAAAAGTAATGTCAGTGCTCCAGGGTCTTGGGTTTGATATTCATCTCAGGAAAACTTTTGTGTTTTGTGTCTTTGTGAATTTCCCCTGGGTTTTCAGTTTTCCTTCCACAGTCCAGAAACACATGTTTATAGGTGGACTGACTATGAATATACCCAGAGTTTGAAAGTGAGTGAATTTGATAGCACTATGTTCAGTGTGTTTCTGCTATGCTACTACAACCCTGATCAGGATGAAGCAGCTCCAGAAGATGAATGAATGTAATTAAGAAAGTTGTTTATATTGCAAAGGAAGCAAGAACTACTAGGTGTAATTAAAGTTATAAATTAAGGGGGTTTAAATCTGGAGGATACAAACTGTACTTAGATCCCAACCTAATCATTATTAAATCATACGATAGCAGCAACAACTGAGATCTAAAAAATTGTGTTATTCAATATGAGATGAATAAACTCAAAAACAAATGATATAAGTGATCATAAATTTGACGTTTTCTCTCTCTCACGGAAATGCGGGTTAGACCAAATGAATATTCAGCACTAAATGAAGCCACCCCTCTAGACTATAATTATGTGCATGGCCCAAGATTATCAGGCAAAGGAGGTGGAGTATGTGTAAAATGCCTTTACTGATGCTCGCTCAGCATATCTGGACTCACTGATCTCCAATAGTAAAAAAATAAAAGCTTTTTCTTATAAAACCCCCCAACTCTGGAATGATCTTCCAGAAAATGTTTGAGACTCAGACACAGTCGCAATCTTCAAATCTGGGCTAAGAAGTTTAGCTTTTTGTAGTTAATGCTCCCCCATAGATAAAGGCAGCAGATCCAGGGGTTCCATGGACACGGAATTATATTGAACTGAGATGCTGGTGTTGTCTTCCCGCTGCTTCATACGATCACTCAGGTTTGTTGACGGTGGAGCGGAGGGGTGACAGTGTTTCAGGATGCTCCCACATCTGTGTGTCCTTCTGGTTCTCCCCTTTAGTTAAGGCTGTCATAGTCAGATCTGCTGGAGTCATTAGTTCTTTAATGCCGGGAGTTCTTTATTCATTTATAGAATCTCTGACCTGTGCAACTGGACTGAATTCCAACCCCTGTGGGCTGGAAAAATATCTTAGTACAATGCTTCTTAATCCCAGTGCTGGGAAGACGATACACTGCACATTTTACTGTTTTCCTTTCTCTAACATGCTGCCTCAGATCATGAAGAGCTTCATATTTACCAGCAGTTAGGAAAACAAGTAGGGAAATACAAGGGAGTTAGCAAGTAGGGAAAATCTGAAATATATATATATATATATATATATATATATATATATATATATATATATATATATTGGATGTATAGATGCAAGATTTGAAAAGGCACATTATGCAGCATGGTGCACAGTGCTGTTTGGATGTTCAGAGTAAAGTGGAAGGCTTTTTTCAGTGGTTAATAAGGGACCTGCAGAGGGCTAGAAGAAGTTCACATGTCTAGTTGTGCTGGGTTTGAATTGGTTGCTAAGTAGATGCCCTTCTATTGCAAATGTATTGCTAGATTTCTGTACCACACAGTGTACCATAACAAAAAAAAAAAAAATACACAAAGCTCAACCCTACCTATGATATAGCAGAGGTAAAATCTAAGGCACACAATATAATTTTTATAATTTTGTTACTACACTCCAGATATTCAGGTCTCAGGACTTTTAAACAATGGAAGCTTGATCTTTGAAATCCTAGAAAATCAAATTATCAAAATCTTAAATGACAAACCAATTCACTCTTAGTAGAAGCTAGCTACAACTGACCACTAAACACTTTATAACAAGAATTACATAGGTTCATTTGGCTTGTTAGCAATCTGCTTATATTTCATCTTGATATGTAGCAGAGAAATAACATGTAATTTAATATTTTGTATTGCCCTCACTCTCCTGCATTGTGAGTGATAGGTAGTTTTATTGCTAACGGATGAAATTCCGCAAAACTAAAATCTAAATAGGTAAAACACCTCTAGTTTTGCACACCTGGAGCTACAAATCAAGTATTTTGAAATATATTTCCTTATATGGGTTCTGACAGAAGTGTATTGGAAATTTGCAATGTACATGATGTTATGAACTGTTTGCTAAATTTAGGTAATCTTTTTTTAAATCTGGAAATAATAATCATACACAGCATATGCTTACTCACTTGGCCCAGCCCTTGTGTTCCCAACTCAGACACTGCATTGTTAGCTCTTCACAGGGGTCATAAGGTAGGATGACAGCTACAAATCAAGTAATCTGAAATATATTTGCTTGTATGGATCCTAACAGAAGTGTATTGGAAATTAGTAATGCTAAATTCAGGTAATCATATTTGTTTTTAATCTAGAAAAAAGATACATATTAAACATCCAAACTGCACCTAATTTCATACAAACATCTGTCCCTTGAGTGAAAATTAAAAACATGAAAATTAAAATTTAAAAATATCCATTTTTATGTCTCTGCTTGACAACAAATAAGAGGATACAGCTGAATATTTTATAAAACTATGCTTTTCAAACCTGACACAATCTACCTAATTCTAAGCAGGGATGAAATTTATGAAATTTTGGAAGTTAATACTTTGCACTTGTTAGGTGACATGAAAGAATTGGGCAATTAAATTTCTCCTTCAAGCATGTTAAGTTATCCTCTGACTCTGTGTTAGCTGCAGTTTGAAGAGTTAGTGTCTTGCTAAGCTCCCAGCCTGGTGTAATGAGGGAAGTCTTATTTAACAGATGTAGTTACTAAATTGCAGACAAATTTAAGTTACAATTCATTTTTAAAAAGTGATTAAATTAAGTTTGTAATATGTCATATGAAACAGTGAACTAGTTATTTTTCTATTTTACTTTTAACAAGACTTCTTCAAACAGTAAAATGAAACAAATGGATATCTGAAATTGATTGCATTAAGGGAAAAGAATGTCATTGTGAAAAATATATCCACAGCAATATGTTATATAATTTAAGCTATCATAATTTAAATAAAATCTAAGTTATATATTATAAATCTAAATTATATATAGGTATGTACAGCTTTAAGAAATAGAGAAGTGCCTGAGTACAGCGACCTGTGTCACATGATGGGTCTACTGTAGGATTTCCCCTGGGCACACACACCATTTCATTTCATTAGATTCTCTCCCTCTCTCTGATACATGCCCGCACACACACACACACACACACACACACACACACACACACACACACATGCATGCACGTACGCACACATTCACACAGAGACACGCACAGATAGAATATTGGAGGAAATAGATGCCATTAATAATGGCCTTATATTTCAACTTTGTGTTCGGTTCATCAGCTCTATCAGAAAAAGTCCCCTTTTTCAGATGTCATACAATTACCTCTTAACTGCCTAGACAAACAGCAAGACCCCACCAGTGACATCCAATCAAAATTGTCACAGGTGATTGAGTCCAGTCATCAAATTACCTGTCAGAAAAGACCAGGGCAAAGAGAGATGTTATAAAACAGCCTAGGAATAAATATACACATTTTTCTGTCTTTTCATTTTGAACTTAGAAAAAGGAAAAAAATATTCCCTGCCCTCTAGTGTTTCCTTGTTTGTTTTGTCTTTCTGGTTTTTGCACTCTTCTATTTCTCATCTCTTGTGCACTCTTGTTTCTTTAATTTTTCAAATCTATATTTCTCCATCCCCCACTATTTGTTCCTTGCTCTTTTTCTCACACTCCTATGTGCCACTTCTCTCATTTTTTTCTTTCTCCAATCCTTTTATTTTGATTAACCTCTCTCCTTCCATTTGTCATGCTCTCTTTTTTTGTTCCTCAACACTCTATCTCTTTATCTGTTTCTCTGTCCTACTCTGTGTCTGTCCGTCCCTTGCTCTCATTCACAGTTAACAGGTTCATTAAAAAGTGAGGAATGTGGTTTTTCATTGCACAGAACTAGAATTAATAAAGAACAAGAAGAAGCAAAATAAGTATATAAATAAATAAATAAATAAACAACTAAATAAATACATTTAAAAATATATATTGGATAAATTAGAAAACCTCAGCCATCCAGACATGGAACAGGATTTTGTTACTTCAGCCTGTTATTAAATAGTTTTTAAAGGTGAAACAGAAATTAAACCTTATGGTCCATATTTTTCCAGCCATCAAGGATTAGGAAAGTAACAGGAGAAACTGATAGAATCAAAAATAATTGTATGCACAATGTGGTAAATGAGTTTAGCATGCTATATATCAAGTGAGGTAATAGACCAGAAGGCCTGTGTCATTTTGTCATCACGTTATGCCCATATTTGGAATTTCAGGTTTAAGTTTGATTTTTGGTGAAAAAAATGAATGGCATTTTTGAACATGCCATTACCCGGCATGTTCAAAACTTCCCAAAACTCTTTGTTTTTCCCATTTCCAGTGCTGTTCTGACACTGAGGGCTTTAAAAATTCGAGCAGCACAGCAGTGTCTGATTCATTCATACCAGCCCACCACACATTTACATTTACAATTTACATTTACAAATAAGTTTCTGTGGTAATTCAAACATTGAATAAAAACATACAGACAAATTAAACTTCAGCCACATACAAACAACAGTCCTTTTTATCCTCAAACTTTCCTTCCCTACTTAAAAGATGTGGAGCCTCTGAGCACAAACAAACCAGAGAGGACAGCGCTTCCCAAAATTGTGGATATCTTTACATTTATATTAGTATTTCAGAAGAAGTAATCAGAAGGAACTCATTGTAAGAGACATAATTTCACTGCAAATATAAGGTGACCAGACGTACATATTTCCCTGGACAAGTTCTCTTTATGACCTAAAAAATCCAGACGGGACTTCTAAATTGCCCCAAATATCGAGGATTTTGCTGTCTGCAGACTCTTCCCCCATCCCAATTCCTACCATATGCCACAAGGCCTTCCTTGAATTGTGTAGTTTGACATCTGATGTTGCTGAAATATGAGAACACAAAATATGGTCACCCTAACTTCAGTGTAATTCCAGTAATACAAAAGTACACATTGCAGTGATAATGTTCCTCCAAAGTAAAATGGTTATAGTTACAAAACAGTACAAATTTTTTTAACCACAAAATAATACAAGCCCTGTGGTAGACTGGTCCAGGGTTCTTTCTATACGCCCAGTGATTCAGGGTAGGCTCCGGACCCACTGCAACCCTACACTGGATAAGCAGTTACAGAAAATGAATGAATTAATAAAATATAAAATACAACAAATTACAATGGCAAGATGTTATGAGACATTGTGTAATGCAAAATAATGTAAATGGTGCAAAAATATTTTAGCCTTGAGTAGATTAACAGTTAATTTTATATAAAAAATACAGCAGCATTGCATAGCACTGTGCATGAAGAGATGGTTTTACATATGCTTTACCTGTTGTAACAAATTTTAGTAAATTAATAAAAATTTTTGTGCAAATAAAAAAGATATTCCCAGATGCAACAATATGACCAAATACTTAAACTAAGCTGTAGGGACTCAACTAGAGAAGGAAGAAACAAAAAGAAAAATGTGTGTGAGAGAGAGCAAGAGAGACCAAATTAGATGGGGAATATTTGGTAGACAGAAAAAACTACATGAATATAAAGTGATAGAGAGAAAAAAAAAATATATATATAGTGACTTAAACAGACAGAAAGAGATGCTGACACCCATCTGGGTGGTAGGACATTATGAGGGAAAGATGATGCTGTCATTGTCTGATGTAAATCAGAAAGTCAAAATTTCCAGCTGAGTGGTGGCGTCTGGAGGCCGTGACACTGACAGATGGAATATTTTTGAAGGAGTTAATCGCAGGGAATGTGTTTCAATCTGTAGGTGACACATCTCTCGCTCTGATGGCCACAAAAAGGAAAAATGATTGACTTCCTCCCTCTTATCGTCCTTCACTACCTTTGCTCCCATCTCATTTTTCTCTTCTACTTCAGTACCAGAGCAGGAGGTGAAAGCAAGAATGAAGACTCAAGCAGATTCATTAACCTCTGATGAGCACCAGAACATCTATCTGTTTACAGTGTTGCATGAATAAAGGAACATACTCCATCAATTTTATGTTACAAATTGCACACTTGTCAAGTTACAATGCATGTCCAAATGGTTGCAGACACCTTTTATATTGAGTGGATTCCGATATTTTAAGGCTACTGTGAAAAATGAGGTTCAATTGGAAATACACAACTTGTATAATCTCCATAGAAATTAATTCATTCATGGTCTGTGACCAATTATCCAACTTAGGGTCGAGGTGGTCCCGGAGCCTATATGGAATCACAGGGTGCAAAGCGGGGATCTATGGAGGGGGAATAGTGACTGACTATTAGAATGGGACACTGTAGAGCAGCTACACTTGAGCATGTGTTTGCTATGCTTAAGTTCAACTGTTGGTTTTTGCAGTGTCTCTCAACCGCCACCCACCCCCCTCCCCCTTTACCACACCGTACTTATGGTTTTGTATTGTCTTGTATTACATTGTATTGTACTGTATGGATATTGTTTTGTATTTTCTTAGTCATATCTTTTGCACTTTAATGTGTATGCACTGTTTTATGTTTGCACTAGCTTTGCACTTGTTGCACTTTAATGTTGTGTATTGTTTTATGTAGCACATTGGTCCTGGAGGAACGCTATTTCGTTTCACTGTGTACTGTAAACACTGTATACTGCTGAAATGACAATAAACTTCTTGAACTTGAACTTGGTTAAAATGTTATAAAGCTCCACTTACATTGGCCTGCAGTAAAAGCAGCTGTGCTCTAAAAAATAAAGCATTTTTGGGTTGTGTCAGCTTCTGGTAAAATTACATTGATCTAACAAAGTATTTTGAGTATGGTGAATTTGTTTTTCAGAGCATTGGGTGAACGTAAAAAAATCTATGCAATATTTTGAGACAGTCTTTTTGAGTTGTGTCAACCTCTGATAAAATTACATTGATCCAACAAAGTATTTTGAGTACAGTGAGTTACTTTGATAGACATAGCCATTTTTATATAAATGTCACCATCAACAGTATAATTATTTTTATTCCGTACTGTGATCACATCTCACATCTTTCACATACTTGAAACAGTTAAAAAAAAAAAAAACTATTAGGCATACTGTATAAATGTCACAGTTATAAGACTCCATTTCAGTCAGCTGAGTGTGAGACAATTTAAACAATGATGCAAGAACATGAGAACATTCATAAAAACAGTAATAGAAACTTAACTTCTCTCTTCTCCGTTTCCCTCTCCCTCTGTTTAACTTTTTGCACCTTAAGTCTCAAAGCGAGTAAATAGTTAAATTACAAAAACACCTGAGGTTTATAAAAGTGTTCTTAGCTGTTGTAACTCTGTCTCTTAAAGACTTAAGGAAAGCTAGCTGGCTAATTCTGCCTATGTCCACAGACCAACAAGACAACAGAAAAATGGGCAAACCTAAAAAACCCAATAAAATAAACCACCTATTTGGGTCATGAAAATGGTTATAATCCTCATCCTGGTAGCTTTTTTGTGCCATATCCACAATAAATGGTGCCTGGAGCAAACTAAAGCAGCCTTCTCCAGTAAAATTCATCTAGTCCGAGTGGGCGGGAGAAAGCATGAGAAAATGGTGTCCAATACAAATAACTGAGTTGCCAGAAAATGATTTTTGCTTTTTAGTATTTAATGGAATATATTGAGTTCGGATTAGTCAGGAAATTGTCTTGACACAACACTTATATTAGTTATGTTACCAAAACTCAATAAAACACCACATGAAAATAAAAACTCTACCAAAATCATTCAATTACATTTTTTTATCTCAAAGCAGTGCATATATTTAAGTATTGGCTAAAGGCCACCAGAATGACTTTTTAGAGTGAACTTAGTGTTAAAACTTCCCAACAGAGACTGATACTTCAACAAAGAGGGACAAAATCCATTATAATTCCCTTAAATAGGGAAGAAATGTTGTGTGAGCACATGTACACTTTTGTTTCTATTGCATTTCAGTCAGATTTATTTATGAGGTTTTTGCTTGTTTGTTTTATCGTCTTCTGTTGGTCAACTCTTAATGTTTTTTTCATTTGCCAAAAGTAATGAACAAGAACAGTAATTAAAAAGGGAGGTTGGCAATATCTGATTTTAAATGTTCATATCATGTTGTAGTTTTATAAATGTTTGCATACATAAAAATAATCACTGTAATATTTAAATAGCCTAAACTTTATATTTAATTTAAATAGTTTTTTGAAATGTTAAAACTGAGTTTTTTATTTGCAGTATACACTACTTTTGAATTTGACAGTGTATCGTGGTAGAAATTGGAGTTCATGTGCGAAAGTGAGCTTTAACGACAAGGTCAATGATTCTAGGGAACTGCTGTTCTCTCTGGTTTGTTTATGTTTAGAAGCTCTGTCTTTTAATGTGGAAATTTAGGTTTGAGGAAAAAAAAACTTGTTTGTAAGGGGCTGAAGTTTAACTTGTCTGTAAGATTTTATTCACCATTTGAATTACCACAGAAACATGTTTGTAACTTTATTTGTTTAGGTTTGTAACACTTTCAGTCTGTGTTTATTTTCATGCATTTAATGGTCACCTGAATTTAAAGTCAGTCCCACCGTAAATAATCTGAAATAGCAAATCCAAGTTAATATTACCCACGTATGGAGCAGAAATAAAGTAATATCCTCATCACTTGTACTGATTTTCAACGTTTGAAAAAAAAAAATCCAATGCACAAAGACTTGAGAGGTAGCAAAAGATGAGGACACATCTTCTGAATTTTAAGGGTTTTTTTTTATTACTATCGAGAATATCACCTTTAAATGAGCTCAGGCCCAGAGAAGGATGTAACATTTCTGGATCTTGTATACATGTATACATTACTTGCATTTCTAAAATGTATCTTGCATTTGTGGGTGCAACAAAAACTGTGTTCACAAACGGTGATTTTTGGAAGCGTTTATGAGCCAATGCAGTGATTTCCACAATTGAATTATGTCTATTTTTAAGGCAGTGCCATCTGAGGTCCCAAAGATCACAGCCAGCTTATACTGGTTTTGGACCTTCCAGTTTTTTAGTCCATGTACAATTTTTGAAAAATAAATAAACAAATAATTCAAAAGCAACAACAAATTGATGGACTGAATGAGACCAATAGCAACACATGATACCACATAGGGGTTACTAATCACATGACACCATGTAGATGCACTCTAGAGCAGGGTTTGTTGAGACACCCATAGGAAGAAAAGAGAATCACAGCCTTTAAATGCAGGAGATTGGCACTTATGGGTAGAAGCAGGGCAGAAATAGGAGTTCACATTAATGAAACAACAGACACTCAGTGCTATAATGTTAAACGTCATCATATTTGTCTCATTTTCCTACTTGTTTAACATTTTTACACATTGTACTCTGATTGAACTGAAATGCACAATATTAATTTGAGCGATTGTTCAGGCCTTCAATTTTCTGTGTCAATACTGCAATTTGCTTTCTCACGGGTCATTATATTTTGTAGTTATTAACAGTGTGAGGTAAAAAAGGCTGTGATCTTGTGTCAGCAAACATCCACGCTACATTGATATTGCCATTAACTGATTTAGTATATATTTCATGACATGTATAAATGGGCTTGTGGTTTTAACAAGCATTTAATAATAATAAATTGCTGCGTAATTCTTTCTATGTGTACAACCAACAGTGAGTTGAACATGGGCTGATGCACTTCAACTTCTGCAGTATGGCACCTTTTTATCCCCCCACCATCAACCCCCCGGAACTGTGTCCTGTAGTCTGGAATCAGAAATCTGGTCACCATGAATTTATATCTTCATGTTCTTAATAAGTTTTGGTAGAGAAATCTCATTCTTGAATTGTTTTACAATTTGCCCATGCAGCCTTTTCACAGAATGGCGAATACTTCCCAATTGTTAATTCTAAAAGACTCAGCCTCTCTTAGATGCACTTTATAAATCCAATTCTGTCACTCATCTGTTGCCAAAACCTTCTCCAATGAGCCTCTTTCTCTTCTTCTTATAAATGGTCACAAACATAGTGAATATTCTAAGGCCAGGAAAAGACGAAGCTGGAGGAATTTTCTAGCCTGTGGTGCAAAAAGGGTTAGATGAGTTTAGTTTTTGTTCCACCATTTGTCATCATCAGTTCTCAACTAACTGTTCTGTTCAGACTGCATACATTTGGCTACAAAACCTGAGGGTTCCTCTTCCTCCAACTTTATCTGTTAGGGATCTGATCCAGCAGTGACTTATTGCTATTCAGAATCATGTTTTGCTCCACTTTAGCTATTATTTTGCGGTCGTCGTTTGTCCTCTACTGCAAAGATATGACCCTGATATCCAGCAATGTTGACTGCACCAAAAATATGTCTCCTAAATCATGGAAAATCTTTTCTCCAAGCAGTGCCACTTTGTCTCCATTAGTTATCCCATTTCCCTACCTAGCACCTATGCCTGAGATAGCATCTTCTGCACTGCAATGTAGGGATGATGCAAAAGACAGAAGTTTCTGCCTTGTTCATTTCAAGAGTAACATTTTCAGTAGATTCCAGGGTCTCAGTCAAATGATCAGTGAGATGATTTCCCATTTTTCGGTGGCTGGACATGTTGTCCTGCATACATGTTCAGGAAATGCTTCTGCTTGTGCATCTCCTGTATCATGTGCACAGTCTAATTATACTCTTATAAAAGTGGCAAAAAGCTGCTTACAGAATATATAATGTAATTTGAATTAACATTTATATTGTATTAGTTGTACAGTGAAATAGAAAGAACTGTATTCATTCATTCATTATCTGTAGCCGCTTATCCAGTTCAGGGGAACACTGGGTCCAGAGCCTACCTGGAATCATTGGGTGCAAGGCGGGAACACAACCTGGAGGGGGCGTCAGTCCTCTACAGGACAATACACACACTCACACATTCACTCACACACTCACACCTACGGACACTTTTTTAGTCTCCAATCCACCTACCAACGTGTGTTTTTGGACTGTGGGAGGAAACCGGAGAAAGACTGTATTTAGATGCCAATATGTTTTTCTGTTCTGACTTGATTATATTGTTTTGCTTATAAAAGTCAACAACTACAAATTTAATTATCAGTGTATTATTTATTTTTACATAATTAGTAATAAAAATATAATTTTTCTTATACTCCTTATACTATACTATTCTTATAATACTTTATCAGCAAATGCCTCCAAACTATGGAGCAAAGAGCTGCAGCATTATGCCCAGGAATTACAGAAGGAACACTGATCCCAAAACAGCTGTCCATCACACACACACACACACATGCACATACGGATAGAGGGTGAGAGTTATAGACATGAAAAAAAGAGAATGAAAGAAGGGGAAAATGGTAAAAAGAAAGAGCAAGAGAGAAACATAGGGCCCATGTGAGATATAAATCATGACCGGTCCAGTCGCACTTAGTAGATCAGTGATAATTACAGTGTGACATGAGTGCAGTTATGACTGGGCTGGGGCTATCGCTTCAGGCTCTATAAGAAACAGACTGAGTTACAGTTCTTTATTGCTGTACACTGGACTCAAACCAAGACATTACTGCCTGCACAAGCTAAGTGAGGTTTAACAAGAAAACCCAGCATGCACAGAACACCACGTTAGCATTATACTGCAGCATATTGCAGTTGTTTCTGTATGCATATAAATTTGTAATTTTTTGGCCTTTATTTTTTCTGGTTTCCTATTTTTTTAACTGCATCTTTTTTTCACTTGCTTTTTCTTGATGTAGAAATAGATGGCGACTAACCAAAAAGATTTTGTTTAAAGAATCTCTCAGAGAATATGTCAGAATTTAAACTGAATTTCAACACTGTTCTTCTCTATATGGAGCTTTGTGGTTTGAAATAAAATCTCCAAAGATAATAGTGACAATATAACAATTAAGTAGCTGAGCAACACAGGATAAAAAATCCTAGCAGAAAAATTCATAAAAAAAAGCATATTTTTTTATTATAATTATTTAATATAATATTACACTAATCCTTTTACTGTTAATATTAGCCTCCGTTTTGAGAACATGCTCATTACATGTAACACACACGTGCACATATACGCACACAGACACATGAGAAAAAAAAAACAGTGACGTATGTGACAAGCAGGGGCCACACCCTGGGTAAATCATGTGGGTGACAGTGAGGCAGCTGACCAAACACAGCTCTCATCACATACAACATGTACAAAAACACACAAATACCAATAAACAGCATATAAACTGCTACAACTTATAAAAACTTATTTAATGTATGAGTATGTAAAATAATGTATAAAACATAATATATACTAAGGTAAAAGAGCTGTTTTTTTCATTTCTGTTGTTAGTGGGTGAAGTTTCTATTGGCCAAGTTTCTATTGCCAATTGCTAATAGATGCTGAGAGAAAATATGCACATAGCAGCTTCATTTAATGCCCTTAGCAGAATCTGTAGTGGATTATGGACACCTGATGGTTACTGGTGTAGATTAATTAAATTACTTATGGCCAAGGATTCCAACAGCCTTTAAATGCAATAAGGATCTTTGGTGGAATTACTACAGTTCTGAGAGCTCTGTCCACACACACACACACACACACACACACACACACATATTAAATCCCAGATTTTCTTTGTACATAGATACAGTATAATCCAGCAAAATACCTTGTTCTAGACATTCCCAAAACTGCCTAATGTTTTTGCCTATATTTCAGTATTTTTAACTGGTCGGCAATGTAGTTATTCATACTGTACAGCACCAATTTCCTCTTGTTTTCTTGTGTGTGTGTGTGTGTGTGTGTTTGTGTGTGTCTGCGCTGTTCACAATCTTTAAGTTTCTTTGCCTTTTTTTTCTTTCTGGAGTGTCTGATAACAGAGGCAACGTGCAGTAGAAATGCTGGCACACACATACACACATGCACATACACAGAGAGAGAGCGAGAGAGAGAGAGAGAGGGAGACAGAGAGTGAGAGAGAGAGAGAGAGAGAGACACTTATCACAACAGTTCAGCGCTGATCCTTCACGTCTAGAAGGCCTCATATTCTTCATGATTCCCTACAGCTGCTGACAGTATGTGTGTTTAAATCCAGTCATACCTGTGAGAAGGAAAAACTTCAAGAGAATCAATTAGTGCTTGTCTCATCCCATAAGCAAAGACGATTGCTCTTGACTTGAGCTGCAAACACCTTCTATCAGGAGTCATTCTGCCCCCCTAACACCCGACTTGAGCCCGGATAGGTTTGACTCTAAGCTTCTAAAACGGTTGACAACCCAAAAAGCGTTTCTCTCTCTCTTATATACACACACACCTGCCTCAGTCTGTCTCCTATTTCAGGCAGTCGCTAAAGACCAAACAAAGCTGGATTTGTTTTCCACCCAGCAGCTGATAGCAGCCCCCATGTTATGCCTTTTCTTCCACAATTAAATAAACAGTTTTCTGAGGATCTGCTGCTGTAAATAAGAGAGAAAGCTGGAGGCTCAGTGCTTTACCCATTTTTTAGGCTTTTGTCCTGAAGAAAATTAGTGACTAGAGAGGATTCTTTGTTTTTAAAATGCCACAAAGGGCAAAAAGGGGAAAGAACCTGGCTAAAGTGCAACCTCTCTGGGAACAACTGCTTCATTCAGGGGTCAAATTTAATCCCCTCTCCCGCCCCCAGCTTTTGTATTCAGATTAGAGACTAAGGAGGATTTGCAGCAGCCTGAAGCCTCTTGTTAAAAGCCTGTGTTCTCCACTTAACTTGCAATTTACCTGTCACTTAAACCCAAAGCGCCCATCAAACTCACCTTATTCCTTCCAAAAAACTCCAGGCTCCATTCAGTCAAGCTCCTGCTGTAACACAGACAGCGAGAGACAATTAAAGGACAAACCTGATGCTCAAAATCATCTACAAGTGTGAAATTAACACATTAATGCATAGGCCTCCTGAAGTTCTTAATCCTAAACCTTATATCTCAGTAAATTTTATGACTTATAGAATAACTAATGTCTAATCATGTGGCATTTAATTATACATATTTTAATTATGCATAAACCCCACTTCCAGAAGAGTTGGGACACTTTGTAAAATGCAATAAAACAACAATCTAAGATTTGTTTTCTTCTCTGGTTTTTTTAAATAACAAATTTACAAAGAATAAATTACCAGTGTCTTCGTTGACCGACTAGATTGTTTTGTAAATATAAAATGTTTAATTTGTTGCATGCAGCACACTCCAAAAAATTTGGGACAGGGGCAAATTAATAGTGAAAGGTTTAGAGCAAATTTATCTCATACTCTTTTGAAGCTTTACATTATGAGAATGTGAATATATGTAAGGAGCCTTTCTCAAAGGCTCAGTTTTTGCAAGTAAATATACATTGCTCATCAGTTTAGGCCATATTTCAGGAGAGAAATGTCAAATAGTTCAAACAGAATTTTTATACAAAGTTGCATTGAATGTAGGTCTTTTATCATCTATAATAATTAATACTTAATTCAGGAAATCTGGAGAAATACCAGTCCACGTAGGTTAAAGCTGGACACCAGTGTTGAATAAGTGTGACCTTCAAGTCCTCAGATGGCACTACATAATATACTGCCATGGCACAGTGATAAATATAGCCACATGGGCTTGGAAGTACTTAATAGAACTGTTGTCACTTAACAGAGTCTGCCACTGCATCAAGAATTGCAGCCTGAATGTCTGTTATCCAAGAAGACTGCTTATGCAGAAACCACACCTTTGGGTTCAAGCCTGTCTCTGAGGGTGTGTGAGGAGTTTGGTGTGTTCTCCTTGAGTCGGTGTGAGTTTCCTCTTGGTGTTCTGGTTTCCTTCCAGGGTCCAAAAATACACATTGGTAGGTAGATTGGCTACTCTAAAGTGTCCATATTTGTGGTTGTGTGTTGTTCTGCAAAGGACTAGTGCCCCCCTCCAGGGTGTGTTCACACTAGGCACCTAGTGATTCCATGTAGTCTTGCAACTGGATAAGCAGTTACAGCCAAAGAAATGAAATGAAACTGCTTTCAAGTTTTCTGGTCAAAAGGACAATAGAAACATGTGCTGTGATCAGAGAAAATTCAGCTTGTTTTCATGTTTTTAGAGAGACATATGATGCCATGAATATATCTTTTCTTAGGAAGTCCATGGTTATTTTAGCAATCCAATGACAGTCCTCATTTTTTATGTGCTACAACAACATGGCTTAATTGAGTGGCCAGCCTGTAGTCCACATCTATCTCCTATGGCACATCATTAAGAAGAGAATCAGGCAATGGTAATCGCAGACTGCTGAGCAGCTGAAGTTTTGTTTCAAGGCAGAATGGGAAAAATTCAGCATACCCTCAGTTCCCCAATGATTAAACTTCCATATGTGGAGCCTGTATAAACTGTATGTATGTACCTTTAATGCCTGTGTCAGCAATAGGTGCCCCTTAAAGTATTTAAATTCATTCATTAGAAGCATAGTGACATATGTGCTCATCAGGAGGCCAACAGGCTAGCTATTCCAACAAGTATCTGTCAGAAGCAAAATAAAGACTTAAAGTACAAAATAAAGCTGTGTTTTTTTTTCAAGTTTCAAGCATAATATATTTGTTTAAAATAATGTATTTAATTTGATAAATGAGAAGTGTATGGGATTAGGCCACATGTTAATTTGAATATGTAGACATTCCCAGGATTATCAATGTTACATGCTGGCAACTTACATTACCAAAGTAGTGTGTAAATAACACAAATGCTTCCCAAATGAACTATTAGCTGGATAGCACAACTGGCACAAGCTGGCATAGTGATTCCATGTATAATTTTCTTTATACTGCCAAAAACCTTCCAGCAGTATATACAATATTTAGACAACTGCAATATGTCAGCATTCAGTAAACTTGGATTAAAAGGCTGATGCCTGGCACTGGCAAACTAAAATAGTTCAGTATTAGTCATAACTTATGACAAATAGGCTGTGCACCACACATGAAATGTTATTAATATTTAAAATAATTTTCTACATTGACAGCAATTGTTTTTAATGATCTAGAACAGCCAAAAATGAGCCATACCCAGTGCCAAACATTGTTTAGATGTGTATAATGTGGAACCATGGAAATTTGCATTTAGGTATTAACATAATTCCATTCAATAACTTTGGAATAATTTTGTGAAACTACTGTAACAATTACCCTGACCATATCAGGGTTTTTTCATAAGAGATGATCAGGTCTCCTATACCGGTGCATGACCTAAATAGTCTACACATCCACACACATGCATGTGCACACACACACATACACACACACATCTGTGCAGAAAGATAGGTGTGATAGGCGAAAAATTATTTGGTTACCATGAGCAGGAGGCTTGTGTAATAGGTTATTCCATATTCCATTACCCAACCACTCTCTGAACTGCAGTCAATCAGAAGGCCATTCTCATCTGATGGAGAAAGAGAGAGCAATTGGTCCACTCATAACCAAGCTGACCTGTCTGCTACAAATCAGCCAGGCTGTAAAAATGGATTATTACTGAGAAGTTCAGAATGTTGTTTCTTTCTGGTTAGAACTGTGTGTCTGTGTGTGGTGGGAGGAAAAGGAACAGTATATGTGGTTTTATAGATTTTCAACACAAAAATGTCCTGATTATAAAACTAAGACAAAAACGAACAAAAAACAAACAACAAAACCTGGCTTTGGCTTCTGAGTGCATATTTATACTCCAGTGAAACGGGAACAAGTTACCATCTTAAAGGTAGATTTTACTACAAGGGAAAAAATGGGAAGTTGACAAATATCTTGCACTATAATATCACATTGTGAAGGACTGGCGCCCCCTCCAGGTTGTATTCCTGCCTTGCGCCCAGTGACTCCAGGTAGGCTCTGGACCCACAACGACCTTGAATTGTATAAGCAGTTACAGACAATGAGATAATGAATGGATATGACATTGTTTTCTTCCCAAAAAAAAAGACAAAATTTACACCAGTTAAAGGTGTTGGATTTTTGGATTTCTCAGGCTAAAACACATTTTCCCATCATTCTATATTTTGCCCATCTTTACCAATAATTACTGAGCTGACTGTGTTATATTATTATTATTATTATTTTATTATTGTTGTTAATATTATTATGTCAATGTATATTTATTATATAAAAGGGTTAATCTGTATGACTGCTGCATGTCCTATCATTGTATAAAACCCAAACGGTGTGTGTGTATATGTCTCCCTTTATTGTCCTTTTCTCCAGATGTCCCTTGGTTTCTCTGTCTTATGTCCCATGAAATGATCTTGTAATTTCAGGAAGCCCTGCGGCCAGGGCGGTTCCGGACTCTTTCCACACTGGATAATTGGATAATTCCGTTTTCATGGTAATTCATCGCTTGCATATGCCAACTAATACATCAGTGACAAAATCAACAAAAGCCACTCTGCCTACACATAACCCTTGAGGAGTCCCTCTCTATATGAGCGCTGGAGAGGAAAAGGGATGATGACAAGCGAGTGTGTTTTGGGCCTTTATGGATGAATTATGTCTATAAAATACCTGCAGCTGTCAGAACATATCGGCACTAATCTGAGGACAAAATATTATGTTCTCATATTAAAAGGAGGTGGGGGGACAGATCAAGGTGAAGAAATTAATAGAGCAATCAGCCATTACGATATAACGCCACAATGTGCTTTCTATGAATGTTTGTGCATTTATCAAAATGTGTCACTTTTTTTTCTTCTCTGCACACATAAACACACACATATATAAATACACTCATACACACATTAATACAGTCCTTTTCAGCAGACAGGTCAGGATTATTGTGACAAGAAAAAGTACCATAAGTTATTCCAACTGCCATGTCAGCACCCAAGTCCTCCTCATAAATTTCTCTATACACAGTACAGCAACTTAGCACAGAGCTCCTGTAACAAGCTGGGTTTAACTTATAACAAATGGAAGATGAAATAAGAAACAAACCACTGGAGAAAATTGACAAGCTCTTGGAGGCTTGCTATGGAACATAACTCATGTCTCATATTGCAATTTTATGCAAAATATTAGGCAAAAATAAAAAGTAACCCTGGCATTCGGACATTCAGGCATACACACACACACACACACACACACACACACACACACACACAGGTGCTGGTCATAAAATTAGAATATCATGAAACAGTTGATTTGTTTCAGTAATTACATTCAAAAAGTGAAACTTGTATATTATACTCATTCATTACACACAGACTGATATATTTCAAGTGTTTATTTATTTTAATTTGATGACAACTAATGAAAACCCCAACTTCAGTATCACAGAAAATTAGAATATTACTTAAGACCAATACAAAAAATGATTTTAGAAATGCTGGCCAAATGAAAAGTATGAACATGAAAAGTATGAGCATGTACAGCACTCAGTACTTAGTTGGGATTCCTTTTGCCTGAATTACTGCAGCAATGTGGAGTTGCATGGAGTCCTTCAGTCTGTGGCACTGCTCAGGAGTTATATGAGAGCCCAGGTTGCTCTGATAGTGGTCTTCAGCTCTTCTGCATTGTTGGGTCTGACATATTGCATCTTCCTCTTCACAATACACCATAGATTTTCTATGCGGTTAAGGTCAGGTGAGTTTGCTGGCCAATTAAGAACAGGAATACCATGGTCCTTAAACCAGGTACTGGTAGCTTTGGCACTGTGTGCAGGTGCCAAGTCCTGTTGGAAAATGAAATCTGCATCTCCATAAAGTTGGTCAGCAGCAGGAAGCATGAAGTGCTCTAAAACGTCCTGGTAGACGGCTGCGTTGACTTTGGACCTCAGAAAACACAGTTTACCAACACCAACAGATGACATGACACCCCAAACCATCACTGACTGTGGAAACATTACACTGGACCTCAAGCAACATGGATTCTGTCCCTCTCCTCTCTTCCTCCAGACTCTGGGACCTTGATTTCCAAAGGAAATGCAAAATTTACTTTCATCAGAACACAACTTTGGACCACTCAGCAGCAGTCCAGTACTTTTTGGAAACAAGACGCTTCTGAGGCTTTCTCTTGTTCAAGAGTGGCTCAACACAAGGAACGCGACGCTGAAACCCATGTCTCTGTGTGGTGGTGATTCGTGAAGCACTGACTCCAGCTGCAGTCCAATCTTTGTGAATCTCCCCTACATTTTTTAATGTGTTTTGTTTCACAATCCTCTCCAGGGTGTGGTTAAACCTATTGCTTGTACACGTTTTACTACCACATCTTTTTCTTCTCTTCGCCTCTCTATTAATGAGCTTGGACACAGAGCTCTGTGAACAACCAGCCTCTTTACAATGACCTCTTGTGTCTTGCCCTGCTTATGTAAGGTGTCAGTGGTCATTTTTTGGACAACTGTCAATCAGCAGTCTTCTCTCATGATTATGTAGCATACAGAACTAGACTGAGAGATCATTTAAAGGCCATTTATAGAGTGTGGCACCAGGTATTTTCAATATTGAAACTTTTCACAATATTCTAATTTTCTGAGAAACTGAATTTGGGGTTTTCACTAGTTGTCAGTTATAATCATCAAATTAAAAGAAACAAACACTTGAAATATATCAGTCTGTGTGTAATGAATTAGTATAATATACAAGTTACACTTTTTGAGTGGAATTACTGAAATAAATGAACTTTTTCCATGAAATTCTAATTTTATGACCAGCACCTGTATATGTGTGTGTGTGCGTTTGTGTGTGTGTGCGTTTGTGTGTGTGTGTGTGTTTTAATGAGAAAAAAAAAACACATCAGCACTATTATTGCAAAAATATATAACTATAACTGTGATAATGTACTATATTTTTGGAAAGTATTTACACATTACATAATGCTTTGTCACCCCATTACAAATAAGTAAAAAAAAATATTATTATTGTATGATATTAACTGAGGCATCAATTTAATTTAAACACACAGATAGGAGCCTAACCAACATTCACAGGAATTAGGTAAATATTTATGGCTCCCAAGTTATAAACAGGACAATTGTGTGAAATGTAGGGCTCTGAAATTTGATCCAATGCAAATAATTATTATATTTTGGTGTCGTTCTGTTTAAATGACAGCTATGAGCTTCTAGTGCTCAGCCGAAAAAAGATGATGCATGCCGTTTACTTCAACACTTCTGTACACTCACTTCATAATCTCAGTGTTATAAACACTGAACTGATATCTTTTGTTTTTATGTTTCTGGGCTTGTATTAATATAGTTAATCTAAAACCAGTTTATATGCATTCTAATTATTAATTCAATTATGTTTTAAATGGGTTTTTACTTCAAAGTACGATCAAAGGACCCACTATAGACCACAGGTTGCCCTTCGGTGTAGTTCCATGAACAACCAAAGGGTACTGAGGCCTTCTTTTGTTCCTCAGCCCAGTAGATAAGAAGCCATTAATTTGACATTTAGCATGGTGAATTTAGGAGATCAAACAATCTATGTGTGCTCAATATGCCCCACAGTGCCAGCTTGCAGAATACGTACATATACACTGATACTATATTGCACCATCTAGTGGTTATAATTGAAACGTGCACACAATTGTGGGCACTCCATTTATTTTATTTATTTATTTATTTTTGTTTGTTTTGTTTTTACTCATCTATATTATTTTACAGTACATTTGATAAATGTGCTTCACAACATATATTTCTGTCATACTGAACCACTTTTCTAGAAATGCTGGAACAATATGTACGTTTTTTATAAGCCTGTGGTTTGTTAATTCTCTAGATACGTCACGTAAGATTTAAAGATGTTTACACTGAGGGGTTTTATTATACGTATTTTGTAAAAATAAATACATTTAGAATTTTATGCCTGCAAAACATTAAAAGTTGGGACAGAGACATGTTTAATACTCACTGTGTTACATCAATTTTTTGTGGAAGACCATTTCCACCACAATAAATAAATAAATAAATTAATTAATTAAAATAAAATAATAAATTGATAACATTTTCTGATTTGGTAGTTTTCTCTTTAAGTTCCAGAACAGCGCTGGTGCTGGGTGCTGGGGGAGGCTAGTGTGGGCATTGACCCCACAAATCCCCAAAAATTATATATATATAATAATAATAATAAATTATTAAAAGTGGAAATATAAATTATATAAATGACTTAATATTGGACGCAAAATCAAAAACAATAAATAAATCTAGAGTATTATTTACAATTTTTATTAATTCCTATATTATTTTTAAAAAATTCTGTATTTATATTTTCAACATAATGATTTATTGATTTACTTATTCAAATATTTATTTCTTTTTCATTTTTTTATTTCTGAATTTCCTTATCAATTTCCTTATGCAAATGAAGGGGGCATGTTTTTCACATTCAGGCAATCAAGTACAGAACAGGGGTGCGTTTCCCGTACAATGACGGAGCCTAGCATTGAACTAACCTGGGGTTCGTTTCCCAAAGCATAGTTAGCAGCTTACATGGTTGAAACGAAACAGTTGCGATGCAAGTGTTTCTCAAAACAGCCGTTGGAACTATCGAGGTAACTACGTTGTAAACTTGCACAGTCCGAACCGTCGTTAAACGACACAGTAGTTTCTCAACACCGTAGTTCCACCGAACGTTCGGAAAGGTTATCACTAAGTTGTGTAGTTGGAACTACAGCTTCAGACCTGTGGTTAGAAGCTTAGTTCCTGGTGACTACGTCATCGATGACGGAAGACACAGTAGAATTAGGGTACTATATAGTGTGTGTGTGTATAGCCTATACATAAATGTTATGATTATTAATATTTATATTTAATTTAATAACAATTATAATTATATGTTTGAAAAATGTATATAAAAAACCATGGTCTTAATAAACAGCCATCATTTAAACACTGGATTTAAATACCTCATCATTATATTTTTTTTATATACCTGATGTTTTGAACTATGAATGACCATTATGAAATACATGGTGTGAGCTTAGAGATAGGTTCTAATAAAAGTAACAGGAGAGAAGTTCTTCAATATTAGCAGCTTCATTCCCTCAACACTGTGTTATGGTATTGTTTTCCAGCAATAGTCTGTCTATATATATATATATTTGTAGCAAATACCAACATTATAATATATTTTACACACACACACACAAATGGTCAGTTGTACTCTGTTTTTTTCATCCTTTGTTTGAACTTTTTTTTTACCTCTCAGTGAGTATATATATATATATATATATATATATATATATATAAGTTTGATGTGTCACATGACCCTCTTCCTATTGAAAATACAAAAGTTGGACCCAAAATGGCCGACTTGAAAATGGCCGCCATGGTCACCACCCATCTTGAAAAGTTTCCCCCACTCCCATATACTAATGTGCCACAAACAGGAAGATAATATCACCAACCATTCCCATTTTATTAAGGTGTATCCATATAAATGGCCCACCCTGTATTAATAAATTAAGTGCTGTGCCATGCAGGTTTTTTTTTTTTTTTAACTGGAAAAATAACAGGGGTGGCACGGTGGCGCAGCAGGTAGTGTCGCAGTCACATAGCTCCAGGGGCCTGGAGATTGTGGGTTCGATTCCCGCTCCGGGTGACTGTCTGTGAGGAGTTGGTGTGTTCTCCCCGTGTCCGCGTGGGTTTCCTCCGGGTGCTCCGGTTTTCTCCCACAGTCCAAAAACACACGTTGCAGGTGGATTGGCAACTCGAAAGTGTCCGTAGGTGTGAGTGAATGTGTGTGTGTCTGTGTTGCCCTGTGAAGGACTGGCGTCCCCTCCAGGGTGTATTCCCGCCTTGCGCCCGATGATTCCAGGTAGGCTCTGGACCCCCGCGACCCTAAATTGGATAAGCGGTTACAGATAATGGATGGATGGATGGAAAAATAACAGACCAGATCCAAGATTCAAATGTAAAGATGTAAAATGTTAAAAAATTAATCCATAACCATACAACTGCATTGTTGAATTTTTATACATAAGCATTAAACAAGAAAACATACAACATACAATGACTTTATTACCATATTCTTTTCCAATCAACACTATCAATGTCTGGCTGATAAACGTTGTTGTAATACAATTCACAGCCAGATTTTATAATCCAGAAATTTCACCTGTTTCATCTCATTCTGATAGAAGCTCAGTAGCATTTAACATCATCTTACAAATAAACAGAAATATGTGCTAATATATTCTGCCTCGGTTGCTTTGTGCTTAACTCAGCTCTACACTTCCCCCTGCAACATACTGTGTCGTATACTCCTTGCTCCTTAAGCAAAATTAATGTATAATATACATCGTGCATTTTAAATAATTGTATCATTAGCTATTCAGGTTAAAACCAGATAATTACATTTAAAGTGTACATTTAAAAGCTGCTTTTGCTCCTCTGCTGATGATTCGCAAAGGATCCTGGGATATCCAGGCTGCTGAAGGATACTCTTGTTGTGTCTTTTAAATGTAATCACTCTACAGGTGTATTGCTTTACATTGTGAGGTACTTCACAAATAAACATCTCACTGAGGTGCAATACATGCGATTTAAAACTCAGTCAGCTTCATCACAAATGTGTTGTGGGAGAATGAAATGTAGTTTCTCCAGAACACAGTGCTAATATTATTCATTCATTCATTCATTGTATGTAAACTTATCCAGTTCAGGTTCGCGGTGGGTCCAGAGCCTACCTGGAATCATTGGGAACAAGAAAGAAACACATCCTGGAGTGGACGCCAGTCCTTCACAGGGCGACACACACGCACACATTCATTCAAACCTGTGGACACTTTTGAGTCGCCAATTCACCTACCAATGTGTGTTTTTGGACCGTGGGAGGAAACCCAGGCAGACACAGGGAAAACACACCAATCTCCTCACAGACACCCAGAGCGGGGATCAAACCCTCAATCCCAGGAACCTGGAGGGAGCTGTGTGAACTAATGTCAGCGACACAAGTGCTGACATTAGTTCCATCTAAAAGCAGAGCTGTAAATTCCTGGTGTTTTAGCTCTGACCTGCTGCTCTCAGCGCCTATACAAAACAAACTCCTGTGGAAGGTACTGTGCCTCCATTGTCTGCAGCTCTGAATGATGGACAGCTAACTCTGGCTGCTGACTGGCTTAATAAAAATGATGACCAATGAGAAGTGTGTTCTAAGCCATATAGAGAAGAGTCATGTCAACGGAGGTCCAAAGGAAAAAAAAAAGTCACCATTTCAGGATTAGTGTGAAAGTATTAATTACCACGTAGGCATATTTTAGACTATGATATCTCAGTTATAGGCATGTTATTGTTGTTGAATATTTTGAACTATTTTTGAAATCAGTATGAAATATACCATGATTTCTGATACTTTAGAGTGAGGTGAAGAGATGTTCATAAATTTATGAACATTTAAGTTAAGATTTGTTTTCTAACACATCATGGTGTGTTTCAGTAATCCTATATGGACTTATTCTTAAAGACTAATGTAAAACCTATGATGTCAGAATGGACATAACCCAGATTTTGTATATGTAGAAGTCTGCTGTTAAACACAGTAAATGAATATATTACATATATGATACATTAAATCACGTTTGGCACACATAGAACTATTTTACTATGCACTTATTACCCCCTTTACTAAAAGGAACAAAGCAAAATCCCAGGGTTTTGAGATTCGAGGTGCGGGATGAAGGTACTTTTTTTACTGTTTAATAGCTTACTTACACATTACATCCCATTCTACGTAATCACACAAAACAATTCTGTTCCTTACTGTTGTGTAACTTTACTATAGCTTGTATTGTCATCATGTAGTGTAAATCATCATTTCACCTTCTCCACTCAAAACTTTATACAATCACTCACCCAGTTAAATTGAACAAATATTCCCTCAGCCAAACATCACACTAGAACAATTTTTCTCTAATTTCCCAATGGTATAAATCATAATGACATTATGAGAAGGAAATATTGTTCTATCTGAATGATATTACTTATAACCTTTTATATTGCATCTTAATTATATCCCTCTAATTTAATCGATTTTAAACACACAATTATAATTCAATTTTTGATTGTCCAACTAGAATTAATTTTAACATTGTCCTATCTGATAAACTTGAAGATTCTTTTATAAACCAATCCTTTATTTTAATAGTCTTTGAGTAAGCAGTCTCAGAGAAGATAAAGTTTGATCATCGACAAATTAGAAGCGTTATTTTAAATTCTGAGCTGAGCTCAGAGGAGGGAGGATTGACCAGAGAGGTCAAAAATAGTGACCAGACTAAATTTCTGAAGATTAAAGTCCCAAAAGTCAAAGTTTTTAGGGGTGTGTTCCTACCTTGTGCCCAGTGATTCCGGGTAGGCTTGGACCCACAGCAACCATGAACAGGATAAGACATTATATTTATGGTTACAAACAATAAAAGAATGAATGAATATTCTGTTTCTCAGTTGTCTGAATATATTAGCCACACAGTAGCTGATTGCTATACATTATAATTAACTGCAATAAAAAAATCAGATTTGCATTTCTTCTCAAACCTTGTTTATGTGGGCTTTAAGATTTTGTGACTTCATTTGTAACTAACCCTAACCACAAGAATTTGTGCATAATACATAGATCCAATTACAAATAAATAATATATCCATAGTTATGGATATCTATCCATAACTATGCAACTGCACTATGTTGCCAAATTATTCACTTGTCTGGAGATCAAAGAGGAGATCCCTTTCTAAAAAGAGCCTGGCACCATGTCCTGTCTCCAGCTCGGCTCCCAACACAGTGGAGAGATTGAGAGCACCTCGTGTAGTGCTGGCTCTGAAAGCACCTGTCCCTCCAGGTGTTTGGTCTTGGCTCTATCTCCTTCCCTCTCTTGACAGCTCCTATATGTTTAAAACGTTAAATGTATCACTTCTAAATTGGGAATCAAATATGTACATTTCTACCTGAATTAAATATTACATCAAAGGTTATTGCCAAATATTAGAAAATTACTAATAATTATTCAGCCCTGTGAAGAACTGGCGTCCCCTCCAGGGTGTATTCCCGCCTTGCGCCCAATGATTCCAGGTAGGCTCTGGAACCACCGCGACCCTGAACTGGATAAGCGGTTACAGATAATGAATGAATGAATAATACTTATTCATGTATATGGACAAATAAAGTAAAGTACACAACAGAAATACAGTCATCAGTATAATATGACCAACTCCTTTGTTTTGTTTTTTTTACACTCACTGTCATTGTTCTCAGCTCCAATGACCATAGAGGAGCATTTTGTAGTTCTACAAATAGCTAATATAGACCATCTATTGCACTGCATCCTTGTTTGCTCCCTTTCACCCTGTTCTTTAATGCTCATCTTGTTGATCACTGTGCTGCAGTGACACTGATGTGGTGGCGGTGTGTTTGTGTGTTGCACTGGTACATGTGGATCACACACAGCTGCTGGAGTTTTTAAACTCTTCAGTGTTACTGCTTGAACCTAAGAAACACCTAAGAAACCCACAAAACCACAGTATACACAGTGTTTATTTAAAATACTGCATCCCAACATTAGATGGACAGTAAATGTAGAAACAAAAAGTGGTCATGATATTATGATATGTCTGTGTATGTAAACTGCAGTGCAAAGAATATGCTCTATCTAAACTTATTGGTAATAAATAGGTAAACTGACTTTAACTGAGATAAAATGTCATTCTAGCATGTGTGTTTGTGTGTGCACGTGCACATTGCACAGGGCAGAATGGGAGCAGATGTTCTGTATATGGGCTTAACCAGTTTCACACACACACACACACACACACACACCTTTTTTCTTGCTTTCTAGGGACTTCCCACACTCCCTACATAAGGCTTAGTTGCTCACACAAACAAACACTGGGATTACACTCATCTTTCTTCACACACACATTCCCTCTGTACAACTTGGACTCTCTTTCACATTAATAACTAATATCTTGTTTCATGTGAGATGTTCACTGTGAGTGCAGTGTGAGATTTTTGTCTCTGATCCTGGATCAGGTTTATTGTGGTATATATTCTAAAATTTGATCAATTTTCTACAGAATCACAAGGTAAGTACGGAGAGTTTGAATGTGTTATTGATGATTGATTTTGAAGAAATATTTTTAAAGAATTATCAAACTAATATATCTGGTTTGTGATTCAGTCATTAATTATTTTTTAGTTTAATTGTGCAATTATTATAATTGGCATATTGTAAATTAGCTATATCTGAGTGTTTATTAATAATAATAATAATAATATTAATAATAATAATAATAATATGCTAATATTATTTACATAGTGCCTTTAAAAAACCCAAAGTGCTTATTCAAATTTCCATGTTTGGATATCCATGTTTTTATTCAGGAAATATTTGTTATGTGGATGCTTTTTTAAATTACTAATCTTTTGACTGGATTCCAATTCTCAGGATTTTTTTTATTTAGTACCTTATTACTGTACCTGTCTATTCATATGTCTACATAAAACTTACATAAGCTTTTCATGACAACTGACAGAAATCTACATAAGCATTTATAGAGATTATTGCAACAATTGTCATTTGCTATAAAGGCTGTTGTAGTCCATTTCAGCCTTGAAAGTGTTACAAATATGTGTTTGTTTGAGTAATATAGATTTTATAGATGTTATACAAGCCTTTATACATGTATCCTTAATAATGTACTATTTACTTATATTAATTGTTCCTCTGTGACACTGAATGCTGCACATGTAGCAATTTTTATAAGTGATTTTTTTGTTTATTATTCTGTTCTTTGATCTGTGTTTTAGAGTATAGGTTCAATGCGACTGTGTGAGTATTTACTAGTCTTCCTGTTGGGGCTGCAGTGGGTTTGGTCTGATGATGATTATGAGGACGAATATGACAATGAAGAGAGGAAAGACTCAAGGAGCAGAGGCAAAAGCACATTCGTAATTTCCAGCTTAAGACCGGACACCAACACACAATGTAAGAAAAACACTAATCATCATCTCTCTTTCAAAAAAGAAACATCTAAACCCTAACTGAAGAGCTATGTGTGATATGTGATAGACAAACCTTAATAAAATATCAAGTGATATCTCTTTGTCTGCTCTGTTAAAATAGATTCAGTGTAATCTGCTTGTGATTAAATCTAGTTTATAATAACATGGTGCTTATAGTTCTTATGTCCAAAGATGGAGTGTGAAACATATGTGCTACGTATAACAAGTAATGAAAAGCAAGTGCATAAAAAAAGCCCCCTCCAGGGTGTGTTCCCACCTTGCACCCAGTGAATCCGGGTAGGCTCCGGGTAGGCTCCGAACCCACTGTGACCCTGAACTGAATAAGCGGTTACAGACAATGAATGAATGAATTAATGAATTGCATAACAAAACTTTAAAAAGAGTTCCAAATTTTAAAATAGTTCCAAAATAGCCTGGAAAATTACAGTTTATATGTATGTTATGTTCACATACTAATATCACTTTATCACTTCCAGGTAGATTCACTAATAATTAATAGTACACTTATTTTTAGGATACTAACTTGGCAGAACCTTACATTTGTGTGCACACTGTATACCATGCTTGCTCACAGGTTTGGTTTGAATAAAGTAAACAGTTCTCTGGTGCAGTTGTTCTGTAAATTTTATTAGAACATGTTTGAATGGTATCCTGCAAATGATGGCTCAGACCAGATAAGTGGTCCAAGAACCAGTGAGCAGTTTCAGTCCAATTTCAAATAAGCTATGGCGCAGTTTGTAAAAGCAAAAAAGACATAGGTCACATAGAAATATGCTTTCAGCATACTTGTTTTGGAAAATATGAATATAAATATGCTGAAAGATATTCAGTGGTAGTTAAAATACTTAATATATATGACCACAAATATTTTTTTTATAGTAATAGTGCAACATTTTATAGAAGCAGTCATTCGGAGTCAGATTTTTAAGTGAAACAGGAATAAGACTTATTCTTAGATCTATGTTTTTACTTTGGTCAATAGAACTGGAAAAGAGCTAGTTCACATTCACGGTATAGATCTAATATAGCATTTTAATACATTTTCTGTCATTTTATATGCTACAAATCACCTCCAGTGCTCATATGTATTAGTGCTTGAAGCTAATTCTTTGTTACTTTTTCCAATTAAGTGTCATTATTATCTGTGGATCTTGGGGCAGGAGGTATGCTGATAAAACTGTGGAATTTTTAGCCTGTGGAAATCTTTGGGATGGGTCAGAAAAAAAGATCTTATCTTTGTAGCTTCTTGTTCCTACTGCTCTTTGGGACTTATGAGTTCTATGCATGTTTCTCTGCCTAGGGGGTAGCTTCCTGACTCCCATGTGCTTTTGCTCTGTAATACAAATATGATTTATTAAATACTTTATTTAATTTAAGTGCTCTTGGAACTAGTGTAGTATATTATGTGAAACATCTCACCAGAGCCTAGATATTAGAGAGCATTTAGAAGTCATTGCTTTAGATCCAGAAGTTTGAACTGTTTTTTGTTTTGGGTTCATCCATATGCTTTGCAACTTCAGTTGTAGCACAGGATCTGAATTAAGTAGTAGTAAATCATAAATTGAAAAATATTTCTTTATATTATCTGTCCTCAGCACCCGTGGAAAAGAACTGTACTTTGGAGCTGGCATTTTTAGTGGACAGTTCCGAGAGTACCAAAGACAACCATGGTCAGGAGAAAAAGTTTGTGACAGATATGATTGAGCATGTCCAGAACATTCATCTCCAGACTGGACGTGGTTTGAGCTTCAGGTCTGCTCTCCTCCAGTATAGCAGCCATGTGATCCAGGAGCAAACCTTTAGTCAATGGAGGGGAGTGGCCAACTTCAAAGCCAACATTGAGCCAATATCCTACATTGGGCAAGGGACCTATTTAACATATGCCATCACCAACCTTACCCACTTGTACCTGCAAGAGTCAGGCACAGGAAGTGTGAAGGTGGCCATCTTACTGTATGATGGTCAGTCACATCCAAAAAACCCAGATATCTTCTCTGCTGCAGCTGATGCTAAGAACCAAGGTGTTCGCTTTTTTGCCATTGGTGTCACACCTGTGGCAAGTGAGCCAGTCAGAATGGCCCAGCTAAGGCTTCTTGCTAGTTCCCCCACATCACGCTATCTACACAACCTCCAGGACAAGGGCATTGTGGAGAAGGTTGTCAAAGAGCTGGTGAGTATTACGAGGTAACTTCCTGAACACTCACAATTAATAATATTATGAATCAGTAACTACCATGAAAAAAATATGTAGGTATTTTGTGCTAGTGAGGATTTGAAGTGTGGAACCTTATATAGAGTGAGATTAAGGGATTCAAGTTATTTTTCACAGTAAAACATTCATTCAATAAATGTATCATTAACCTAAATATAATCAATTAACCAAAACCTTTTCAGTTTCGGAAATATGCTTCTTTGCTTATGTATTAGAGCTAGGAAGCTATTCTACATTGAAAGCTACTTCTATGCCTCAAAATGTGTCAAGATATTATATAATGTTAACAGACTTGCTCTTGTGGTTTCTAAAACAAAGTTTTATTTTTTAAAATCATACAAGTAAGTTGACCAGAGAAGAAATGTCATCAATAGGTTGTGAATAAATCAACCATAGATCAATGTGCTCTAGATTAAATGGGTAGGAAGTGTCTAGTCATTTTAGCATAACTCAAGTGTTGACCAAAACTCGGACCATTTGTAAGATTTAACACAACCATGGGAGGTTATTGAACATGTTGTTAGCACAGCTGCCGAAATTTCTTCTTTGTTTTGTTACAAAGAACCCTCACAAGGGTGCTTGGAAGTTGCTTATATTTTAGACTCCTTCTCAAGTAAGCCTTACAAAATGTGAAAGACCAGATGTGTCTGCATTTGGACAAGGTCTACTACTTGTGTGTGTGTGTGTGTACACTCATCTTTTGTTTGTGGTTTACAGAGGAATTAATTGTGGACTAAAACCCCTAAAATAATGGTCATTGTAAGATATAACACTGATTAACACATAGTAGCAGTTTTTCAGTGACACTCCAATTCATCCCAAAGGCATTGGATTTTCTACAGAGGTTATGTGGTTTTGTTTACAGCCCTGTTTCCAAAAGTGTAGGGACACTTTACATAATATAAATAAAAATATAATGCACTCTTCTCATTCTATCTTATCTTCTTATCCAATATTTAAAAAAAATAATGTTGTATAAAATTGTTTGGTTGACCCCCAAAGTAATTACTTAATCGTTTGTAATTTAAGAAATAGTAAAAGGTCAGTCAAGTCAAGTCAAGTTTTATTGTCAATTCTGCATATGTACAGGACATACAAAGGATTGAAATTACATTACTCTCCTCTCCAAGATGCAGTAATATTTAACAAAAAATAGACTAAATTTAACTAAACTAAGTATATAAATATATGAAAGTGAACAAACAGAAGACCAGTGCGGGACATACAATACAAGCAGCTCACTGATAGACATACATGAGACAATGGGACACTGACAGAAGACAATAACCTGATTTGGAGGTAGGGTAATGGATGTACAAGGCAGTGTAAACAATAGTGCAAGATGATCATAATAGGAGGAGTTAGGATAATGGATATACAAGTGTAAACAATAGTGCAAGATAATCGTAATAGGAGGAGGTAGGATAATGGATGTATGAGGCAGTGTAAACAATAGTGCAAGTTAATCGTTATAGAAGGAGGTAGGATACTGGAGGTACAAGGCAGTGTAAACAATAGTGCAAGTTAATTGTTATAGAAGGAGGTAGGATACTGGAGGTACAAGGCAGTGTAAACAATAGTGCAAGTTAATTGTTATAGAAGGAGGTAGGATACTGGAGGTACAAGGCAGTGTAAACAATAGTGCAAGTTAATTGTTATAGAAGGAGGTAGGATACTGGATGTACAAGGCAGTGTAAACAATAGTGCAAGATAATAGCATAACAATTAAATAAAGTGAACAAGTGCATACCGGTTCTATTGAAGAGTCACAGTTAGGTTCTGATGAGGAGCTTAAGTGACAGTACCAATATAAACAAGACAGGTGTAAACAGTAGTGCAAATATAGGGATATGAAGCCTGGAGGCTGGTTAAAATGATTGAGTGCCTACCTGATTTTCAAAGTCACATTTGGGTATTGATGGTAATTGATGAGGTTGCTAAGTAGTGTGTGCAGGGGGTCAGAAGTGGGATGGGGGGCAGAGCAGGGAGAGAGTTCAGCATTCTCACAGCCTGATGGATGGAGCTGTCCCTAAGTCTGCTGGTCCTAGCCCTGAGACTATGCAGTCTACACAGACTACGCATACTGAGCCAGTGTGAAACTTCTCCATGCCAGTGGAGTAACAAAATTCAAAGCATTTCTTTTTGTATACTATAAGCTGGAACACCACATCCTGGGAGCCCCAAAATATTCTTCAGCTAGACTGCACATCAACACCAACTGCTTCAGACAAAAATTAAAAAATGCTTGCCCAGAACTGACAGTCTGGGATATGTTTAGAATATATGAGTCAGGTTGACCCTTGATGTATGACAGTGGTCATGTATATCACAAATGCTAAGGTAAATATTAGGTGGTTTAGCTTTACTGTAGTAAATAGGAAATATTTAAACTGAATTGAGCTAAGCTGGGCACCTGATGATGTTCTATTGATTCTTCTCAAATGCCCTATCCCACATTTCATCAGAAAACTCTCTTCCAAACGCCTCTTCCAATTCAGAATATATTTTTCTCATTGTTTTTTTAAACAGATAATATATCATAGATGCATGAGATCAAGCCTCTATTATTGATCTTGGTGGCAGACAAGGAAGATTTGAACATTCTTTTTGAATGAAGTGGTGTAACTGAATATAATGGAATAAACTGGTTTTAGGAAGCTTATATTTTTATGGAGATGTCTCTAGAACTGACAGATACACCATCTGTAAACAAGCCACTGAATTCATTTAGACCCAGCTCCTGCCATTTTGCAAAAGCAGAATCTAATTTAGCTGGGAGAAAACCTATTACTACATATAGGTACTTGTCAAATACCTTTAAGTTTTCATGAAACTGTGCCTAACATTTAAGGGCAGAATTATAAATAGGTAGATGAAGTGTGCATTTGGGAAATGCAGTTTAGCTGTAACTAGCACAGATATGGATGCTGATTTAGCAGGGATGTTGACGGACTGATTTATTTTACACAATTCTGCCTGTGGAAACTGCATCCAGTGTTGAAATGTTTTGGTTACTACCAAATAATATTGCATAAAGTTGGGGACTGCATGTCCACCCTGAGACATTGGATTTTGAAGAACCATTTATGGAATTTAGGAAACTTCCTTAAAAAATTTGGGACAGGAGCCACAAAAGAATGGTGAGGTCATGTAAGAAAAACACATGCAGTGGAATATCTCACAAATAATTAGGTTAACTGGCAACAGGTCAGTAAAATTACACAGTATAAAAAAAGCAAGTCTTTGAAAAGTATAGATGTAAAGGGGTTGAGCACTCTATGACTACATGGGTAATTAATGCAAACGCTTCAAGAATAATGTTTCTCAAGGTAAAATTATTTAAAAATAAATAGTAATATTTAATACTAAAATAAAAATAATAAAAGTAATACACATAAATAGTCAATTTAATAGTAAAATAAAGTAACTTTATTCTTTCATGAGTTACTTACAAGTTTCTGACCACTTATAAAATGCATTCAAAGTGCTGCCCATTGTGTTGGATTGTCAATGCAACCCTCTTCTCCCACTCTTCACAGACTGATAACAACACCACAGGAGAAATGCTAGCACAGGCTTCCAGTATTCATAGTTTGAGGTGCTGCACATCTTGATGGTATGGTGTGGTATATGGGGTACAAATATAGTGGGGCCATTCTTCATCAATGGAAACCTCAAGGCCACTGGATATGCGAAATTGCTAAATGATGATGTGTTTCCCTCTTTATGCACTGAAGCTGGCCCATTCCCTGAGTTTTTCCAGCAAGATGGTGCACCACCACATTATAGGTGTCAGGTCTGAGCATTCCTAGATGAACACTGTTTCCTGGAAAGTGGATTGGTCGTCGTGGGCCAGTTGAATGGCCCCCAAGGTCTCCTGATCTGACCCCCTTAGACTTTTATCTTTGGGGTCATCTGAAGGCAATTGTCTATGCTTTGAAGATACACGGTGTGCAGCACCTGAAACTACGGATACTGGAAGCCTGTGCTTCAAAATTGCTTTCATGGTCATCACCCATCTTGAAAAGTTTCCCCCCTCCCATATACTAATGTGCCACAAACAGGAAGTTAACATCACCAACCATTCCCATTTTATTAAGGTGTATCCATAGAAATGGCCCACGCTGTATACACCCACATACAGGGTTTGGACAATGAAACTGAAACACCTGGTTTTAGACGTTTAGGTGTAGGGCCTCCAATACAGCATCAGTGTTTGGGGTCCTCCAAAACACCCCAAAGTGGCTCAATAATATTTAGATCTGGTGACTGTGCAGGCCATGGGAGATGTTCAACTTCACTTTCATGTTCATCAAACCAATCTTTCACCAGTTTTGCTGTGTGTATTGGTGCATTGTCCTGATACAAGGCACCACTTTCAGGATACCATGTTTGAACCATTGGATGCACATGGTCTCCAGAATGGTTCAGAAGTCCTTGGCAGTGACGCGCCTATCTAGCACAAGTATTGGGCCTAGGGAATCCCATGATATGGCAGCCCAGACCATCACTGATCCACCCCATGCTTCACTCTGGGCATGCAACAGTCTGGGTGGTAGGCTTCTTTGGGGCATCTCAACATCATAACTCTCCCGGATGTGGGGAAAACAGTAAAGGTGGACTCATCAGAGAACAATACATGTTTCACATTGTCCACAGCCCAAGATTTGCGCTCCTTTCACCATTGAAACCGACGTTTGGCATTGGCATGAGTGACCAAAGGTTTGGCTATAGCAGCCCGGCCGTGTATATTAACCCTGTGGAGCTCCCAATGGACAGTTCTGGTGGAAACAGGAGAGTTGAGGTGCACATTTAATTCTGTCGGGATTTGGGCAGCCATGGTTTTATGATTTTTGGATACAATCCGGGTTAGCACCTGAACATCCTTGTTCTGTTACTATTGCAATATAATTTTGAATGTAGCACCCCCTTGGGGTGAATCAGAATATTGTAGCTTTATTTTCTGTTTTTGTTGAATGAGGTCATTAAGGAAGTGGTTCTAACACATGGAGAGTGGAGAGTAGCCAGACAGTACCAGTTGTTCATTTGTTTGAATCTGCTTTCATCCTGTGCTCAGATAGCATCCTCTGTATGTATATAGATTATTTTGTGCTCTTTATTGAGTCTGCATTTATATTGTATAGTATTTTTATGTTTTGGGATGTTATTAATAATATTACTTAAAAAGGTGTTTACCTGGGAAAATTGCAATTCTATTTAATGTCAGCTAATCTCTGTGTTTAGAGAGGACTTTATCATATGGAACTCTTGTTTAGACTAATATTTTAATCCAAGACAGCTCATATCTGTTGTTAAAAGAAGTAATATTAGGCTGTATTGTTTTGCAGTTTCAACCTTTCAGAAATCATTAAACCTGTGGATAAACAAACAAAGGTCTTCAGAGTCATGGTTGAAGAAAGGTGTTTATCTGACTGTCTAGTCACATCATCTCTGTGAATCGAGGACAGTACAATCCCTTTCAGCTTCCTCTGGCGTCCACAGTTAATCCTGTTGGATGTGTTTCGTCCTTGTTGGTGGTATGCTGACATTACACTGGATACCGTGACTCTTGATACATCACAAAGACTTGCTATCTTGGTCACAGATGCGCCAGCAAGACGTGCACCAACAATTTGTCCTCTTTTGAACTCTGGTATGTCACCCAAAATGTTGTGTGCATTTCAATATTTTGTGCAAAACTGTGCTCTTACCCTGCTAATTGAACCTTCACACTCTTATTTTACTGGTGCAATGTGCAATTAATGAAGATTGGCTACCAGGCTGGTCCAATTTAGCCATGAAACCCCCCCACACTAAAATGACAGGTGTTTCAGTTTCATTGTCTAACCCCTGTACATACAGTTTTCAGAAAATCAAAATTTGTAATACGCCACAACCGCTGGGCTAAAGAGGCATTGAGGCATCTGGCTTGCTATCAGTGCAATTTCAAAATGCCACATCTGTGATGGTATTGGGGTAAGCAGTGCATATGACATGGGTGACTTCCACAGCTGTGAATGTAAGATTAAAGTTGAATGATATGTAGTTGTTTTGGAGAAACACATGCTGCCATCCAGAAAATGTCTTTGTCAGGTGAGGCCTTGGTATTTCAGCAAGGCAATGGCAAACCACATTCTGAAAACCCTGGTACCCCTTATTAAACATCTGATACACAGCAGACCGTGATTGAATTTTATATATATAAAATAAAGTACATTTTCTAATTCCGCAGTACATTTAGTGCAAAGTGTAAAAAAAGTTACTTTCATATATTTGTGTATATGTAATACATTGCTGACAAAACAAAAAACATCTTAGAAGATCACTAAAAACTGGGAATCAAGTTCAGGTCTAAAAAGCTCTCTTATAGCTGCCATAATGAAGCAAATCTCAATTTTGGACTTCTAATCATCTTTGGTTTCTTTGCTTTTTTGTTTGTTAACATATAAAACCAAGCTTTGCCAATGAAAGATTATATTATTTACAGAAATACAGGTTATACTTCAACAAAACAAGATGGCCAGGTTACAGTTTGATGATTTGAAGGACAGCCCCATAAGTTTGGATGCAAAGCAAAATGTAAATAAAAACAAAGCAAATGTGGTGCAAATCACTTAAACACTCTATTTAATTAAAAATAAAATCGACAATATTACAAATTGTTTTTTTGGAAAATAGTTGCCCAATTAAAATTTGATGCCAGCAATACATTGCACAAATGATGGAATGGGGAACAAAAGACTTGTAAATTTGATCATTTGGTAAGTAATTCAGAGCTGCCCACAGTCTAAATTATGACAGCCCGCTTAACAATACATTTATGTCCACTCGCAGTGGTGCAGCCCAAACTGGTCCAAAGCCCCCTCAGCCAAGTGATTACTCCCCGTGTGAATGTTCATGCACAAAGACACACTCTCCTTGTTCTGGAGTTCCATGAGCTGAACCCAGAGCTGGAGCAAGAGTTCATTTCTAGCAGATGCAGTAAACAATGAAGATATCTTAATAAAATCAGCACAAGAGTACAGGAGGGTGAATCTGATGTTAACCAGAGGAATGGTGGAGAGCAGGAGAGGGTGAAACAAGGAAAGAAAGAAAGGAATTGGGCAGAAAATAAAAGTAGAAGAGTGGAAGTGTTTAAGGGCTCATAGAAAGCAGTGGAGGTGAGTAGGGGAAGAGAAAAGAGAGGGCACTAAGGTAGTACAGAAAGAGCTTAAGGGTAGGCTGGCAGTGTTGAGAAGCGCAGACAACTTGAGGAAAAAGTGGAAAAAGAAGGAACATGCTAGGGCAGCATTCTTTAGGAATCCTTTTAAGTTTGTGAACACCTTATTTGGTAAGGAGAAATCTGGGAGTTTTAAAGTTGGAAAGAGGAAATTAGAGGAGCATTTCAATGACGTGTATACTGATAAGGATAAAGCAAAGGAGCTAGAGTTGACACAAGGTATTCCACCACTAAGTGAAATAGAGCAGCAAATGGATGTTAGCCCACCAAAATGGAGTGAGGTTCTAGATGTGGTGCATCATGCAAAGGCAGGTTCTGCTCCAGGACCTAATGGTGTGCTGTATCGGGTGTACAATATGCAGGTTGAGACAGATCATGTCTGCCAGGGAATTTGAAATTGTGATGTCTACAGTTTGGCTTACTGCCTTATATTAGGTGGCCATGGGCAGTTTATGAATTTTCACAGACGTAGAGAGGATGGAAAGAGATATGAACAGGGCTATAAGGTTTAATAGAGTTAACAGTTCCATCTGAGGATGCAGTAGATTAAGCATTCGAAAGGAAGAAGCTGAAGGATGCAGACTTGGCGACTGAGGTTAGGGAATGCGGATGGCAAGCACATATAAGGTGGAGATAGGTGTTAGGGGATTTGCAGCCAAGTCTGCCACATCCCTGTTTGTACTGTTTGGCATCAGGGCCCAGAAACTAAGGGCAGCGGTGAAGGAGTTATCAGAAACAGTTGAAAGGTCTAGTCAGTGTTTGAGAACACAGACTATTTGGGGGAAATGCACTGTAGAGGTGCTGTTGTGGTGGTTGGTAATGTAGCATGTAAAGATCACATAGAACTGGTGGCACTGAGCATGCATTAATGGTGCCAGTGGGGCTAGGTACAGCCCAGGTCACCAGGGAGGCCAGTGTGGATTTACGGTTGTTGATGCTTAAGGGTAAGGTAGGACTGTAAAACTAGCTTGGAGGGGGGTGGGTCTGGGACACCAGACTTAACTGTTGAGCCTTCTGGAGGTGTCGTTGGCTTAATTCAGTGAAACACTGATGAGGGGATGTGCCTACCTGATGACCCCTGTCAAGAGCTAGTGATGCAGTGAGTGGTTTGTGTACTCATGTGAAGGGCTCAATGAGTAACCATAGATGTTAAGGGTATCTAGTTGCTGATCGGATCATAAACGACCACAGCAACTTTAGGATGTACAATATAAATTGTGTGGCTGCTGGTAGGAAGAGGGTGGTGTGGGCAATATGTGAAGCTCTAATGGATTGGCATAGGATATTTTACATCTCATCTTGTGCATGATAATAATTAATCAATTAATTAATCGCTTAAGGCAGGATTTAAAAAGTTCTCAAACAGACCTTTTACAATAAAGTTTTTCTTTTTCTTCAAACAAAAATGTTATGCATGAGATGCCTGGGCTAGACAGCCAGGTAATAATAGTTAGTCATAACTGATGCAAAACACATATTTGTATCCTGTTGTGCTGAACGATTGTGTTACAATCCCTAGGATCTAGGGATGGAGGGAAGTAAAATGTAGAGTGTAATGGTGGATGGGAAGGGAAGCACAAGCAAACCCAGACAGCGAGCATATATCGGTCCACTGGCATAAAAAAGGCTGGCACACCACTGACTGTAGACCACTGCTGGTCCACCATGGGACCACTCAGATTACTGTCCTGTACAGGATATAACTTATTTATAATCTCCTCAAACATATTTTACATTCACAGAGATTTTATTCTGGAAAACAAACTAAGACAAATATTACCAACAACTATGAGAGATATAATAATGAGTATAAGTCTGATATAAAAAGATTATGCTAAAAATGTTGACACTGTGTTGGATTAAAAACATTTACTAACATTATTCATAAGGGATAATAAAAGAACCTAATGTAGGAAAAAGTGTAAATTGGACTGTGAATGGAAAAATGCTAAAATGTGGCATTTTGTCTAAAATTCTGTTTAATCACCAGCGGTCCGCCCAGGAAACACTGTGCAAAACACTAGTGGACCTCCAACTTTGCCCTCAGTGGTCCATCGTCTCCTTGCTATCAGGGAAACAGTAGTTGCATCTGCAAATAATGCTTTCTTATTTAATATGTAACTGAGATGTGTATGGAGAGGAGATAGTGCCAAATTGAAAAGCAATTACAGCAACAGGACAATGTGACACACACGTCATTACGTTCCAAAATTAAAAGTCAAGCCACTATTACATTGTTTTCATATTGCATGACCTCTGTACTGAAACACATCATGAGGGTTTACATTTTTAAAATTAATGCTGAATTAGTGTCAGAATTTAATACAGTCACCTCAAAATATAATCAGCACATAACTGTATTGCTTTACATCATGAGGCATTTCAAAAACAAATGTCTCATTTAATGAAATACATGTGACATTTCTTTTAAACACTGGACGTGTGGAAAACGTGCCAAAATTTAAAAAAAATATTCATTACATTGATTTTATTTTAGCTCTGTCTCTTCCCGGAAATATCAATACATGTTGATTTCCATCTAAAAAATAAAATGCAGAATTTGTTTCAGAATTGAAAACATACCTCCGAAAAATGCAATCACCTCAACTTTTTTTTTTAATCATTGTATTTATTTAACATACCATACAACTACAATGGAACTGCAACACACAACTTTACAATATAACCAGATGCACTGTGTTTAGTATTCATAAATTACAGCACATATCCATAGTACAAGCTCTTATTATAGCTACATTAACACATCTACTGAGAACAATCACATAAGATATTTTTATATTACATGTTTTTTATAATAAAAAGAAATTCATTACAAAATGACTATATTTTCTAAACTTTACTCTAGCAATGTATATTGTAAGAAGTGAAATTCTAAAAAATAAAAAGATAAATTGAAAAAAAAAACAGACCCCTTTTAGAAAATCTTATGGTAATCCTTATCTTAGAAGTATTCTCAAATTTACAAACAGACAGAGCATTTTTTTTTAAATATAGCTTTTTCTTTTACATTTTTTCTGCCATTATGACTGATATATTAAAACAACCTATTGTTTTCTTCCTATGGAGTATCTATACTATGTAAACTTACTTAAACTTAAAATACTGTGTACAGGGTGGCCCATTTATGTGGATACCCCTTAACAAAATGGGAATAGTTGGTGATATTTACTTCCTGTTTGTGGCACATTAGTATATGGGAGGGGGAAAACTTTTCAAGATGGGTGGTGACGGTGGCGACCATTTTGAAGTCAGCCATTTTAGTCTATGCTGTGAAGATACGAGATTTGCAGCATCTGAAACTACGGATACTTAAAGCCTGTGCTAGCATTTCTCCTGCGGTGTTGCTATCAGTGTGTGAAGAGTAGGAGAAGAGGGTTTCATTGACAATCCAACACAATGGGCAGCACTTTGAACACATTTTATAAGTGGTCAGAAACTTGTAAATAACTCATGAAAGAATAAAGTTACGTTAAAACCAAGCACACCATTGTTTTTTCTTGTGAAATTCCCAATAAGTTTGATGTGTCACATGACCGTCTTCCTATTGAAAAAAACAAAAATTGGATCCAAATTGGCCGACTTCAAAATGGTCACCACCCATCTTGAAAAGTTTCCCCCCTCCCATATACTAAAAAGAGTTTCTGGAAATGGTGTTGTATATACAAACATTTAATTAAGTTCAGAAAAATTGTTCCAAACTCATTGAGTGATGCTTCATCCAGCGAGACAATGATCTTAAATATATTGTCAAAGCAAAAAAGCAAAGCTAAAACTTGAAAAAATACTGACTAGCTATGTCAGCTGGCTGATATGAATGATGCTTTCCATGTTTTAAAGGAGAAGGCAGTACACAAGGTCATTCAATAGTCATGAAAGATTCAAAATGAAAAGATCAGGAGTGAATTTCATGTAAGATATAGTGGTGTTCAGGTGTTGTTTGACCCACAGGAATTTCAGTTTCACCAGTTTATAAATTAATAATTTTTTGGATCTGCTCACTCTTGTACTGACCCCAGTGAAACCAGAAATACTTCCTGGAATGAAGTATGTTACTTTTTCCAAATCTTTACCTGACAAGATGTGCATTCAGGTATGTGAGATGTGTCAGTACATTTTGTTTGTGTGTGCCAATATGTTTCTTCTTAAAGCCCATGTGAAATGTAACAAAAGCTTCTAACCGCAAAATTGTCAATACACACACACACACAAAAGTAAGGAATAGAAAATAAAGTGGCCAGTAGGAAGCCAGGGTGTGCTCTTCCTGGAAGTGAGTTATATGGGTTGTAGGATTTGAAACCCTGTGTCGCTGAGAGTTATGACTTTTCCCTGTCATAGAAAAGCACACAGCACATGCTGAGGAAACCACTGAGAATTCTAAATACTTACAGCTAGCAACTCTTGCCAGAATTGTCTTATTTATTTCTGTTCCAAGCAGTCTGAGTTGTATAGTAAAGTTGTGTTGGTGGCAGATGGTGGCTGGCTGCACATATCTCAGATAAAGAATGTGCTAAGTTCCATACCAGTTGTTGAATGTAGCAGTGTAAAAGTTGGAGAGAACATATTTCTCTCTCTCTCTTTCTGGGAAATTTTCTCTCACTCTGACTTTTAAATAAAAGACTTTCATTACTCACATCTGATTCAGACATAATAAATTACATGCTTTTTCAATTTAAAGAGGCACCATGACACAAATCTTCCATATTTCTGTGTGTGCTATTTAACATCAATATGAATAGAGCTGTTGTATTATAGCATGCAAGCTTGCAAGCTTGTGTAGGGATTTCCTATGTTTATAGATACTGACTTAAAACCATCTGAAATGAATCAAAGTTAGTCACACAGACCGTCTTCTGTCTGGAATAACTAGGTGATTTCATTTAAACTTATTCTTTCTTTCCTACTATTTTGAATTCTTTCTTTCACTGAATCATAGTTAAATGCTCCTGTTTAATAATGGACATCTCTGCATGGCTAAATTATGTGGGATAGTCATCCACTACACACAAATATGTGAGCATATCATTAGATACCATCTCTGCCATACATTCCATTCTCATCCATTACACTGCTAACAGCCACCACACCTTCCTACACACGCACATATGTATTCATTAGAAACCCTTAACTTCTCATGTACTTTATTTTCAAAAGTAAAGAACTTATATAATTTGTTATACATTTTTTATTATAATGTAATATAATCTGGTTAAGCAGATATCATAAGTTGCTCTAACACTAATATAGAATGGTTTACCCAACTAAATTTTAAATGATACTGACCAATCGGATTTGTATTCAGACATATACGTAGGGTTACTCCGCCTTTCCCGGAGCATGACACTGAGAAAATGTATACGATTGTAACAGTTATTGTTTTAAGATAAGCTTCTAATCTACAAAGCTGAGAGACGATGGACCATACCCCAGGTGTACCAAAAAAAGTCTATGGTTCTATTGACCAGATCATGCCCCCCCCCCCTCCTACACACACATGTCGTACACCCCAAAAAAGGTCAGAGAGACAGTTGTTGATTTACTGTCAAACAGGCCGTCATTTGGAACACTGCCCCTTTACTGTTTTTCATGAACCGTCATTCATCAGGTAAGAACAGACATGAATTATTCAGGTTTAAAAGATTTAATTTATATTCATATTTATTATTTAAATTTTATATTTTAATTATTTTATTTTATTTTAAGATTGAGAAATAAATCAAGACGATGAGACACTTTTCTGAAAAGACTAAATCCTTCCAGTAAGCAAATTCAAAAATGAAATATTATTACTATACTTTTATACATATTTCATGTTCCTAATTATATATTTTGTTCCTATTTAGATTTCAGTCATGCATCCCAGCAGGAACCAATCAGACAGTATCAGGTTGATACTCTCTGCAATTACCAGAAACAGTCAACAGACATCAATTTGTCACTCAGAAAGATGAATTTATATAATTGCACGCAGATCAAGGCAAGATTGTCACACTTTTTTATTCACATTTACAAAACGTGCATCTGATTGTCATTCAGTGTATTAGCCTGATGAACCAAAATGCCACAGAAATGCCCCAACAATGAGCTTTTAAATAATGAAGCTAAGAAGTCTAACATTAGTCCTTTTTCACATGATATAATTAGCACTCAGAATCAGATAATCTGTGAACTGGATCAAAGTCTATCAAGGTTACAAACTACTCTAAATGAATACAATAGGTGTACAGCTCTGAATCCATTGCTATTAGATGCTGCAAACCAACTTAATGATAGTTTTCAGTACCTCATGAACAGAACTCAAACTTTGAATTTGTAACATCTCCTAATAATACCCTAGAAATTGCACCTGAAACTTTGTGTGATGTTTTCAGTCATCTAAAGCAAAGTCTGTCATGGTTGCAAAACAGTCTGCAAGAACAAGGTCAGACTACTCAGCTGAACCCTTTTAAAATAGATGCTGTGAACCAACTTAATGACATTTTGTCAGTGCCTCATGAACACAAAACAAATATAGATCTTGTACCAACGCCTCACAATATCGAAAAAAATGTATAGTCTCAGGATTTTTCTTTGAACTAAACCAAAGTCTTTTGAGATTAAACAATAGCTTGGTAAACGTAAGTCAAGTCTCAGAAACGTCATCAACCAGTCCTGCTTGTGAGGATGAATGCAATTCTTTTATGCTTGATAATGAACCTAGTAATGACACTTCCCCTAGTGTTGAAAGACAGGGTGATCTGAATGACATTCTTCCTCCTTCACCCAACAATGAAGGTGTGCAAATGGGAAATGGTGTAAACCCAAATGTCATCATAAATCAAATAGATAGGTTCAATACCACAGAAATTAGAAGGAAGGTAAACTTTTCCTCACTATGCAATTTTGATAGGTTTGCTGAAATTTACAATTATGTTCTTGAGATTTTAAACCAAATGTTGGATGTTGCTAATGATGAAGTAGGACTGAGGGATGTTGTACATGTTGAAATTCAAGTTGATTCGCTCAATTTTTCTTTGCGTGTTCAGGTAATCAATGGGGTCATCAAATTGAATTCATTTCTCTTGTTGCTTGAAAATGCTATTCAGAGTATATTTGAAATACTTTCCAATTAAACTTTACATCTAGTCATTTGAATTGTGCACGCTTCTCAGGGTGGTGTTAGACATAAAAAGCTATGGGGTATCTTCAACCCAGAATATGTTCCAAAAATGTTGAAACATCTGTATGTTTTTTAAAACAAAGATAACCTTTGTTTTGCCGTATGTGTTTCCCAGAAATTGAATCCTGATAAGTACAACATTCAAATAGATCAAATAGCAATTACAACATGATGTAGGTTTACCCGCAAACGAAATTGAAATGCTTTGCAGACAATGCATGCTTTGAACAGCATTTGAACTGCAAAATCGTAGTGTTGTGCTTGCATGAAAATTATTATTATGGAGTGAAACATCTTAAACGTGTGCTAAGTACATCCTATGTCTGCACTTAGTGTTCAGTAGGATTTAACAATATGAAACATCACAAAAGTGATTTCCATTGCAACGTGTGTCTTGACAATGACTGTCCTAAACATCCTAAAAAGTCTGTGCAATGCAAAGATCTGTAGATTGCAGTATTTTTATGATAAACACAAACAGCAATTGATTCAAATGTAGAAAATTCTTTATGCAAATCTAGATTCTACTGTCCTAAATGCAACACGGTGCAGGGATGGGTTAACGGTTCCAAAAACATCAGTGTCATGCGAGTCTCTGTAAAAACTGCTGTGCCTTAATGGATTCAGAAATTATGCATGAATGTATTATGGAACCTTTAATAAGAGAACTTTCGGATTTATGATTTTTAGGCCAATTACAGACTGGGTACCACATAACTAATTATATATGCTGTATTGATTTTAGAGGTAAGGAGTGGACAGCCAAAGGAGATAAATATGTAGCTGCATCTCTTAGAAGGTTTTGCAGGAAAAAGTACAAAGGTGCTGGTCATAAAATTAGAATATCATGAAAAAGTAGATTTATTTCAGTAATTTCATGCAAAAAGTGAAATTTGGTATTAGAATATTTCTTAAGACCAATACAAAAAAAGGATTTTTAGAAATGCTGGCCAACTGAACATGAAAAGTATGAACATGTACAGCACTCAATACTTAGTTGGGGCTCCTTTTACCTGAATTACTGCAGCAATGCGGCGTGGCATGGAGTCGATCAGTCTGTGGCACTGGTCAGGTGTTATGAGAGCCAGGGTTGCTCTAATAGTGGCCTTCAGCTCTTCTGCATTGTTGTGTCTGGTGTATTGCATCTTCCTCTTCATAATAGGAAGAGGTACTTCCTCTACACAATAGGTACTGGTAGCTTTGGCACTGTGTGCAGATGCCAAGTCCTGTTGAAAAATGAGATCTGCATCTCCATAAAGTTGGTTAGCAGCAGGAAGCATGAAGTGCTCTAAAACTTCCTGGTAGATGGCTGCATTGACCTTGGACCTCAGAAAACACTGAGTGGACCAACACCAGCATATGGCATGGTGCCCCAAACCATCACTGACTGTGAAAACTTCACACTGGACCTCAAGCAACGTAGATTCTGTGCCTCTTGTCTCTTCCTCCAGACTCTGGGACCTTGATTTTCAAAGGAAATGCAAAATATACTTTAATCAGAGAAGATAACTCTGCACCACTCAGCAGCAGTCTGGTCCTTTTTGTCTTTAGCCCAGGTGAGACACTTCTGACACTGTCTCTTGTTCAAGAGTGGCTTGACATAAGGAATGTGACAGCTAAAACCCATGTCTTGCATACGTCTGTACATGGTGGTTCTTGAAGCACTGACTCCAGCTGGAGTCCAGCCTTTGTGAATCTCCCCCACATTTTGTAAAGGGTTTTGTTTCACAAAATAACGAGAGTGCAGTTATCCCTATTGCTTGTACATTATTTTCTACCACATGTTTTCCTTCCCTTTGCCTCTCTATGAACGCTCTTCTGATAGGTCTTCCGGCCTGTGCTGTGAGACGGCTACAGATGATCCAGAATGCTGCAGCACGCCTGGTTTTCAACCAGCCTAAAAGAGCACATGTCACGCCCCTATTAGTTGAACTGCATTGGCTACCTTTAGCTGCTCGCATCAAATTTAAATCACTAATGATGGCCTTCAGAGTATTCACTGGCTCTGCTCCCATCTACCTCAATAGACTCTTAAAACCATATGTTAGCGCCCACCCTCTCTGTTCCTCAAAGAAGCGCCAACTAACACGGCCAACCCCCATACAGGTCAGTCAAGGCTATTCTCATCTCTGGTACCACACTGGTGGAACGAGCTTCCAAGCACTATCAGAGCAACAGAAACCCTTTCCACATTCAAGAAATCCTTGAAGACCCAGCTCTTCCGAGAGTATCTCTTGCACTGAAAGTCTTTCTTTAATGCACTTATTACTTCTGGCATATTGCACTCAATGTAAGGTAATTTGTATAAATTGTGCTGTAGTTTGAATGTTAGATCCTCTTTTGTAAGTCGCTTTGGATAAAAGCGTCTGCCAAATGCATAAATGTATATGAATGAGCTTGGAAACTGAGCTCTGTGAACAGCCAGTCTCTTTAGTAATGAACTCTTGTGTTTTGCCCTGATTGTATAAGGTGTCAATGGTCGTCTTTTGGACAACTGTCAAGTCTGCAGTCTTCTCCATGATTGTGTAACCTACAGAACTAGACTGAGAGACCATTTAAAGGCCTTTGCAGTTGTTTTGAAATAATTAGCTGATTAGAGTGTGGCACCAGTTGTCTTCAATATTGAAACTTATTCAATATTCCAGTTTTCTGAGATACTGAAATTTGGGTTTTCATTAGTTGTCAGTTATAATCATCCGATTAAAAAAAAAATAAACATTTGAAATATATCAGTCGGTGTGTAATGAAGGAGTATAATATACACATTTCACTTTTTGAATGGAATACTGAAATAAATCCACTTTTTCATGATATTCACCTGTATATTTACAAATGAACTTGGGTGGGCAGCAGGGTCTTTTGCTCTGTCCTGCTAACTTGTTCTTCCCTCTCCTCTTCTCTAATTCTCTAATATCCTTCTCTGACAAATATAACTGCACCAGTTACAGATTTAATAAAAATTTTTATCTCTTAGTATTTTCAGGTAAAGGAGACTGTACAAGAAGACCAACAATACAGTATCTACGGCATCAAGACCGAGAAAACTTATGGCCACATCTCAGACCTGCAAGCTCATATTATCCAGAATGGACTGACTGGCAAGGGAATGCCCAGAAAATGGTTGCTTCACCTTAATGACCCAATAAGGTTTGGCCTGCTTCAACCTGTACTGGCACCAATCACTGACGTACATAAGCACACACAAGTCAGAAGAAACACAGATAGGTTGAAAACACCAGTTTTTAATGGTATTTATTTTGGCTAAATAAATCACAGACTTGAGGCATGAGCATATGTATATGATATCAGTTGATTGTATTATTAAATTATATTACTATAGTTCTAATATATATGACTTATCAGAAATCGCAACCATTTTAAAACAAATTTGTAACAATAACATTGTTCATTTCTTGTCTTCTCTACTTAATGTTCTGTGTTTAGTAAATTCATGCAAATGTTTAATCAAATTTAGCAGTTCTATCTTGTCATTTTTTCATAAACTTATAACTGTGAATTTTACTGATTTATGTGTTATTTGTAAAGAAGTATATATTACAAATGCATTTTTCATAAATATGCTTAATTACTTAAAAAATATAAGCTATGTTATAAAGTATAAATAGACAACAATAAACTTTTGCAAAACAATACGAATCAAAATGAAGTAATGTGGTGAGGTTTCTTATTAATTTACAAATGAAAATTGAAGACCTTTATGCCGCCAGCGGGAGAGGGTTTGCTTTTTAAAAGTGAGGGACAAAAACCAGTGTGACCCATGAGGATCAGCTCTGGCTCCCTGGGAAAAGGCTGAACTGCCAGTGCCCAGAGATGCACCTCACTTTTCTGATGAATGAGTAGTCAAATCACAGATGCAACAAATCACAGATGCAACCACACTAGGCTAATAATATATTTCATACACTCATCATAGAAAATCATACTGACATTTTATATTTCAATTTCATATAGATATTTTGGTCTAGAAATGCCTTCATGTTTGTGTTTGATATATTATTAAAAAAAAAACTAATGGCTGCATTGATCTTGTACACATTGCCAAGATCTATGAAAATACAAACCTCTAAACCCTTTTCATTTGGGAGAAATTGGATTCTCTTCTCCTCTGCATCTCTGGCACTCCTTCTGTGCCTCTACCTCCTCTGGTTCATCTGCCCACACCTCTATCACCAGGCCCTCCACTGCGCTTCCTTCTTCCCTCTGCCACAGTTCATTTAGCTTGTTATCTGTCCTGTTACCCAGACCTGAACAGCCCTGACCAGGTTTGCTTGACACCAGTGATGGCACTTCATAACTCAGACCTATATTGGATGACAAAAACTATTCAAAATAACATGACGGGACTTAGAATTTAGCTATTAAAAAGAGCAGTATGTTTTCTGGTCCTGTAAAGTAGTAACTCCAGGTTTAGGTTTGGTTTTCTCAATCCATTTGAGCTTCACATCTTGGGTGGCATGGGGGGAGGGGTTTGAAGTGTTTTAAATTGAAAATATAATACACATTTTAAATACTTGCTGTCAGTATATCAGATTTGTCCTTTAACCTAAGGCAGCACCACTTCCGAGCTATGAAAGAAATGAAACCATATGACCTTATGTATCCCTGGAGATGGACTGGAGATAGCTAGGAGTATGTCACTGACGCGCTGTGCTTTCCCGTGCGGGCTTCCTGTAGCACTGCAGATGCAGGCCTCGTAGCATTGCAGCAGCGTTCCTCTCGTCCCTCCTGACCAGAGACACGGCGGACACTCCTTTTGCTCAGAAGGTCATTCTGGGGCTCATGTGGCCTCCTTCTCTGTCGCTGATCCTGAAGCTCTTGTCAGCGCTTTGAGGGTCAGAGGTCTGAGGTCTCCTTCATGCTCTGGGCATGGCATTGAATTTTGCTGGAGTTAAACTATAACTTTTCTTAAAATAGAGTTTTCTACTAGAAATAAAAAAAAAATAAAACTTCTGGTTGGAAGTTCTGGGTTTGTTCTATCTGGACCCTGCTTGAGGAGCCCAAGACTGTTTAAGAGATAGCCATAAGAGTGTCTGATGCCTTAGAGGCATCTAAAGAGAGCTCGAGAGCTCTAGAGAGAGCCGGGGCTCTCCCTTAACTGAGTACCCTAGCTGAGAAGCATTGGCCACTGGAAGCAAGAGCGAGAAGTTCTTCCTACATTTTCTTTCTATTCTTCTCCTGTTCTGAGTTCTGTTCTGAGAGTGTGAGTTTGAGTGTTAGACTCATTTCGCACCACTGGTTTTTAAGCCAGATTGTGGGAAACCTGCCTTGAATACCTGATTGGGGATTCAGGGATTCTCTTGCTCCTCATTGGCTGTTTCCTGTACCTTTGTACTGACATCACATAAAATTTATGACACTTGACAAGACAAAGACTTATCCCTGTTGAATGAATATCCCAGGATTCTGAATCATACTTTTGCAATATAAAAGATTATATGATAACACAAAGTAATATTGTCACGCCTGTATCTGCGGACGCCTCGCTTCCTCCCTCAGTTCAGGACACTCTACCACTTGAGTCTGGGAAAGACTCAGAGAACTTCAACTCCCATGATTCAGCTGATGGTCACCTGACATCACCACCAATAGAACTCCTCTCACACGTTCCAAGTCACCTGAGTTCTAATTCACAGCTGTTTCGGTTTTAGCTCAATCACTCACTCACCATATAAATCCGGACTCTTGCCTTCACCCTTTGCGAAGTATTGCTAACCCATGTTACTTACCGAGCGAACCTTATCTCTGAAGGCCTACCCGTGTATGACCCTTGCTTACGTTTCACTTGACTACGGACTGTTCCTGGTTACTACGTTGTGTTTCTGACCCTAGCCTGTCCCTCACTATTCTTTGGATTGACCCTTTTGCTGTAATTGCTTTCTCTTTACGATGTGCTTTGCACATCCCTAAAGTAAATCTCTTTTTGTTAAACACCCGCGAGTGTCTCTCTTGTTTACCAAGCCTGACAGAATACTTCGCCTTTAAAATGCAGATGGCGGGTTCCGGTGACTTAACAACTGCTATCGGAAACCAAGGTCAGTTGTTAGGAGAACATCAGTTCAATAGAGTCTGTCACCCTATTGAGACAACAGCAGAGCCAGCAACAAGAGCAAATGGCGGTGATTTCTGAACATGTAAAGAATCTCGTTCCCCAGCGACTTTTTGCTCCTCTGCTCGAGCCCCCGTCAACCTCGAGTGAAGTTACACCTGTTTATGTTCCATCATCTCCATATAGCGTGAGTAAACCGGAAAAGTATGATGGTTCTATGGACAAATGTCGGGGATTTTTGTTACAGTGCTCATTATATTTCAGTAGCTCCCCTCCATGCTCTGACTTCGCTCGGATATCCTTTCTAGTATCGCGCTTAACTGGTAAAGCTCTTGATTGGGCTACGGCCATTTTGCCTAACATACAGAGCATTTCTTACGATCGTGTTGAAAAGGACTTTAAGACTGTTTTTGATCGTCCTAATTAAGGGAGATCTAATGGCGAAATAATCGCAAAAATTCGTCAAGGCAGCAGATCGGTGGCTGACTATGTATTAGAGTTCCGTATTCTCGCTGCTGGTAGCGGTTGGAATGAACCCGCATTAATCATTGTTTTTCGTAACGAACTTAACAGGGATATCCAGTCGGAATTAGCCTGTCGGGATGAGAATCTCTCACTGGAAGGATTATTTGACCTGGCTATTCGTCTGGACCATCTTTTAAGTGCTTGTAAAAGTCGCAATAGTGGAAAGACATCCCAGGGTACCCACATTCCTAACGCACGGCAACAGCACAACAGGGCAACTACGACACCTGTATCTTGCACTCATCAAGCATCCGAGTATCCTACTCCCATGCAATGTGATTCGTCACGGCTTACACCAGAAGAGAGGTTTCACCGTCAAGACAACGGTTTATGCATGTACTGTGGCGCAGCTGAGTACGTTTTTCGCCAGTGTTCAACTCGGCCACGCAAATATCAAGCACCTCTTCCTGGAAAGCACGCGACACCTCCACAGACAAACTTGGTGAGTACCATCACAAAGGGACTCGTTTCGAGGTCATTCACTATTCCAGTGGACATTCACTGCTCTCAGGCTTGTTCTTCTATATTTCCAGCATTGATTGATTCGGGAGCAGAAGGAAACTTCATTACTGCGGCTGTGGTGAAAGACTTGAAGATTCCTGTTATTTCCATGGAGCGATCTCTACAAATATCAGCTATTGATGGAGACCCTCTAGGAACTGGTTTGGTGTCCCATATGACTGCTCCTGTACTGTTAGAGACCAGTGCTTTGCATAAAGAAAAGATCAGTTTCTTTGTTATAGACTCATCAGACTACCCTGTAATTTTGGGCTTACCTTGGTTAGTGAAACATAATCCTGTTATCTCTTGGTCCGAAAAGGAGATTTTGTCTTGGTCACTGCACTGTTTTAAGTATTGTCTTTCCAGATCACAGATCAATATTCATTCCACTTCTATTGAGAGCCCTGAGACTAGTATCCGGTGCGATATTCCTCATGAATATAGAGACATTAGTGAGGTCTTCAGCAAAGTCAAGGCCATGTCACTTCCCCTGCATCGTTCATACGATTGTACCATAGACCTCATAGAGGGAGCTAATCTTCCTAAAGCTCGGATTTATCCACTTACACAACCGGAAAATCAAGCTATGGAGGAGTACATAAAGGAAGCCTTACAACAGGGTTTTATTCGTCCCTCTACTTCACCAGTATCGGCGGGATTTTTCTTTGTCGAGAAAAAAGATGAGGGTTTGAGACCCTGCATTGACTATAGAGGCTTAAACCAAATAACCAAGAGATTTACATACCCTTTACCCTTAGTGCCTGAAGCCTTGGAACAAATTAGAGGAGCAAGGGTCTTTACTAAACTAGACCTCCGTAGCGCTTATAATCTAATAAGAATTAAGGAGGGAGATGAATGGAAGACAGCTTTTTCAACTAGCAATGGACATTATGAGTACCGAGTATTGCCTTTTGGCCTGGCAATCGCGCCTTCGGTCTTCCAATCGTTTATTAATGATGTTCTGAGAGATATGCTGGGAAAGTTTGTTATCGCATATTTAGACGACATTTTAATTTACTCACCGGACATTAAGACACATGTTCAACAGGTTCGTCAAGTTCTCCATAGATTACTAGACAATCAGTTATACGTAAAAAGAGAAAAATGTGAGTTCCATGTACCCAGAATATCTTTGCTGGGATATATAATAAGTAATCAAGGCGTAGTCATGGATGACAAGGTGGACGCTGTTATGAACTGGCCAGTTCCCACTAATATAAAGGGTCTTCAAAGCTTTTTGGGGTTCGCTAACTTTTACCGCCGTTTTATTAGAGATTATTGCACAATAGCGGCTCCTTTGACCTCATTACTTAAAGGGTCCCCTAGAAAACTCCAATGGAACAGTTCTGCTGTCACTGCCTTCCAAAAGCTTAAAGAGGCTTTTACTACAGCACCCATCCTTCATCATCCCAATCCGAAGATACCTTTCGTGGTGGAAGTAGATGCGTCCGATGTCGGGATCGGAGCGGTTCTCTTCCAACGTTCAGAAAGTGTTAAGAAACTACATCCCGTAGCCTTTTATTCCCATAAATTAACGTCTACGGAGAGAAACTACGGTATAGGGGACAGGGAATTATTAGACATTTAATTGGCTCTCGAGGAATGGCGTCATTGGTTGGAGGGGTCACTACATCTATTCCTAGTATTAACGGATCATAAGAACTTAGAATACTTACGTAATGCAAAAAGACTCAATCCCTGTCAAGCTCGTTGGTCTCTCTTTTTTTCACGTTATCAATTTACCATTACTTACTGCCCGGGTTTGCGTAATACTAAAGCTGATACTCTGTCTAGACAATTTGTCATGGAAGAGGACTTGGAGAAACAGACGGAAGAAATACTGCCACCCGGAGTGGAAATTATTAGATATTAAATAGCTGCAGTTAGATGGGAGATTGATGATAGAATTGATAAGGCATTAGAAACCACGAATATTCCTTCTCAGTGCCCCGTCAACAAGAAATATGTCCCTATGGAATTCCGAGATTATTTAATCACTTGGGCTCATTCTTCAATTTCCTCTGGTCATCCAGGAGAGAAGCGTACTCAGGAACTCGTAAAAGCTAGGCATTGCTGGGAGAACATGTCAGTTGATATTCACCGTGTTGTTGCATCTTGTTCAGTTTGCGCACAATGCAAGACACCAAAGACTTTGCCTGCCGGGAAATTGCATCCATTACCTGTTCCTAACCGTCCCTGGTCTCACATCGCAATTGACTTTATCACTGATTTACCTATTTCACAGCAATTCACCACTATCTTAACGGTGGTAGATAGATTCTCCAGAGCGGTGAGGTTTATTCCATTTTCTCAGATTCCTACAGCCTTTGAAACTGCAGAAGTTTTGTTCAATTATGTGTTCAGACTGTTTGGAATTCCGGAAGATATTGTATCAGACCGTGGTCCACAGTTAACTTCCCAGGTTTGGTCCGCATTTTTTGAACATTTAGGGGTCAATGTAAGCTTAACTTCTGGTTACCATCCTCAGTCCAATGGACAATGTGAAAGGGTTAACCAGGAATTGGGTAAATTTCTTAAATTATATTGCCACAAGAACCAAACAGAATGGGTTCGTTTCCTCCCTTGGGGCGAAATGGCACAAAATTCCCTGGTTAACTCCACAACAGGTATCACACCATTTGAATGTGTTTTGGGTTATCAACCTCCGATCATGCCTTGGACAGCGGTGACTACTGAAGTTCCAGCTGTGGACAGCTGGATGAAAAAAAGTGAACAGGTATGGGAACTTACTCATCAGCATATCGAAAGAGTGATAGAAAGATATAAAGACTTTGCTGATCGTCATAGAAAGGAGACTCCAATCTATCAGCCGGGAGATCGGGTCTGGCTTTCTACAAGGGACTTCAGATCTGAAGGCGGTTGTAAAAAATTGACTTCCAAATATATTGGTCAGTTTAAGATTATTGAAAGAATCAATGATGTTACATACAAGTTGGACTTATCTAAACAATATAAGGTTTCTAGATCTTTTCATGTGTCCCTTTTAAAGCCTGTGGTTCCAGGTCCGTTGGACGAAGCGATACCAGGTGAGACACCTCCGCCTCCGGTGTTCATGGATGGTGATCCGTTGTACCAGGTTCGTGGTTTGCTGGATTCCAGGAGGAGGAGTGGTCAACTGGAATACCTGGTAGACTGGTAGGGTTATGGTCCGGAGGAGAGGAGTTGGGTTCCTGCCAAGGATGTTCTGGATCCTGCTTTAGTTTTAGAGTTTCACCATCTCCACCCTGACAAACCAGCCCCTCGTCCTAGAGGACGTCCCAGGTCTCAACCACTTGGCTCGGGCAGGGTGCCTACTGCTCGACGTTCTGGGAGTCGTCGTGGGAGGACTTCTTCAGGTCAACGCTCTCTTTACTCAGGTGGTTCAGGAAGCTTACCTGTTCGTTCTGGTGCGAGTCGTCCTGTTTGACCTCGTCCTTCAACTACGCCGGACTCCTTGGGGGGGGGGGGGGGGGGTACTGTCACGCCTGTATCTGCGGACGCCTCGCTTCCTCCCTCAGTTCAGGACACTCTACCACTTGAGTCTGGGAAAGACTCAGAGAACTTCAACTCCCATGATTCAGCTGATGGTCACCTGACATCACCAACCAATAGAACTCCTCTCACACGTTCCAAGTCACCTGAGTTCTAATTCACAGCTGTTTCGGTTTTAGCTCAATCACTCACTCACCATATAAATCCGGACTCTTGCCTTCACCCTTTGCGAAGTATTGCTAACCCATGTTACTTACCGAGCGAACCTTATCTCTGAAAGCCTACCCGTGTATGACCCTTGCTTACGTTTCACTTGACTCTGTGTTTTTGATTACGGACTGTTCCTGGTTACTACGTTGTGTTTCTGACCCTAGCCTGTCCCTCATTATTCTTTGGATTGCCCCTTTTGCTGTAATTGCTTTCTCTTTACGGTGTGCTTTGCACATCCCTAAAGTAAATCTCTTTTTGTTAAACACCCACGAGCGTCTCTCTTGTTTACCAAGCCTGACAAATATCATTCAGACAAACCATCTTTTACATAATGCTTAATCAAATTATACACAATATGTGGCTACGTTGGTTCCTACATAAGTTCATATAAAAAAGAAATGACTTTAAACACATGTAAATTAATTACACCCATTTTGATTGTCCAAATGGACTCAATTTCACACAGTTGTACCCATTTACAACTTGTTCACCAGGTAAACTTAGGAATTAAGGAATGTGTGTTTCTTTTGATGTTAACAGTCTTTCAAGATGTGTGATAGGACATTTAATCAAGGTTGAGTCTGTGTGCCTCTCTGCATTCTGCATTTGAGAAGAGTTGCATGAGCCTCCAAGACCTTGTGTCGTAAACTGTCCTTGAAAGCGTCAGTTTTATGATTCTCTGACAGACCTTCAGGCCCCAATATGGGGCCAGTGCTTGCTGGAAGGGTTATCTCAAATTCCAATCTAGACTGGTGTGGCTTGGGGATGTCTCTGAAGACCAATAGAAAGTCTGAGTATTAAAGTCTAATCCCAGAAATTCAAATTTCTTATTAGAATTTAATAAAACCATCATCTCCACTACACTCAAACCTATGGACACTTTTGAGTCCACCTACCTACGTGGACACAGGGAGAACACACCAAACTCCTCACAAACAGTCACTCAGTGCAGGACCTTAACCCACAACGTCCAGGTCCCTGGAGCTGTGTGACTGTGACACTACCTGCTGCGCCACCTTATACTTATCCTTATCAGTATACACAAAATTAAAAGAATCCCTTAAGAAAGCTGCACTTACAAGTTCATTCTTTTTCCACCCCTCCCTCAAAGCCTCTGCCCTCCACAACACTGCCAGCCTACCCTTCAGCTCTGTAGTAAGTTAATAATCTATATACCATCTAGCTCACCTCCACTGCTTTCTAACAGAGCTTATCTCCTGAATGAGTTTATCTATTTCTACTAGCCATCTTGTCTTCATTAGTCTGGCCCTTTTTCCATTTTCTGCAACCTACAAAACATTGCCATTCCATATAACTGGTGGCGCAGCAGGTAGTGTCGCAGTCACACAACTCCAGGGACCTGGAGGTTATGAGTTCAAGTCCCGCTCCATGTGACGGTCTGTGTGAAGTTGATGTATTCTCCCCATGTCTGCGTTGGTTTCCTCCGGTTGATCTAGTTTCCTCCCACGGTCCAAAAACACACTTTGATAGGTGGATTGGTGACTAAACAAAAAGTGTCCCTAGGTGTGAATGAATGTGTGAGTGTGTGTTCTGGGTAGGTGGTTACAGACAATGAATGAATGAATATATAAAATATATTGAAGTGCACGCAGTGATTAAATCACCTGGCCACACCCATCTCTCTGATTTATACAGACTCATGTATCTGGTCTCTTTGTCTTATTCCACAACAAAAATGTAAACATAAACAGATGACTGGGGCACTGAAATCAGCCTCAGCAATGCTGGAAAAAACAACCCAGCAAAGTTCTCCAATTATGTATTTTGGTCCCCCAAAACTAGTGCAAGTATGGACTGAATATCACCAAAGTGTAACCACTACATTATAGATAAGACGTGTATGAGAAAAATGTGATTAATATTTTCCTTTTTATTTTTTCAGACAGAGTTGGCAGATGAAGAGGTAAGTGAACACTTGAATCACAGTGAAGCCTTAGTGTTTTAAAGATTACCGAAATGCATTATATGTTAAAACCATATAAAATATAGAAATGTGTGTGTGTTTACAGTGTCCTTTGGATAAAAAGTGTGTATGTGAGAAAGGACAGAGAGGACCCAGTGGCCCTGCTGTGAGTACCAATATTATGTATAATATTCATCCATACTCAATGACTAGAGCTAAACAAAGCACTTAAAATCACCACAAACTCCACTGCAAATTAGAAGTTATATATAAGAATAAGATATATAAGATCATATAAGAACATTATGACACCAAGTGTATGTGTTGGTTATAATCCAATTTGCCCTAGAAAAAATAACAATAACGGTATGCTATAGTACCCAGGGCGCCTAAGAAAATTAATTGTAAAAGTGCATGTTTACTGTGTTTATTATAATACTATTTGGTATGTTTACCAAAAACGTGCATGCTGTGAAGATAAATAATCTTCCAAAAAAGAACCGAAGTTCCATCACAATAAACAAGACAAACTAACTAACAAAATGAATAAATATATACAATCATAGCATGTGGTCATTTGCATTTAAACCCTCCTGGTTAGTTCCAGTAGGTGGATTTATCTGTTTTGAATGGTGATACAACAATCTACTCTACACATTTTTAGGATTAAAAATGTCAGTCCTTGGAAAAACACAATGTGTTCACTAAATTTAATCTGTGTTTAAAAGCTGCATAAAGAGAACAGTGCTATAAGCTCATGTGCAACAAAATGTTTCTCCAGTTTTTACTGCTCATGCTTCTTTTTAAAGATATCTTTTGTTGAGGCAAAATATTTCCTTATTAAATGGGACGACCCTTCAAAAGCCTGATGTGTCATCAGAACATAAAACAAGTAGTGCTTTAGTGCTTTTAGTGCGTTTTCTACTGCTGGACTGCAGCCATATCAGAGCTTCTGCATTTTAACATAGTTTGATTTAGGGTGACATACACTTTGAAGTGTTCCACAACCATATATGCAGGGCAAGGAAGGTTTATTTAGGAAGGTCTTATATACTTCCGGGGAGGGAGTAGAAGGAAGAACATGCATTTGAGGAGGGAGACGAGAAAGGAGGAACGGAGATTTGGGGGGTAGAGATAAGGGTAAGATTGTTATCCCTTTAGGATGGGAGATTCTTGAGAATACTCTAAAAAGCAGAAAAAAACACATTCTTCACCATTCAGTCCATGAAAAAGTGAACCAGTCCAATGAAACAAATTTCGAGTCAACATCACTGGATATTGTAAAAGTCCATGATAATGCATTTCCCCCTACCACTCTCTTTATCTCTTGCTCTTTCTGGTAGGGTAAGAAAGGTCATCCAGGGCATGAAGGAAGTTCAGGGACTAAAGGGCAGAAGGTCAGTAAAGTATTAAATCTCATCCCATTCTCTTTGCAAGAGTAAACATGTCTGACATACATTATCCCACTTCCATTAGGGGGATCTGGGCCATCAAGGACTTCCAGGTCCAGAGGGATTAGAGGTGAGTATAGGTATAGGCTTGTCACCTGACTAACACTACTGAATTATCTCTTTGCATTATATTGTAGCATGTGATAATGTGTGTGTAAATATACATAATTCTGACCACTGAAATAATTTCTGTCGCTCATCCACTCATTTCCATTGTTTGAAGAGCACTCAAACCAATATACATCTCCAGCTGACACATTCAACAGCCTCAGGTTCTCAAGAGTTGAATTATTATGATGCAATTTCCCCATGCAGTAGTTAATATGTACATATATACGCATATACAATTGGGGAAAAACAAAATAGCTGTCAAAGGGTTTTGTTTCAGATTATAAACTAGGAAAATGTTACATTGCTTAGGACCTGAAATATTCCACATGGGGTTCTATTCATCTATCCAATAAAGATGGCTGAACATTACATATTTTAATGGATGTGCAGCTATCAAGAATCTTAAGTCTAATACATTTTAATGGGCTGATTAATCTGCATTTGAAAGGCTCTTTGGACAATATTGACAACTCTCAGTCAAGCATGCTGATAGGTCAGTTCAGTTATGGGAATGTAGAATAATGCTTGGATTGGATCCATCCAGGCAAGTGCCCTGGTACTGGGGCCATCAAATGGTCAATGACATGGTATGGCAATCAATAAGCAATGAGTGTGTTATGCTGATGGAGACCTGTAAATGGATCTGTAAATAGTGTTTCCTAACATGCAGATTGAGGGGTTGGGTTTTGGGACAGGCTCCAGGAACATGTTGTCAATTGCAGACATAAGCAGTGGATATTTGAGAGAGATGACAGGCAGATGTCAGATTAAGGGAATTGGCCAAGTATCTGAAGTTAAACCATTAGTTAGTCCATACTAGGATTTGGCTCCCAGCACATCCCTGCCACCCCCCAACCCAAGATCAGCTGACATAGTTGACCAGCCAATGCAGCCCAGCTTGAGGACCAGGACCAATCAGTTAATCCAGGGACGTGTAGGATCCCAAGGGGACAGCTTGTCCTTTAGCTCCTTGCTCAGGTGCTCCTGTAAGGACAAAATCAAAGTGTAATATGGTGACTCATTCAGAGTCTTGTGTCCCAGATGGAAACCTTACAAAGGTCTTGGCTTATCATTGAAAGACAGTTTTGAACAGATCAGGGAAGTTATTTCTAACATTATTGTGCTTTGGTTGTCAGGGCAAGCCTGGGGATAAAGGAGAGAAGGTAAGAGATAATAGGATTTTTCCAAAGGTTTTTTTAGTCTCTGCACCTGCATGATTTTGCAAATGATTGTCTTTGCAAAACTGTTAGTGTTTCTGTGAACTCTAATCTTGATATGTCTTAGAGTTTTGTTTCTTTTTAACATGCTCTCAGGGTGAGAGAGGGGAATGTGGGATGCCTGGAACAAAAGGAGACAGAGTATGTATTATATCTTCCACTAAATAATATTTTGGTTCATTTTTTTATTAAGATCTTGTTTGCCAGTATTACAAACAGTAAATGTGTTATTTGCATTTAAAAGGGTCCAGAGGGTCCTGCTGGCACAAGAGGAAATCTAGGGCTGCAGGTATGACCTTTTGTTAGAATAAAAATTCTTGAGCATCCGGAGTAGTAAAACATTCTCTGAGTAGGCCATATCTTTGGGAGTCTGATTTCAACTGACCAAAGAATAATTCATGACTGAATAATAAGAGTCAAGAAACAACTAGTCTTGCACAGGGAGAGGTTCCTTGCAGCACTTAACATGGCCAAAATCTACCTACTAAGAAAGAAATTTGACTGACGCACAAAAGGACCAAGTCTGCTATTTTGATATGATTAGTAGATGGGGGCTGATAGTCAATCAAAATGCAACTCTGTCTCTGGCAGACTCTCTGTCAACTGGCTGGTGGAGTTTTTGTGGCAGAGACTGACAGAGTGGATGGGTAGGATGGCCGGTTTGACTCAGCATGATGCTAGCTGTCAGGAACGCTGAGTCAGACTGACGGAGGCGGATGCATGCGCTAATAACACAGACTTTTATTTACAAGAAATTAACAAAACAAACACAAACAAACTCGAGGGCAAACACGAAGCGAGGAAAGAACAAGACTAGGAACGAGAACCTGAAACAACATGACTAGAGCTAGGAATTCTAACAAAACGACATTACTAGGAGTAGGAAACACAATGGGAACAAATGACCAATACAAGCAAGTGACACCAGGGAACTTAAATACACGAACAGACGAGACACCTGAAACAGATAACGAGGATGACGGACAAGGAGGCGGAACAAAGGCAGAGACAAAAACAATACCAAACAGAGCCATATGCTGAGAGAGCACATGGCGGGGAAAACAGACCCGACAGGACGAGGGTGTGACAGATGCCCCCTCCTGAACGCACAACTCCTGGGTCGCGTAACCTAGACCCCCCAGGAGGGAGCACGAAAAACAAAACAGGAAACCAACTGGAGAGAGGACTCAGGACAAGACAGGAACAGACACAGGAAATGAGGCTGGAGACATAAGACTAGAAACAAAAGACTAGACTCTGGACAGAACAGAAGACTGACAAAGGGGATAAACCGGTGAAGAATCTAGAAACGGAGACAGGAAAGAACTATAGAAGGGGGGGGGAAAGCACTGGAATGAAGAGGAGAACGGACTGGAGACAAAACCTGAGCGGGGACAGAAGAGTGAACTGGGGACAAGACCGATGACTGATTGACTGAACTAACAGGAGACGGGACTTGGGACTAGAAAGGACTAGAGTGGACACATGAGACTGGATGGGTGTGGACACATTAGACTGGATGGGAGTGGACACATTAGACTGGATAGGGTGCCTAACATTGGACAAAATACTGGACGGGAAAAAGGACTGGATGGGAGACAGGACAAATGACGGGACTGAGGCCGGGTACTGGGAGACAGGGCAGGATACGAGACAGGAAACTGGGTAGGTGACTGAACTTGAGACAGGACAGGTGACTGGACTGGGGCTTTGTGCTGGGACCGGAAAGAAGACGGGGACATGTGATGGAATGGAGAACTGGGAATGGACATGAGGCAGGACAGAGGGTTGAAACGGGGACTGGACCGCACTTGGCAGGGGAACAGGGACCAGGATGTTTACAGGGACAGACACGAACACAGTGATAGGGATGGGAACAGAGACAAAGGCAGACACAAGTACAGGGACGAGGACAGAGACAGGAACCAGGACAGGGACAGACACGGGAACCAAGACAACTAGTGGGTGCCCAGGACTGGCAAAAGTCTGTGGGGAAGTCCGAGAGACCAGCCTGGGCACAGTTCTGGGAATCGGCCTGGAAGCCCGCTGGGCCGATTTAGGGACACAAACTGAAGTGGCTGTAGCCACCGCCAGAGGGGCAGAAGCGGTCGTAGCCACAGTTACAGGGGCAGAAGCGGTCGTAGCCACAGTTACAGGTGCAGAAGCGGCTGTAGCCACAGTCACAGGGGCAGAAGCGGCCGAGGAAGCCGCCCTCGCTGAGACAGCAGCGGCCGAGGAAGCCGCCCTCGCTGAGACAGCAGCGGCCGAGGAAGCCGCCCTCGCTGAGACAGCAGCGGCCGAGGAAGCCGCCTCCACTGGGACAGGAGCGGCTGAGGAAGCTGCCTTCGCTGGAGCAGGTGCGGCGGATGCTGCTTTCGCTGGAGCAGGTGCGGCGGATGCCGTCTTCGCAGGGACATGAGCGGCCGTGGAAGCCGCTTTCTCGGGGACAGGAGCGGCCGTGGAAGCCGCATTCTCGGGGACAGGAGCGGCTGGAGGCGCTGCTTTCACGGGGACAGGGGCAGGTGGAGGCGCTGCTTTCACGGGGACAGGGGCGGTTGGAGGCGCCGCTTTCACGGGGAAAGAAGCGGCTGGAGGCGCCACCCTCTCTGGATCCGGAGCGGCCTGGATTGCCGCCCTCTCTGGATCTGGAGCGGCCTGGATTGCCGCCCTCGCTGGATCCGGAGCGGCCTGGATTGCCGCCCTTGCTGGATCCGGAGCGGCCTGGCTTGCCGCCCTCGCTGGATCTGGAGTGGGAAGTCCTGCAGAATCGCCCTTGGAGACGTGGGTGTGGGCTTGGGCTACTCGACAGGCACGTGCGGGAGCTGTTGAAGGCTTAGGAGGTCTGGTGGGCGCACTCTTATGGGATTTTTTGAAGGCACCCCTCTTAGCCTCATCTCCTTTGTCTAGGAGTTTGAGGCTAACAGCACCAGCCCTCAATCCACCCCCAAAATTTTCCCCGGACCTGAGGGGGTAATCCTCGGGAGCAGAGGGTCCTGCGCAGATGTCCTCGGGAGTAGATTGGGAGATTCTGGCTCTCAATAGTTCACTAAAAGTCTCCACAGTAAGATGCAGGGCTCTCTCTCCCAGCACTTGATCAGCCCACTGCAATGCTCTCCCTTTGAGAAGGGATCTCATAAACATTACTTTAACGAATCCATGTCGCGCAGGAACAGTCAGGTAGTTAAAGTACAGGCGGCATTGAAGCAGAAAACCTTCACAGTTTGAAGTCCCCTCAAACTCGGGGGGGAACTCCCATAAAGGACTGCAAGGTAGCAGGTTGCTCCGGTTTCCTCCCACAGTCCAAAAACACACGTTGGTAGGTGGATTGGCGACTCAAAAAGTGTCCGTAGGTGTGAGTGAATGTGTGTGTCTGTGTTGCCCTGTGAAGAACTGGCACCCCCTCCAGAGTGTATTCCCACCTTGTGCCCAATGATTCCAGGTAGGCTCTGGAGCCACTCTGGATAAGCGGTTACAGATAATTAATGAATGAATGAAAGATAACATGTAAATTATCGTATGCCAGTCCATTGCTTCACATAGGGCCCACCCCACTCTCTTCCTACCAGAAGCCACACAATATCCACACAAGTATTTAAAAGTTTGCATACTTTAGCTTCTTCCTTTCAATGCTTCATCAACTGCATCCTCAAACGGAACTGTTAACTCTCCATTTAAACTATCCATTCAACTGTTAACTCTCCAATAAACTATCCATTTAATTTCAGAGTACAGTACTTTATCTGGCCTCAGTGTAGTTATTGCAATACACTGTGGGACCTGCAGTTTTTTACCTATGTCCACCAGTAATTTCCAATCTCATGCTTCACCCCTTATACCAATATCTATAGCCTGTGCAAGCTTTCGAATACGTTCTCCTTCACGCACAAACCTAATCACCTTATTACTACTACCACTCATCAATTCATTTGGCTGAAAGCTGAAATGCTCCCAACCTCTTGAAGTTGCATTTGGTTTTGTGACTAGGTTTGCTGCCATTGTATCCATTTTGTAAAATGAAGACTGAAGCTGTTCAGATACCAACAGTTTGGAAAACATTCATTACACACACACACACACACCAAAGTGTAAAACAAAAAAGACCATGCAATGAAAGGGAAAATATGTATACACTGAGGTGGTGATGGTTCTTGCCAGTTCTTGTGGCTGGCTGGTTAATAGCATGGTATATAACGGTTATTGCGACAGCCCTACATAACTATAAGAGTAAAAGTGCATAAATTACTTTTAACATGGATCAGTAACGAAACCTCAATTTTAAGTGAGAACTACCAACACTAAAGCTTATTTCATCTTCATGCCATACACAGACATCTTCCTCCATTGTGAAGTGCAAATACATTTTACCCATATCCATATTTACGTCATATTTCAGTATTCAATCAAGACAATTATATCAATATGTCTCCCAAACCATATATAATACAAACCTAATTCCAAAAAAATGCGAAATGTATAAAGCAGACAAAAATATCATTGATTGTGGTTATCTCTATGATGGATGAAATTTCACAGGTAAAATTTCATGGCTGTGACAGACTTCCCAGCTTGTATCTGAGCGTTCTAGGCAACTGACAATGTTTAAACTGGGGGAATAGTATAAACATTTAATTACAATTAGAATCATTTTCTGACCAGTAAAGTTACCCAAATATATTTAACTTTAGCACTTGCATATAAAAACAACAAAAATATATTTAAACACATCATTTCAACATTAAATTTAATGAAAAATGATTATTGGATTATCTATTTTTAAAATCTAACCAATAAAGACCAGTGTTATTTTGTGCAAACACAGGGAGTACCTGGACCTAATGGAGATCCTGGACCTGAGGGCCCAACTGGAAAAAATGTAAGTTGCATGCAATATCGATTGAATTTAACACAGCCATCAGTTCTCATTCCTCCATTTATAAGGTGGTTTTGCTGAAGACGATTAATGGAATTGTCTATGTTCTAGAGTATAATTACACATTTATAGACAACTATTGTGCGCAATATTTAGCTACAGTTGTCAGACATTTGTGCAGAGTAATCCTGAGGATTTGTCTTGAGGATTTTACTGCAATGTGTTGTTTAAATAACTGCAATTAAAATAATGTACCTCCATAACATCAAAGATGCTGGTTTATAACACGCTGGATAATCCCTGGGGCAGCACAGTGGCGCAGCAGGTGGTGGCACAGTCACACAGCTCCAGGGACCTGTAGGTTGTGGGTTCAGGTCCCGCTCCGTGTGACTGACCCTGAGGAGTTTTGTGTGGTTTCCTAGCACAGTCCAAAAACCCACAATGGTAGGTGGATTGGCAACTCAAAATGTCCGTAGGTGTGAGTGAATGTGTGAGTGTGTGTGTGTGTCACCCTGTGAAGGACTGTGTCCCCTTCAGGGTGTGGACCCACCACGACCTTGAAATGGATATGTGGTTCAAGATAATGAATGAATGGATGGTCCCTCTCCTCTTTACCTAGAGGGAACGGCATCCATAATGAATTTAAATTTTTGATTTCTCAGATCACAGGACACTTTTCCGCTTCACCTCAGTCCATCTTAAATACACTCCAGCATATAGAAAGCAGTGGTATTTCAGTATCCTGGTGTATCAAGATGGTTTCTCATGTGCATTTGTGAGTTTCCCAAACAATTGTTTTCCAAAGTATTCTCCATGCAGTGATTTACATTACAGAATCTTTTCCATTTTAATGTAGTGCCACTTGAGGGCATGAATATCACAGCCAGACAATGCAGGTTTTGGGGCTTGTCACTTATGTATGTACAGATTTTTCTGTAATCTCTGAATATTTTAATATGTGCCTTAGATGATTTGAAATGAGCAGTGCATTCCTGCTAATTTCTTTAAGTAAATGAATAAAGGGGAAATATGCAGACAAATCTAAAAAGATTGAAGGGTGTAATTAAAGCAGAAGTTGTTGTTCAATGTATTAAATATGTTTTGCAACCCTGTTAGTCTAGTATGTAATAATAAATATTCAGCCTTTGGAGCAATGGGCGAAGTGATCTTCTATTGGCACTGTAAGGCCCCCAGCATTGAGTTATGCAGCCACTGAGGTGTGTTCACTGTGTTAGAATTCCTCCAGTACATTTAAGTGGTATGTGTGAAACCAGAATATATCAGCCAACATCATTATATGACCTTAGCACTGAGCATGTATCCATATATGTTTGGCCACATAGTGTATGTTGTCTGACAATTAGCTGAAAGAGAAGTAGGATATAGGATAACTCATAGTTAATTACTTATAATAACATAACATAAGATAACTCGTAGTTGTAGTTAATTACTTATGTTATGCTCTTAAATACCAATAGTTCATGTATAAACAGATCTGGTTTTATTTAAACGGGTTCAGTGCAATAACTGATGCTGCTAAAAGTTACATTGTGCAATAAGCAATGCTGCAGTTGTGGATTGTGTACATTAGATAACTCATAGTTAATCATTTATGTTATGTTCTTAAATATGTTTACTGCTTCCTTAAATAATGTTCTTTTAATTCTTTCTTGTTTTAACTCCTTTTTCTCTTAATTGCACCAAGGGGAGGGGGGGGGGTGCTGTAACCCAATCTTGTTGTATAAGTAAAATGTACAATGACAATAAAGGTTTCATCATCAGCAGCATGTTCTGACAGCTTAGAGCCAAAAATGGTTTTCAGCCCCTGTGTTTTTTTGCAAAATGAAATGATATGAAGTCAGATTGACACTTTCACTGATATTATCAGTCACTAGAAAACTTATTTCTTTGGTGTGTTACAAACATCCACATTCCTCCTTCCAACCCTCTGTAATTCTTAGTAAATGCATCTCAGTTTCAAGGTAAGCAGAAAAACTTTATCATTTTTAGGGTATATTGTTAGGCACTTAGAAGGCTGATGTGTCAACTGAGTCTGGACTTGCTAACAGATGGTGAGAGTTTGAAATGGTATTTTTGTCTTGAAATTTAGATGGAATTTACTGTGGCGGACAATGATATTTTCTTGAAAACATAATTTTATATGAATATAAATGTTCATGATTTCATTTTGATAGCCCCCTTTGCATGTCAATGTGGTTTGATAAAATAATTTGTTCCTTCCCTATGATTCTGATCAGTTGCTGAAGATACTGATGTGGTCCCATATGCACATAAGAAAGGAATTCATGCAAAAACATGTGTGTGATGGATTTTACTACATAAATTGTGTGTGTGTGTGTACGTGCGTGTGTGTATGCCTTTGTATGCCTGTGTGTATTTTGTGCTGCATGTTTAGGGGGAGAGAGGTCTTCCTGGACCACCAGGTATTCAGGGTGAATCTGGAACAGGTCTTCCAGGACCAAAGGTAAATGCCACAGCATAAATGAAAAAGTCATTAAATGAATGTTATTAGCTTTCATAATTAGAAGTTGTGGTTAAATAGGTAAAATGTTGGTAAAATGTGTAGTCAGGTTTTGCAAAGAGAATATATACCCTTTAAATGTGTATTATTTTTTGTCATTCTTTAACAAAGAAACTACAATGCAGCTCCCAGACCTCTTGGAAAGAGAATCCTACAATACTGAGGACAATTGTACTGCAAAAATTTCATTGTCCAATCTGTAGTGATAAATCAGAATGCTCACTATTGGCTCAAAAGGCATAATGGTGATTCTCTTAATATCTTCTAGGAGAAATAACATTAGACAAAATGTAGACATAAGAAAAACCTGGTCCCAATAAAATGGTAATATTGATTCAACTGACTGAAACTGAGAAGACTCATGTGAGCATGGCACAAATTTAGCCTGATAATCTTGTCGCAGTCACACAGCTCCAGGGACCTGGAGGTTGTGGGTTTGAGTCCCGCTTCGTGTGACAGTCTGTGAGGAGAGTGGTGTGTTCTCCCTGCGTCTGCGTGGGTTTCCTCCGGGTGACTGTCTGTGAGGAGTGTGGTGTGTTCTTCCTGTGTCTGCGTGGGTTTCCTCCGGGTGACTGTCTGTGAGGAGTGTGGTGTGTTCTTCCTGTGTCTGCGTGGGTTTCCTCCGGGTGACTGTCTGTGAGGAGTGTGGTGTGTTCTCCCTGCGTCTGCGTGGGTTTCCTCCGGGTGACTGTCTGTGAGGAGTGTGGTGTGTTCTTCCTGTGTCTGCATGGGTTTCCTCCGGGTGACTGTCTGTGAGGAGTGTGGTGTGTTCTTCCTGTGTCTGTGTGGCTTACCTCCGGGTGACTGAGAAGTATGGTGTGTTCTCTCTGTGTGTGCGTGGGTTTCCTCCAGGTAACTGTCTGTGAGAAGTGTGGTGCGTTCTCCCTGTGTCTGTGTTACACTCTTGAAAATGATGGGCCAACTCATCTCCGGTGCGACATATTTATTTTGTTTATGCACCGCAAAAACAGAAAATAGCAGGTTACAGGAGCCACTCTGTGTGTTACCTGCTAACCGCTACACCAAGTACTGAGCGACTCCTTTTTCCTCACAACAACCGTGACACAATACACTTGCATTGTAAACCCAAATAATAAAACAGTACTCTTTGAACAATCCTTATTCTAACCAATTACATTACTGTCTTTGCACTTTTACAGTTTTACATGCATCACTTGAACTCAATCCCCAGAACGCATTTTACTGTATAGGCCAGTATCATTGTGAAATCTGATTAGAGCTTTATAGTGTTTTTAACAACAGTTTTAGTTGGTTTTTAATCCCTTTCAACCCAGTACTCTTATGAATTGTATTTTAAACTAACATTTTAAATGGATATCTCTTTAGCATATTTCTTTTACATCTTAATCTTAATGAAATAACCAGAAAGCATTTTACACTTCCTCCGCTAAACAGAAGACATATAGTGCAGTTTTAAACCAAAAATAGCTGTATGGCTACTACAGACTTTAATCCCAGCCGTCTAACCGGACTGGTACATGTATAAGACCACATATACTCCATAGCCTAGCATGAGACTCAGTCTGACTTCACATTTAGCCTTAGCGTCTATCTCCAAACGTACAGACCTAAAACAGCTCTGCAGCACATTACCACAACCCCTCGAACACGAGTCCACCATTTTAACCACACAATATACTACTGTGTACTCTCAGTAATATATGATTTATCACCCAGCTTACCTGCAAAAACAGAAAATAGCAGGTTACAGTAGCCACTCGGTGTGTTACCTGCTAACCGCTACACCAAGTACTGACTGACTCCTTTTGCCGGTCGGAGTGTCAGCCTGGCGAAATTATATATTATAATTGCGTGGGTTACCTCCGGGTGACTGTCTGTGAGGGGTGTGGTGTGTTCTTCCTGTGTCTGCGTGGGTTACCTCCGGGTGACTGTCTGTGAGGGGTGTGGTGTGTTCTTCCTGTGTCTGCGTGGGTTTCCTCCAGGTGACTGTCTGTGAGGAGTGTGGTGTGTTCTTCCTGTGTCTGCGTGGGTTTCCTCCAGGTGACTGTCTGTGAGGAGTGTGGTGTGTTCTTCCTGTGTCTGCGTGGGTTTCCTCCAGGTGACTGTCTGTGAGGAGTGTGGTGTGTTCTCCCTTTGTCTGCGTGGGTTTCCTCCGGGTTCTCCGGTTTCCTCCCACAGTCCAAAAACACACGTTGGTAGGTGGATTGGAGACTCAAATGTGTCCGTAGGTGTGAGTGTGTGAGTGAATGTGTGAGTATGTGTGTGTATTGCCCTGTGAAGGACTGGTGCCCCCTCCAGGCTGTATTCTCGCCTTGCGCCCAATGATTCAAGGTAGGCTCTGGACCCACCGCGACCCTAAACTGGGTAAGTGGTTACAGATAATGAATGAATGTGACTAACAGGCATGGTCTGGCTTTATTCAGTCAGATTAACTACCTATTTCTTTTTAAGATGAGAGGTGCATTAGATACATAACACTGTATTAGGCCCAAAACTCGTGTACAAATCCAGATTCAAGCATGCAACATCCCATTAGGGGAGCTCCTCAGCAGGCACACATGTGGGCTTAGAACACAGGGCTGTTATGATCCTGTGAGGAACATGATGTTGTGTGCACAACCACTCAACATGTGTGGATGTGAAGATGACTTCTGAAACTTAAAGTGGCATTTCATCAGAAATTGGGAGATATATTTTAGTTAGTGATATTAAGAAGCGGGATTTTCATTCTGCTTTGATGAAAATGAGGAAAATTCTGCATTACACTTGTTTGTTCTTAGACCAGGTCAGAGCTGGCTCATTACCTCAGCATATCTGTGGTAGGTGACACTTTTGTCAGATTTATACAAACTCAAGATGAAACGTGAGATTGCTGTGTGTGTTTTTAGGGAGAGATTGGACTCCAGGGCAGAATGGGACCTCCTGGGCCTCCTGGGCTTGGTGAACATGGCCTTCCAGTAATTATACATATCATAAATTAGTTCATTAATATATTTATTATTAACTCTTTTTGATATGCCAACATAACTAGATGAACATAGCCTGGAATATATAACCAAATTCTTGGTCTTTGTATGCTCCTTTTTTATGTCTAGGGGCCTCAAGGCCCACAGGGTGTTCCAGGAGAGAGAGGGCCTTCAGGAGATGGTGTTCCTGGACCAAAGGTGCATGTCACTGTCCATTAGATGTAAAGTGTGTTTCTGTGTTCTCACTTTATCCTAAATATATTTAATTCTTTACTATTCACATGTACACATGATATGCTATATATCTAAAGTTTGTGTGTGTTTTATGCTAACATTCATTGAAAGTAGGCCTTGTCAATATAGCCTTTGTATACGGCCTGGGCTTTACAGCTGGACTCATACATGTGTAAATGTAACACTTGTCAAAGCTTTTCTCGGTTGACCTACAGACACTTCAAACAGCCATTACCTCAGCCTGTCTCTTTTCAAAGTAATAGTTTGGCCAAAATCAAAAGTAAGGAGGATACACTAATCTTAATTCATACTTATCTAAAAGTATTTACAAATAAAATTATTTTTACTTGGATAATAACTGAAGTGAAATTAATATTACCCTTTTGAAAGAACTCGATTAGAAGGAAAAAGAACCAAAACCAATTATCATCATTATACCCCTACCCTGCCAAATCCCATATACACACCTGAAAACACCTCTAGTTAAAAGTAAACTCAAATAGATTTAAACAGGGTGACCAGACGTCCTCTTTAACCCGGACATGTCCTCTTTTTTAGACTTAAAAAATGTCTGGGCGGAATTTCACAAACGTCCGGGATTTTGTTTTTCTAGAGCTTACATAGAATTTCGAGAAGCGTTTCGTTCACAAACTAGTCCCACCCTCCCCTACTCCGTTTGGTTCGCTTGAGTGAGAAGGGGGAGTGGTAAAGTAGCTTAAAATCTTCTGATTGCACGGTCTGACTGTAGAGCTACAGTTATTGGTCGATAACCTTCTCTGTAAACATTTAATTGATCAGTCTGCATGTCAGTAGTCCTTGTTTTACGTCAGGCAAAGCTCATGCCGAAAAGTAAGCCCCCCCACCACCCGCAAGACGTGTCCTCTTTTTCACCATCTCAGATCTGGTCACCCTAGATTTAAATGTATGTATTATCCATCCATTCATCCATTATCTGTAACCGCTTATCCAATTTAGGATCGCGGGGGGTCCAGAGCCTAGTTGGAATCATCGGGCGCAAGGCGGGAATACACCCTGGAGGGGACGCCAGTCCTTCACAGGGCAACACAGACACACACACATTCACTCACACCTACGGACACTTTCGAGTCGCCAATCCACCTGCAACGTGTGTTTTTGGACTGTGGGAGGAAACCGGAGCACCTGGAGGAAACCCACGCGGACATGGGGAGAACACACCAACTCCTCACAGACAGTCACCCGGAGCGGGAATCGAACCTACAACCTCCAGGTTCCTGGAGCTGTGTGACTGCGACACTACCTGCTGCGCCACCGTGCCGCCCTGTATGTATTATGTATAGTTTTAATCCTGTTACAAAGTCCCGTGTTAGGACTTTTGCTTAAAGAATTTGATAGTGGTGTTTCTGCTTAAGCTGGGAATCAAGCACTGGCATTAGTGTTACCTACCACACTACACCAGCCACTTCTTGCTTATGTGGTTCCTTTTACTGATGTCATGACATTAGCAGTAGCAAAATAGAATTTTTTTCTTTTACTTTAGACCATTGTCATGTAGTGGGGTGTAGGGGAGTGTCAGGGTGGTCAGAGATATAAACGGGAATGGAGGTAATTGCAGGAGACTTTTAATGAACACAACAAGGGAACAAAACAGAGAGGCTAGGGAACTAGACAAAGGGGATAAACACAAGGGCTAGAACGCTTAACACAGGGGCTAAACACTAAACACCAGGGCTAAACAGAGCAGAACACAAAGAAACAAAACAAAAACTAAACACTTAACAAAGAGGCTAAACACAAAGGCTATATACATAGAACCAGAACATAGCAAGAATCTTAAGCAAGACCATAAACCACAAACGACTCACAAACAGGAAACACTGACATGGACTATAAAAAGACAACACAATGAAGAAACACCTGGGACAGATAACGAGGGGGCAGTAACACAAAGGAGGCACAAGAGGGAGGAGCAAATGTGGAGACCAGGAAGACAGAAATAAAACAAAGAGCCATGTGCCAAGTTCAATTAAAGAAGTACAGCAAAAGAATGTGCATTGATTTATTCTGTTCTTGGGAACACTGTAATTAAAAGTACATATGAATTTTGGTTTGGATGATTTAAAGAATGTTGATTTTGATGTTAGTGATAGTGAATATAAGAGTATTTATACTTAATTTTAGGATTTTTTAAAACCAAAATGGCAATTGTGGGCAGCACGGTGGCGCAGCAGGTAGTGTCGCAGTCACACAGCTCCAGGGGCCTGGAGGTTGTGGGTTCGATTCCTGCTCCGGGTGACTGTCTGTGAGGAGTGTCGTGTGTTCTCTCTGTGTCCGCGTGGGTTTCCTCCGGGTGACTGTCTGTGAGGAGTGTGGTGTGTTCTCCCTGTGTCTGCATGGGTTTCCTCCGTGTGCTCCGGTTTCCTCCCACAGTCCAAAAACACACGTTGGTAGGTGGATTGGTGACTCAAAAGTGTCTGTAGGTGTGAGTGAATGTGTGTCTATGTGTCTGTGTTGCCCTGTGAAGGGCTGGTGCCCCCTTCAGGGTGTGTTCCCGCCTTGCGCCCAATGATTCCAGGTAGGCTCTGGACCCACTGCGACTCTGAACTGGATAAGGGTTACAGATAATGAATGAATGAATTAATTTTATTATAATTGTAGATTTTAAAGTTGTGTTGATTTCATACACCCAATTTCATCTCCAGTACGTATGTTATGTTTTTTTTTTATATGAAAGAATTCTATAATGAAATATTATAAACATTTATTTCTTCTTCTGGAGAAGAGAATGTAATGTACCCTTAGGGAACAAAACTGGACTTTTAAACACTGTTGTACCTTTACACAGTGTGTGAGAGTGTACAGAAACACTGTGTAATTAATAACAAACTAACTAATGTGGACTATTCTGAGTGAAACAGAGTAATGGACATTTATTTTACTTCTTTGTTATTTATTACTTTCTACAGGGAGACAGAGGCCCTGAGGGACCAAGAGGATCAAGGGGGCCCATAGGACCTGTAATTAAAGGAGATAAGGTAACACACTATTTCACATACCCATATGATAATTTGGTTTCTACATGCAATACTGCATAGTAAGTGTTTACACTGAAATGGCAAAAGTCATGGAATAGCCATAAAAAATTGATTATGAAGTTGTGTTCCCTCAGGTGAGAGCTTGGGACCACCCACAACTGTATAAGTTGTGAAGTGTTGTCCTGTGCATGGAATTAAACACTGGCCAGTGTGCTCATAGCAACATGAATTATTGGAGTTCCATTGTGATAATGGGTGCCAGATGGATGAATTTTTATAAAGTTTTGCAGCCATTTAACATTTCTCGATCTACAGTGTCACGTATGTACTGGAAAGAAGTCATAGAAGGCATTACCTCCTGCGGTGGAGAGTGCAGTGGCCACCCACAGATGGTTAATGATCATGGCTGCATCTGGCTAGAATTGTCCATGTGAACAGACAACAACAGACACCATGTTACCAGGACAACATTCTTTAGCTTCCATGAGACATTGTAGCAGAAGACACACCAGAGTTGCTTTGTAAACACCAACGACCCTGGACACAAGAGATTCTCACCTTGGCTGTATACTATACACCAGATAATGATAACAATAATGATGATAAATAACCAAAAGAACTTAATGTGTTGCTAACTGCAGATGATAATATATATGGATGATAATGAAGCAATATATATGTAGAAGGAAAAATTTATCAATTGTAACAGATATTCTGTATAAATGTATAATCATCCCATAGCATCTGCAGGTATCCGGTGTTCTGTAAATTAGACTATTTTCAACATTTAGATTTTATATTTATATTGTCAGAACAAACAAAGAAGAATGGGGTACTTTTTAATCAGTTTACAGTAAGAAACATATTAAGACTTTTGATTTAACTAGGTTCTTTAACACTTTATAGTTCTTTATAAAGTTAGTTCTTTGTTAGCTGATGTTAATATTAGATGTATGCTTGCAGAACATTTTTTGCTCCCATTTGAGTGCGTGAGAAAGGTATGGTGTACATTTTAGGACATCCTCAGACCTCAGCGTCAGTACTCAGGCATTGCACAGAACGGCATAATTTCTCGTACAAAACAACATCAAGTCTCTGGGAAACCATCGTCATGTCTCAGAACTCGTGTTATTAAACATCAGACTTCAGCCCACAAACAAAAGGCTTCAGACCAAACTCCCTCAGAAAGGCATGAAAGGCATGCCTTTTCCCTAATAAAATGCAATATGGTATAGATAGCTAAGGAAAAACAGCTAATTAGTCATAAAAATAGCTAGTAATCATTGACACATTTAGGCTTCTCCACTGTTAATGGTAATAGGAAATTAGAATTAGAAGAATTAGACTTATAGACTATATGTATTATATATGCTATATCTATATTATATATGGAATTATATATGCTGATCAGCCATAAAATCAAAGCATCCTTGTTTCTATACTAATTTTCCTCTCTATCAGTAAAACATTCTTTGTAGGTGCACTTAGTTCTAGAGCTACAATCTGTAGTCCATTTTTTGCTACTAGTTTATGTTGGTCATCCACTAGTCTAGTCATCAGTGGTTACATGATGCTGCTGGCTGGATATTTTGGTTGGTGTTCTGTTCAGTTCAGCAGTGATACAGAGCTGTTTAAAACACACTTACACACCAGAACTAGATCAGTGTCAGTGCAGTTAGGAGAACGATCCACTATCTAAATAATATCTGCTCTGTAGTGGTCCTATGCAAGTCCTGTCCATTAAAGAACAGGGTGAAATGGGGCTATCAGAATATGCAGAACAACAGATAGACTACAATCTGTAATTGTAGAGCTACAAATTGCAGCTATATGGCAGTTGGGGCTGAAAAAATGGACAGTGACTGGAGAAACAAATCAGGTAATTTTAATGTTTTGGCTGATCAGCGTATTTGTGTATTTATTTTATTATAATTATTATTTTTTTTTTACATTATTAGAACACAACCTGTTGAATGAACCAATACATAATGCAATTCACTTTACCTGAATTGGTATTAGAAGTTAAGAACATTTTTTTATATTTATTGTACTTTTTTGTTTTCAGCAACAATATAGTTAACAAGTCAAACCATTTTATGCTTTTGGCAGGCCTAGTGATTTAATATTATCTAGTTACTGTAGATTTAAAAGCTTTTCTCTCAGTTCCTCACTGTGTGTTTGAAACAACCAACCACAACATTTTTGCTGAAGATTAAATAACTTACTGCTAAAAATATGTTGCAAATATTGCAGCTTATAGCAGCTTAAGCTCATGTTTACATTCCAGATTTTAGGGCATTCCATGTTGTAGTGCCGACTAATGTCGATAACATGTTAAGAAGCCGCACCACAGACCATTAATCTAATGTTATTGTGAGATTGTGCATAATGTGTGTGTGTAAGTTTAGGGAGATTTTGGACCTCCTGGATTACCTGGACAACCTGGTCTTCCTGGACAAGGCATACAGGGAGAAAAGGTGCTGACACATTAAGAAATTAAAATTTTGAACAAATATTTCACGTACTCTCTGCATATTGCCACTATACATATTTTTCAATGTAGTGTGAAGTGACTACTGTGAGAGTACAAAGCCAAGACTCAAGCCCAAACGTTGTTTTTACCTCACTTTATATTTAAATGACTTAATTATAGAGGACAGATAGAGAGTGTAAGCAAAGAACCATTTTTAATTTTATAAATCATATCAATGTTATGAAACAAATTGTGACTTTAGCAGTCGTAAGCTATGTTAATCACAGAATACTATGGGGTTTTTTTTTCTGCAGGGAGTGGAGGGGCCACGTGGCCCACCTGGGGTCAGGGGCCTGCCAGGCGAGGGTTACCCAGGACCAAAAGTAAAAGCAGGACCAAACATCAATAGTGACTGTGCAAAATGATTCTTGCTTTGTTAGCTATAAATATTGTTAGAAACACCCCTTCCTTGTAGCTTTTTAAAGTAGATGAGACTGTTGATAAGCTTCATCAGTGGTCAGTTTCCACTATTAATATAACAGTGACACTAACGCATTATATAAATCCAAGCTACTACAGTATACTACACCATTTTCATCCTAAACACAACAGTGAAAATACCACATCAGTTTCACTGTTGTGCTGAGAATTTTTCACCAGTAACATTATAACAAGTGAACAACAGCCCTGTGGACAGAAAATGACCAATGACAAATTAGGAGGGCGGCAAACTGATCATGACTGGTTATGAAAACCGGATGTGTGTGTGAGAGACAGTATCTATGTGTGTTGTTTCTAAGGGTGATCAAGGGTTACCAGGAGAATCTGGATTAACAGGAGAAAGAGGTTTAGGAGAACCAGGACCAAAGGTCAGCCTCTCACCAATTTCATTGAACATATGTAATTATATTTTACTCCCCTTTATATTTTTTAAATATCAGTTTTTCCTCCACAGGGTGAACCAGGATCACCTGGGTTGTCAGGGTTGCCAGGTTTACCTGGCGAGGATGGAGCTCCAGGGCAGAAGGTAGTGAATAACAATATTGGCCATGACTCTGGAAAAAAGTATAAAAACCATATGTTTTTATATTGTCAGAACAAAATAAGGTGAACATGGGGTAAATGTTTATATGTGTGTGTTTCAGGGGGAACCTGGTGCTCCAGGTTTTAAGGGTCCTGAGGGATTGCATGGGGTTGGCATCCAGGGTGAAAAAGTAAGATTGCTTTCTCAGATTTGAGAGTAGCGAGCAACCCTCTTCTCAATATAAATGACACATAATGTAATATATAACTATAAATATATATATATATGCACAGTTTTGCTCAAAATATTGCAATGCACACAACATATGGGTGACATACCAGAGTTCTAAAGAGGACAAATTCTTGGGGCATATCTTGCTGGCTCATCTGTGACCAAGACAGCAAGTCTTTTTAATGTATCAAGAGCCACGGTATCCAGGGTAATGTCAGCATACCACCAAGAAGAACACATCCAACAGGATTAACTGTGGACGCAAGCTGTCTGAAAGGGATGTTCAGGTGCTAACCCGGATTGTATCCAAAAAACATAAAACCACGGCTGCCCAAATCACGGCAGAATTAAATGTGCACCTCAACTCTCCTGTTTCTACCAGAACTGTCTGTCGGGAGCTCCACAGGGTCAGTACACGGCTGGGCTGCTATAGCCAAACCTTTGGTCACTCCTGCCAATGCCAAACTTTGGAAGGAAGATGAGGAATTAAATACATGCAATGTATTTATTAACAAAAACAGAAGCAAAACCAACAGAAAAAACAAACACGGGCAAAACAGACTGAATAAAGTCAGGACTAAACTGAACAGAATAAAACAAGGACAGACAGGAAACAGCCATGAACTGGGGTAGACACATGTAAACAGAAAGCCAGAGAAAACACACATCTACGCACACAGCACCAGACAAAGGAGCACTGAAACCAAAGGTGTATAAAGGACAAACAAGGAACACTTGGAGACAATAATTAGACAAAGGCAGGGCTAAAGGCGGGACTAGGGCGGAGACAAGAACAAAACAATTACAGAGCCATGTGCAAACAAGGAAACAAGGGAAACAGACAGAGCAGGAACACACCAGACAGGGTAAAAGCGTAACAATATTACCCCATTTTACATCAACAAAATTGAAAAACTCTTAGCCTCTTATATATAAAAGTAAGTCTTTAATAAAAGTGTTTTTATTAGTTTACTTTTGGTAGGGCTTATATTCAGTTTATAAATGTAACTAAATACTTGTATAGTGTGATGTGATTAAAAGCAATTATTTATATTTTTCTTTATTCTTCTAACTTTAATAAATGATGTATAAATATAAAACTTAAAATTAGCACAATTAACACAATAGAATTATATTTATATTAGTGTTGTCAATCAGTTAAAAAAATTTAACATGGTGTCAGGAACAAAGAAGCTGATGTCCATGCAAGTAATTTAAATATAAAAAAAAACAAATAGAAAATAAACAAGAGCTGATATCGGGATAAGCAAACACACATACAAGACTAGACAAAGGAACACTGAAACCAAAGGGGTATTTATACACGAGCATACACAAGGAACACCTAGGAACATAAGAAGGCAAGGCCCCAAAGGAGAAAGGTGAGAACAATAGTGACAAAACTAAAGGAGTTATGTGCTAAAGGAGCACAACAAGGAAACTCAGACAGACAAACTAGGAAAGACAGACAGACTAGGAACAACAGGAAACAGGGTAATAGCGTAACATCATGTCAATCAGTACTGAGTGATTAATCATGATTATTCCCAAGTTAAAATGCAGATGCTTCCTGTTTTGCAGTAGTGAGATAAAAAGGAATGTGTAGTGTGGTATGCATGACCAATGGCTAGTTGGATTACTTTGCAATAGTTTTAAGGATTTTTAAATTGCAATCTTTTCATTTGCTGAGTAAACGTTTCAGGGAGAGTCAAACATGGCAAAGCTCAGCTGCAGAAGTTAAATTGGAGAAAAATTAATTCTATTGCACATGACTCATACAATAAAACACCTGCATTCATTAATATATGTAAAGAATAGAAGGGGTGCAAGAAAATGATGTTTATGAGATTAATGCATACATAAGCATAAATAAAATTGAATCTATATTCAATAACTCATGTGAGTTATAGCCAAATTTGGTAAAATTATTTATTCTTCTTCTTATTATTTTATTTCCCATTACTAACATGTACGTTAACAGGTTAATGTTGACAGCACAAATGTTTGTGCATAGGCATGTAAAGGAATCTTGCAACAAAGTCTTAATCCTGTGGGGTTTTTTTTAATTATTGATTTTTAGTACAAAAGACACTCAGTTTAAAAAATTCAGTGAGTTCAGTAAAATTCAGTAAACAGCGTGTTTGCACTAACCCTATATAATAAATCATGTGATTATAGCACATTAATAGAACTTAATATGTAACATAATTTAAATAAGCAACAATTAGCCTCAGAATCTCCCTGAGGCTGAACTGAACCTCAGGCTGTTAAACACATTCCATACCATTACGTTTCTGTTCATCAGTTACAACGGAAATAAAAAAAGAATTATGTAGCTTAATTTACTTTTACAAGTAATTTACTTTTTCAAATACATGCATGCCTTAGAAATCATGCTCTAACAGTTAACATTATTGTTTACCTCTTTATTATTATTATTATTATTATTATTATTATTATTATTATTATTTATTTATCTATTTATTTATTTTATATGAAAAACTGAATTTGTGGTCCAGTTTCACGTATGTTTGGGAATAACAAATCAAACCAATAAAGTTAATTATTTTCTGATTTTGTGCATGTGAATCATCCATCATCTACCACTTATCTGGGTCGCAAGCAGCAGTCCAAGTAAAGAATCCCAGACCCCCCCACCAGCCACCTCTTCTAGCTGTGCTGGAGGGATACCGAGGAGTCCCCAGGCCAGTCAATGACATATAACCTCTCCATCATATTCACACCTGTCAGCCTCCCACTCCATCTTTCCCTCACGCATGAACAAGACTCCACAATACTTGTACTCTTTTACTTTTGGCAGAAGCTCACTTCCAACCTGGAGAGAGCACACCACACTTTTCCTACTGAGTACCATGGTCTTCATTCCTGCTGCTTCACATTACCATCCCTGTACCATCCCTGCTGCTTCACGTTGGCTGCAAAATGGTCCAGCAACAGCTGGAGGTCCTGGCCTGATGAAGCCAGCAGAACCACTTCATCTGCAAAAAGCAGACATGGAATCCTGAGACCACCATCCCGAACACCCTCCATTATGCGGAGAAATTCTGTCCATAAAGTTTTGAACAGAACCGGTGACAATGGGCAGCCCTGATAGAATCCAACCACAACTGGAAACAAGTTAGACTTACTGCAATGCAAATCAAGATCCTGTTCCATTTATATAGGGACTGGATCGCTCATAGTAATGAACCCAGTACCCTGTTCTCCCAGAACACCCCCAGAGATTACCCAGGGGGACATGGATGAATGCCTTCTCAAGACCCACATATCACATGTGGATTGGCTGAGCAAACTTCCATGCACACTCAGCTGGTCTAAAGTTCCATGACCAAGACGGAATCTGCATTGTTATTTCTGGATCTGAGGTTCAACTATCAGCCAAATAGTTCTCTAGTACCCCTACATAGACCTTACCAGGAAGGCCAAGGAGTGTGATATCCCTGTGGTTGGAACACACCCTTCTTAAAAAGGGGATACACCACCCCTATCTGCCAATCCCAATGTCCCTTTGATGTTGTAAACAGATGTCAGCCAGGACAGCCCCATAACACCCAGAGCCTTGAAGAACTCGGCGCACACCTCATCCACCCCCGGAGCCCTGCCACCAAGGAGTTTTCAGTAATTTGATATGGGTTCTATGTTCATTTGTGAGTAAAATAAAGGTTTATGAGATTTGCAAACAATTACATTTTGTTTTATTTACATTTTACACAGTGTGCCAACTTTTTGGAATTGGGATTGTACTATAAGCTCATGATTGGTTCGTAGTCAATTGTAGAGGTTGTTTTTGTTACTGTGTAGGGAGACCAGGGATCAAGAGGAATTCGTGGCTTGGCTGGACCTCCAGGAATTGCTGGACCATCAGGAGCAAAGGTGAGCAAAGATCAACAAAATGTTATTTCAGGAGGATGAATAAACACCCTAAACTAGTCAAAAATGTGATTGAAAATGTGATTTTTGGCATTCAAATTACACCTTAAACTGAAATATGACACTTTACTTTCTGTGTTTGCTTTGTAAGAAACAGATTTATAGAGATTTACTTACCATCTGTGTAGGTCCCAGGACCTACAACTGCTAGAGCATCGTTAACACCTATCTCAATACTCTAGACAAAGCCCACTTTCAAGTTGTAACCTACTATGTCACCCTCAGGTAAAGGATGAGGAATCCTCAGAAATATAGATCTATTAATTAAGGTAAAGATTACAAGAGGTTCTTCATTAAAATCTGTTAAATAGGAACAATTCTTTTTATTCTTTAAAAATACTGTCAATGATCAATAATGCTTCAGAATTAATGCAACAATAAGAAAAAAATCTAGAGAAACAAAATACATTTTTAAAAAAAGAAGGGTTAAGTATGGCTATAGCAGTCTTTTCACCAGCCCAAGGCAGCTACCAGTTGACACTGCAATTTAAAAAAAAAAAAAAAAGGAAATCACCACAAAATAGAAAAAAAAACACTAATAAATACCTAAAGCAAGTCCCACACAACCCCACTTAAAAATATGTAGTGCCAAAACTTTGGTGACCCACCTTAGCAATATAACCCAAATTGTAGGATGAATCTTATCATCCTGGCTCAGGCCTATTGTTGTTCACTTATGAATGTTCATATAGTTTATTCAAATACCATTCATAATAAAAATATAACTATAGTCTGTGTTCCTAAAAAAAGAAGGAAGGTCCTCCGTTAATTAATACTACAATCCATTAAAAATAAAATACTCCAAAAAAAAAGTGATTGACTCTCAGAAACTTGCAGGCTTCTGTAGAAGAAAAAAATACCACCTATTACTATCTGTTATGACAAGGAAAACCATACCAATAAACGATTTTCTGTGCAAGGCCTACCTGCTTGTTAGTGCTAGCTATGTAGTAGAAGAAAGTTGGCTGCCCTGGAATCACTTCTCAATCCCACAGTAAACCAAAATGTGGCTGGTGTGTGTTTACTGTATAAGCACCCCAGTAGGCTACATTACATGCACAAATCCAAAATAAACAACTAATCACCTAACATATCTACTGGGCCTCACCGGTTATCCAGGACTACTCTTAAATGGCAAACAAGTTAATAAACAAGTCCTACCTGTTACATCTGCAAAGTGCATATTTTCTTAATCCATAAGGTTCATAAGGTATTACTATAGAATACTCAGGTTTTCTTGTTTATTGTTATGATTTGACCTGTTTCAGGGGGAACCAGGATTGCCTGGAAGGCCAGGGTTACCGGGGCAACAGGGACGTTCACTAGTAGGACCAAAGGTACACAAGATACACAATCTCCACTTTATTCCTTTTCATTTTTTGGTTTTATAAATTATCATTCAAAACACTAATACATTATATTATTTTTAAAAATATATTCTTAGATACACAGATAAATGTATAGAATATAAACAAAAACAATAACCTCATGTGACCAAGCCAGTATATACAGTGGCAAGGAAAATATCCCTTGAAGGTGGAGGAAGAAATTATGGGAAGATCCAAGATTCATAATGGGAAGCATCCTCCTCTGGTCAAAGCCAATAATAATTCCTATCCAAATATAATAATACATTTTTTTATTGAAATATTTTAATGTTAAATTACAGGGTAAAATAGGTCCAGCAGGCCATCCTGGTCCTTTGGGGGAGACAGGATATGGACTTCCTGGACCAAAGGTAATATAGAATATATTTATTTTTTTATACTTATATATATATATATTTGCTTAAATGTAGAACATTTAAAACATGTAAAACATTGCTTCACATCTCCACTAACTCTGATCTAGAAGCTGACTTAAACTGTTGCCTGATTCTTCACTTTTTCTGTTTTGTTTCTCAGGGTGACCGCGGAGACCCAGGTCCTTCTGGTCTATTTGGCCCAAAAGGAGATGGCTACCCTGGACCAGCAGTAAGTTGGACCACACTGCACAATTTTTTAACATCTCAGAAATGTATGTATGTATGCATACTGTCTATAATTGCTATTAAAGGTGTGTGTGTGTGTGTGTTCTCATTCATATTATTAACAGGGTTCTCCTGGGCTTCCTGGACTTCCTGGAGTGCCTGGTCCAGAGGGACTGGGTATCCAAGGACCAAAAGTAACTTTGACAACTGTATTTGTGTGTCTATATGTATTTGAGATATGTTGAAGTTTGAAGTTTATGTCTGACTCTTTCAGGGTGATGTTGGGTTCAGAGGTTTACCAGGACTGCCGGGACCTCTAGGGGAAGGGCTACAAGGACCTCCAGTAAGTCAGAACAACAAAAAAAAATTAAATACAAAAACATGAGGACAGATTATGCATTTTTTTCTTTGTTATTTGAACAATACACAGTCACATTAGAATATTATGACCACATCCTTGTTTATGACCTACAGTCCATTCTCTCAACTCTTCTGATCAAAAAGGAGCATTTAGTAGTTTCACTGTTACAGACTGTAGTCCATCTGTTGCTTTGCATACTTTGTTTGTCCTTTTTAGCCTGCTCTTAAATGGTCAGAACCAACACAGAGAATGTATGATCTGGGTCGTGGATCATTCTCAGTGTAGCAATGACACAGATATGGTGATGTTGTGTTAGTGTGTGTTGTGTCGATACGGGTTAATCTAATACTGATGTTCTGCAAGTATATCAGTCAACAGTTCTGCTGCAGTTGATTTATTGAACTAATATATGTATAGACATTGCATTAGCACTATTGTTTATATCAGGGTTCTCTAAACCCCAACAAGTGGACAATGCCTTGTTTTAAATAAATATATATTCATTTATTCCAAACATGAGTTCATAAGCTCATAATATGGATTTTGATTAATACTTAATGTTTTCTTAAAGATTTCCACTATACTAAATAAAGGCAGTGAGATACACATTGTTTTTAAATGTGTACTAGTTCTATGTAAGCTATTTCAAGATGTTTGTAGTCTATTTACATTTTTCTTGACAAGAATATTTACATACTGATAACATCTTTCAGTTTTTGTGACGCATTACTTGATTTTAAATGGAGTTATGAAATAACTTAAGCTTGGGAGAAGGACCATGCCCAGACTCCTCCTCTTTGCCATTATGCACCATATAAAACCACTCCTCTCTCCTCATGATGAAATTCGCACCCCTCCACCACACCTACTTCTCCTCTTTCACCAATGACTTTGCCCGGCAAGGGGGGTCCAGCTTCATTCTTCACTAGCAGAAGCCACTCAGAACTCCAGCCCAAGTGTTTCTGAGTTCCCCTTACTCGCCCTGCTTACATCAGGCGTGGGCCTCACTTCGCAAAGTAGTGTTTATATGTAGCAGTGCTAGATCATAATGATTTTTTGCTAATATATGTAAATATATCTTGTCTTCTTAATATTTGTGTTGCATTTTTATCTTTGCTAGTACAGACCACACTCGTAAAGGCTGTAATGGGCATGGTGCCTGTTGAATAGATGAATACAAGAAAAGGGAGGAGACAGGGTGGGGGCAGGAGCATGTTTGTCCAATGTGAAAATGACGTGAGTTCGCAAGGTATATATAAAGCTGAGGGGAGGAGTTCAGGCATGGTCCTACTCTCAAAATTATTTTATTACATATCTTCAGTTTGCTAGTACAGACCATGCCCATAAAAGCTGAAACAGGGAGGTAATGTTTATTTGCTGTATAGTGAAAACAGGTGATGGAAAAGAATCTCCACAGACATGGTTAAAGGTGTAAATACATCTTTATTTACAGAAACAGTGTCTTACAGGTTCTTAAGGATCCCATGAAAGAGTTTTCCGGTTCAGTGCACGCTCGCCTCTCTCCCATTCTCACTCTCTTTTCTCTATCTGCCAGCTCTTGGCTAGGACCCCAATATATATGGTTCTTTCTTCTTTCCAAATATGGTGAACGTAAAGGTTGGTCTACATTTGCATGTTTAAGGGACTAAGTGAGAGGTAAAATGTATAGTCTCTATCCTCACTGTCAGCTTATCCTAAATATTTCTCTCTTTGGAGCACAGACACTGAGCATACGTCTAAACATACAGAACAGTGAACATTTCTTAATACTGCACTTAAGGCCTTATGTTTAAATATACGTCAGTAAACTCAGAAGTTTGTTGGGAAAGAGATCAGTGTGGCTTATGAATACGTATGAAGCCAAAAATTGCAGCAATGCTCGTCATTAGGTGCATCAGAATGGTCAAGTTGCGAGGTAGTTTGGGCAAGGGTTTGGTTGGTGTCCTGGATTGTGAGTAGGTGAGTGAAATTGGATAGAGAGTCCATGAATAAATGACCTTTAATAAACTGGTGTATGACTGAGTACCATGTGAGATGGTAGAGGAATAGCATTAGGTTGAGTAAATTGAACAGCCTTTATTGATTATGATACTGACAGAAATTCTATAGTGAAGGGGGATGGCGAAACTGGGAAGTGGATTAGCAGCTGCCATGAAAGTGACACAGTAGACACAGCAGTGGAAGAGAAACTGAGGGTGTGGGATGATAAGGGGGGGGGCTGATGAGTAGAAACAGAACGAGGGAGGAGGAGAATGGGAGGGGCGGGATGATAAAGGGAAGGTTTGGATGATAACAGAAGGAGGGATAGGATAGGAGAGAGAACAGGAGGAGCAGAGAGGGACTGGGTCTAAAAGAGTGCAAAGCTGTCCGTCAAGACAGTGTTCTGAGGGAAAAAGGTGGTGAGTTGTGTCAGAATGAATGCTTAACATGCTTAACACGAAGAGGTGAGAGATGAGGAAAGGGTTCCTCTCGTTAGCTGAATAAGCAGAGGGGACGCTGTAGATTCAGAGCACTTGACTGGATAACCGTGGCTGTTCAGCCAGAGAGGAGGAAATGTGAGGCTCAAGGCTGCATGCCAGCGGCAGGATTAGAAGTGGGGTTTCACGCAGGCCACAGCATGAGGAGAACTGTCTTTCTTGTGTATTAACTGTAGATCCCACAATATGGCAAGTTTGCCATTAAAACCCTGTGTCAAAGACCATGCCATCCTCCAGATGGAAGACACTGGAAGGAGAAAAACTTCAGCCCACAGGCTGTTTATTTACCAATTCCAAACATGAATCAATCTCAAAACAAAAAGGCTTTTGCCAACCTACAAATAGTAAAATAATTACACCCCACGTTGTGGCGGCATAAATACTACATAGTGGAGTCTGTGATAATTTTTTTTATTATTAATTAATTATTTAATTCATTTGCTTAAGCTCCATGTTTGGGAGTCATTAAATAATATGTAGTGTCTTTACCTGTCCAATTTTAGCTTGGACATGTAGATCATCATGTTAGATGACTTTACATATTATATAGTAGAATTAGCTAGTATTAATTATTATTAATGAAATATGCTCATTGACCCACTGTAGGTTCTTGGCTCCGAAAGTGAATCTGAACTAATAACTAAGTAAAAATTCTGTGCAAGAAAGGTGCACACACACAAACAAATAACCAAGGATTGGTTTTATCACACAACTGGTTTATTAATTGTAATATCAAATATTGAATATTGGTTATACATTCATATAATGAAATGGATTACAACGATACATGAGAGAGCAGGGAGATTCTAAATTCTAAAAGCTCAGAATTTAAAAGCTTATCCCAGCAAGAGTTCAAATGAAACCATGTGACCTTACATATCCCTGGAGATAGCTAGGGGTATGTCAGTGATGTGCGGTGCTTTCCGGAACGGGACCTTGTAGCACTGCAGATCTGGCGATCACTCTGTCGGAGCTGGTGACGTTCTGAAGGTCTCTGTGGGAATTCGCCATCATCGCTGATCTGCCTCCTTGTGAGAGACATGTCCATGCAGGTCTCTCCTGGGCCTTTTGCTCAGAAAATCCTTCTGAGTTTGCATGTGTCCTCCTTCTCCCTCGCTGATTCTGAAGCTCTTGTCACCACTTTGAGGGTCAGAGGTCTGAGGTCTCCTTCATGCTCTGGGTGTGGCATTGAGCTTTGCTGGAGTTAAACTATAGATTTTCTTAAAATATAGTTTTCTACTAGAAATAAAAATAAAATAAAACTTCTGGTTGGAAGTTCTGGGTTTGTTCTATCTGGACCCTGCTTGAGGGGCCCAACACTGTTTAAGAGATAGCCATAAGACAGTCTGATGCCTGAGAGATCCCTGAAGAGATCTGAAGAGCTAAACTCTGACCTGAGAGCTCTAGAAAGAGCCAGGGCTCTCCCTTAACTCTAACTGATGGGAAAAAAAAAACTTGCTTCTTCATCTCTTCTTGTTTTTCTGTTCTCTTCTGTTCTTCTCTCCCTACATTTTCTTTCTGTTCTCTTTTCTCTTTTTCTTTACTGAGTGAGGTTTTTCGCACCACTGTTTTTTAACCAGATTTTAGGAAACCCGCCTTGAATGCCTGATTGGTCCTGAGGGACTGATGATCTCTTGTTCCTGATTGGATGTTTCCTGTACCCAATTTATGACGCTTGACAAGACAAAAACTTAAGGAGGCTTCCTGTTAAATGAATATCCAGGATTCTTAATCGTACTTTTGCAATATAATATATTTTATGTTAACACAATGCAATATCATTCAGAAAAAACTATGTTTTACATAATCCTTAACCAAATAATACACAGTCTTCCTACATATATTATTCTGCCCTCACTGTACACGGATATACACAAAATGTAGCTGGCATAGCCACCAGAAAAAGAGTAAACAATGGGTAGCCTGCATTCCGCTAGCTCGATGCTAACATATAATGGGTTATCCCATAGTCAAGCTAACGCGATTAGCATTGACGAGCGCAACTGCATGATCATCAAACAAGACTACATTACATTTCTCACTCGACACGAACTTAGAATGCACTCATACTTGCAGGCATATTTTTCCCATGCTCTGTGTGAAAAACAACATGGGCTGCTACCAGTTCAGACTCTCTCAACGTTTTCTTTTTCTACTAGAGAATCTTAGGTTGGGGCGGCACGGTGGAGCAGCAGGTAGTGTCGCAGTCACACAGCTCCAGGGGCCTGGAGGTTGTGGGTTCGATTCCTGCTCCAGGTGACTGTCTGTGAGGAGTTGGTGTGTTCTCCCCGTGTCTGCGTGGGTTTCCTCCAGGTGCTCCGGTTTCCCCCCACAGTCCAAAAACACACGTTGCAGGTGGATTGGCGACTCGAAAGTGTCCGTAGGTGTGAATGTGTGTGTGTCTGTGTTGCCCTGTGAAGGACTGGCGCCCCCTCCAGGGTGTATTCCCGCCTTGCGCCCGATGATTCCAGGTAGGCTCTGGACCCCCGCGACCCTAAATTGGATAAGCGGTTACAGATAATGGATGGAGAATCTTAGGTTAACAAGCCTAGTGGGCTAGCGGCGCTACTGCACTCCACCAGTGGCAGCACATAAATAAAAAGGTGATTTTAAACACGTGTAAATTAATTCCACCCGTTTTGATTGTCCAAATGGAATTCATTTCACACATGTAACTTGTTCACCAGGTAAATTTAGGAATTAAGGAATGTGTGATTCTTTAATTTTAACAGATGTGTGAGAGGACATTTACTCAAAGTGGGGTCTGTGTGTCTCTTTGCATTCCTTAGAGCTTGACCATTCCATGACCTTGTGTCATAAAAAGGTCCCTGGGGTGTGGTTTACGACTCTTCTCAGGGTGTTATTTCAAATTCCCATCTGGGCTGGTGTGATGAGAAGAGTGACTGAGAGTGAAGAGAGGTCTTTCGGCATGATAAGATAACTTTCTGCAAATTAAGTCCCAAAAAGTCAAATTTCTTATTAGAAATTAATAAAACACAATCATGTCCACTACATACAAAACAAACACCCCATCAACAAGTCTGTTTCTTCATCTGGTTTTCTTGCCAGTGCATAGTTTATTAAATGTTCCTCATTGGGAGTACATCAATAGACAATCAGCAGAGCCAAAGTGATTTAGGAGAGTTCAGTTTGCACAGCTCCCTTACCTCCTGGGTAAAAGACCCAGCCCTCTGGGTATAGCCGATGGTGTAGATTCTATGAGCCTTCTGAGGCCACAGGGGCACAATCACTTTATGAATTTGCTTACACAATATACAGTATATATTGATAATACATTTACGTGCCAGTTGAACTAACCAACTGAAGAAGATGAAACATTGGATGCCACTTTACCCAACATCTATCATGCCTTCCTGCCATGTGTTTAACACATCACCATCTCCATGTACAGTCACCTTAAAACACAACAATGCTAATACCCAGATCCTAAATTCTAATCCACCATTGTAAACTGCCTCCTCAAATGTTGAAGTTAAGGATCCTTTTCAAAAACCTCAGGGCAACATGGGACGACCAGGATCTCCAGGGGCTCCAGGACCACCTGGGCAGGGAATACAGGGCCCAAAGGTATCACTTGCCCAAGCCAACATGCACAAACATGTACATACATTATTGTTTAGCATGTTTAGTACGTCTACTACATAAGCAGTGTACTGCATTGCTTTTTTTTCTAGATCTTGTTTATTAAACTGCTATTTTGGAATTTGCCAATATGTAACGCATTTTGAATTTAAAATACTCTAATAATAATAATAATAATAATTTTAAATTATATAGCACCTTTCTCAAACTCAAAGTCAATTTACATCAAACTCTACAGAATAAAGCTTCATGCTCATTCTTAAGGCAACTAATTTGGTGATTTATCCTTATTGAAACATATATCATCAACAGTGTGAACTAATTAACTTTGCATAACATTCATTTCAAATATTGGATGAGTATGTGTCCCCAAACTTTGAATCATGTAGTGTACATTTGTTGTACTATATAAATACATACATTATTTAGGGTGAGCATGGAACACCGGGCTTAACTGGTCTGAGGGGATCATCTGGCGAGGGCTTCCCAGGACCAAAGGTAAAAGTTCTAACCTATAGTCTCAATTCATTAAAGTTAAATATATGAAATATGAACAGGTTTAATTGTATAATCTGTGTACATTTTGTCTCTTTTCCCATAATTTTATCTAGGGTGACCGTGGTTATCAAGGTGAAAGAGGCATAAAGGGGGGCAAAGGGGACATGGGGGATTCGGGTAATCCAGGCCAGCCTGTGAGTCCTGCTGTACTGTAGTATTAGAGGTTTTAAAATTTGAAAGACAAAAAAATTTGACTGTTGTAGTGGATTTTGCATGCATTTCTAATCTAAGTATGAGAAGCATAAATATGACTATAGCGTGCGTATTCAAGATTTTGTACAAAGCTCTTTAGAGGACATCCTTAAAGGAGCAAACAGTAATATATTTACTGTACTTGGTCATAAAATTATAGGAATGCTGAAGCAGTATATTCTCTTTGAGAAATGCCCAGTCCAGAGCGGAGCTCTACAGGAGTTTCAGCCTAAGATCCCACCCTCTGTCCAATCATATTACAGTCCCAAACCACACAAACATAGCATCTTGCAACTAAGAAACGAACAAGTGAACATAGTTAGATATTACCGGACCAAAGCCTCAGTGCCCTTCTAAAAATTATCATCATTACCCGAGACAGTGGGAATACGAGAGGAAATAATGGCTATGTGTTTGAAAGATAGAGGCAGCATAAAGCAGCAAATCTACCAAGACCGATCCAGACTTGGTTATTTTTTTTTCCTGAACAGGTAGCAAGTAATTCCTGAAAAAAATAAAAACATAGAAGTATGTGCATTTTATACAAAAAGGTGAATAATATGATTGAAAGGTGTAAATACTATAGTTTGTTTTAAAGGAATTGAGGCAGATTAATGTACATTAATATGTGTGTTTTAAACAATCAAGGAGTAAGAATTTTGTTTGAAAAGCCTCGCCTATTTAAGGTGAAATGGAGAATTCAAGCTCTGAAATACACCACAAATATAAGCTTTTCATTAATAGGTAAATGGTGTAGACTTGGGTGGCACGGTGGCGCAGCAGGTAGTGTAGCAGTCACACAGCTCCAGGGACCTGGAGGTTGTGGGTTCGATTCCTGCTCCGGGTGACTGCCTGTGAGGAGTTGGTGTGTTGTCCGCGTGGGTTTCCTCCGGGTGCTCCGGTTTCCTCCCACAGTCCAAAAACACACGTTGGTAAGTGGATTGGCGACTCAAGTGTCCATAGGTGTGAGTGAATGTCTGTGTTGCCCTGTGAAGGACTGGCGCCCCCTCCAGGGTGTATTCCTGCCTTGCTCCCAATGATTCCAGGTAGGCTCTGGACCCACCGCGACCCTGAACTGGATAAGCAGTTACAGATAATGAATGAATGGTGTACACTTGGTTGTGTGTTTTAAATTGTTCAAATGGGAAATAGTAAGTGTTTTGAAATAAGAATTCTTTATAAATCCTACCACTATCTTTAGCTTCACATAGCTATCAGTTTATGGTGGAACAGAGAATTCAGGAAACTGGTGAAAAATGGAGGAAAGACTTGTATACGAACATATTTAAGGTGGAACCAAATGTTCGTATACAGAACAGTACAGTAAATATGAATCAACAAAGATCTGCCTCCTAAAACGACATCTATAGTGGACATCTATGAACATTTTTCTGTGTACATTGGTTTATTATGGCACATTCGTTTTAGTTATTATGGTCCTAAGTTCTTAAACTCATCTCTTGCTTGTTCATGTATGTCTTAGTGCATCCAAAGACCACAATGCATCTTCAAGGCATCCTAATGACATTCATAAGGCACAGGCTATCCTAGGCACATAGTAACTTTATGGTTTTTATAATGCAAAGAGCGTAATGGGTCATAAATAACATTCTGTTTCTTCTTTTAGGGTAGGCTTGGAATGAAGGGAGAAGCAGGGATTACAGTGAGTTGTCTTCCCATTTCTCCTATACTTACTAAAACAGTGCTCAATAAGGAAAGAAATGTTTCTTGTAATTTCTTAATTAGTTATTCTTATAAAAAAAGTGTGTGTGAGTGAAATATGATTAAAATTAATGCTTTGTTTTAATGTGATAACGATTCATCCTCTTTATGTGGCATTTATTATCAGAGAGAAGACATCATCAGAATGATTAAAGAGATTTGCGGTATGATATTCCTGCCTTTGAAATTTAAAGTTCATTATACCAATATTAGTTTGGACCCTGCAATGTGATTGGCTGAGAGATGTTCCAGGAGTGCCAATATTGAATGAAAATGTCAAGATATATGGTTCAGCACACCCTTGATCTGTTTTTCTTTTGTCTTTGTTTTTTTTAATGGGATGTGATGAGCACAACTCAAGATGTGTTTTCTATAATCTGACCCTACTGTAAAGAGTAAATAAATCATGACATTTTCCTAACATTATACATTGATCTATGGCTCTGGCATTGTACTAGCTAAAACAGACAGGAGCTCTGAACTACAGCCTTGGTTCACGTCTAAACTTGCGAAAACTTCAAGCTCCAAGGTTTATGGAAAAAAATCATCTAGTCAAAATGTGCTATCATAGAACTATTTTAATTTGTTGAATGTTGATGTCCACTCAAGTTTCATGCTATAACAAGATGGCACTGGTGTACGGATCCCTCTCATGTATTTCTTAATTAATTAATTAATGCCAGAATGGGAGATACTGGCACTGTTGTACTGATCTTGATATGTCACTGCAGTACACCACTGCCAATATCTCACACTTTAGAACTCTCTGTAGTCTATTATTGCTTATTTAAATCTGTCATTTCCATTGATGTCTGAAATTTTCTTTCACTGTAAACCCTTCAGGCTGTGGAATCAAATGCAAGGAGCGTCCCATGGAGCTTGTGTTTGTGATAGACAGCTCAGAGAGTGTTGGGCCAGAGAACTTTGGGATCATAAAGGATTTCGTGATGGCATTAATGGACAGAGTGACAGTGGGCCACAATGCCACACGGATCGGAGTGGTGCTCTACAGCCTGGAGGCCAAAGTCGAGTTCAGTCTGGCCCGATACATGACCAAACAAGACATCAAACAAGCCATCCGAAAGATGCCTTATATGGGTGAAGGTACATATACAGGCACTGCTATTCGAAAGGCTACACAGGAAGCTTTCTATGGTGCCCGGCTGGGGGTGAGCAAGGTTGTCATTGTAATCACAGATGGACAAACAGACAAGCGGGATCCTGTGGTCCTGGATACTGCAGTGAGAGAAGCCCATGCAGCCAACATTGAGATGTATGCTTTAGGCATTGTTAACATCAGCGATTCAACACAAGCAGAGTTCCTCAATGAGCTGAACCTCATTGCTTCTCAGCCTGACAGTGAGCACATGTATCTGATAGATGACTTCAATACACTGCCAGGTAAATCTACTGCTCTACTTATAGCAAAATTTGGATTGTTAAAGTGAAATCAAGTGAATTTTTTTCCAATACATGTATTAATTGAAATATTTGAAGCAAATTTTTTTCTCAATAATAATAATAATAATAATAAATTATTATTATTAAGTAACACTTACTGTATATAGCGCATTCCATAAACCCAAGAATGCTTTACAATCAATGAGAAGAAGAAAAAATAATTTGTCATGTCTGGACCCAACTGCTAACTTCATGTCCCCTTTTAACCCCCTTTTAAGTGCTACCTTGGAGGATGATGACTTAGCAACTGCCACTAACACAGCACATTTAAATAATGCTTACTTCAAGTCCTGTTCGATCAGACCCCAAACAACCCAATTTTCTAGCAACATGAGTGGGTTCCTACAAACTCAGAGAAAGCAAGTTAGAGTAAAGCTTAGAATCATACTCCCCAATTTCTTTAGAACAGTTAGCTATATATATATATATATATATATATATATATATACACATACATACACACACAAACATTCTACTGTCTAACAATGTAAGCTTTTAATATTATGACACTGTATATTACATCAAGAATATTCATAAGATGCCTGGGCAACAAGCATCCAGTTTTTTTTTCTCCTGGCACCTTGGTAATTAAACGAACTTCCCTTGCATGTCTGAACAATAGCATCGTTTTTTTTACTTCAAATATGGCCTGAAGACCCATCTCTTTTAAGAGTACTTAATAAGGGCAAGATGAGTGCCGATTTAAAATATTACAGTTTCACTCATGTTGCACTATTTTATTTGAAATTTTGACTTTATATTGTAGTAGGTGAAAATTGTCACAAAGTACAAATTCCCCTTATACCTTAAAAGTAGCACAGATGAACCTTCACCTTCTTTCAGTGCGCACATCTGTAAATGTGTTTACGCCCCATCTCATTCTCCACCCACTCTTTCATCATTCGTCTGCGACTCAAAATATGCTCCCCATCATTTGGCAGGATTAGGGTTTTTTAATGTTTATTGCATAAGAAAAAATGGTTTCAAATCCAAATGTTCAGTCATAACTGCTTGTTTCATGCATGACATGCTAACAATGTTTAATTAAAAATAAATAAATACAATTAATTAATAAAATAAATTCACTTAAGGGTTCTTTAAAGTCCACAAGTCAGGCTTTAAGATTTGACACTTGGTTGACACCAGTTTTCAGCACCTAACATCAGTGTCTAAATGCACAGTTTCGTTTTTTCTCTGTTCTAAAACCTTACACACAAAAAAAAAAAAAAAAAAAAAAAAAAAAAAAAAGTGCAGGGGACATTTCAGGAATGGAATTTGAAAGTACTGAATCTTCGCATTTTTTTTTTTAGCAGAAATTACCCACAGATGGGAGCAAATTACTGATTAGACAGATATAGTGTGAATCATTTATCCATATATATGTTAGATTTTGTTTTAAACTTAGACTGTGGGCATTGAGTTTACTGACTAAAAATTGATTGATTACATTTGATTAATTTGCTTTTTCAGTCAGCTGTTTCAAACCTGGAGTTGTCTTCAAAAATAATTTTTCTTGCAAAGACATTGTTGTTGAAATTGTTGGTTTAATATACACCAGGACTGCCCAGTTCTGGTCCTCAAGATCTACCACACTGGAGATCACAGAGCCAACAAACTGAGCTCTATTCAAATGCCCCTGAAGGCATCTGTTACCTGGATCAGGTGTTTGATTAGTGTTGGAGCAAAACTGTGCTCGGCCCTGTGCAGGGCTGGCGCCCCCTCCAGGGTGTATTCCTGCCTTGCGCGCAATGATTCCAGGTAGGCTCTGTACCCACCGCAACCCTGAATTGGATAAGCGGTTACAGATAATGAATGAATGAATGAAAACTGCTCGGTTTTAGGTCTGTAGGTACAGGATTTGGTAGTCCTAATGTAAGTCAACCCAACAATTTGTCTGTCAAGTTTTCAGTTGACTTTGCAAGAAAAAACATGCATACAACATATTCCAAACATTCACAAGATTAGTTCTGTTTTTTTAAGGTGCATCATTTACTGACAAACTCAAATTTTGGCATATACACAGTTTTCAGTGGTATTATAATCTAGAACTAATCACTAAACACCATTAATCTCTGATCTCTGTAATGATCTTGTGGCTGAATGTGTTCAAAACAGTTTTCCCAAAATTTATGAAAGGTGCAGGTGTGCTTCAGAAAATCTCAATTCATGTTTCAGCATTATTGAAGTAATTAATACCAAAAGTCACATCTTCTCATCCTCTCTCTAGCACTGGAATCCAAACTGGTCAGTCAGTTCTGCGAAGACGAGAATGGAGTTCTGTTCTTTAACCGCATTAATGGTAATGGATATGGTAACAATGTCAACCACTTTAACAGTTACACAAATGGATATGGTCACAGTGGAAATCACATTAAAAGTCAACATGAACACAGTCATATGTATGAGAGCAACACAGCGGATGTCCAATCAGGAGGAAAACAACCTGGCATTCATTCTGAGAAACGTGTTACTCCATCTAGAACTCATACTGGAACACAAATTGGAATTCATACGGGAATACACACTGGCAGACAGGGCAGTCTGCCTGCAACAGTCACTCCAGACGTGAGTATAGTGTTTACTGTACAAATAAAAGTCAGATAAACCTAACCTATTTGCAGCATAGTTTTTTTTTCCTATTTGCAAGCGTATATTGTCACTTACCAAAGAAAATCAAGTCTCCTTTCAGTCACTTTTAGTTTACTACTTTAAAGGAACAATCAATACAATATTTACTGTACTCAGTCATAACATGACCCGGGTATGTTAGAGATGCCTATGTCTAGATTAAAGGTGTAAACTCCATTGCTTGTGTCGCAGTCACAAAGCTCCAGGGACCTGGAGGTTGTGGGTTCGTTTCCCACTCCGGGTGACTGTGAGGAGTTGGTGTGTTCTCCCCGTGTCTGCGTGGGTTTCCTCCGGGTGCTCCGGTTTCCTCCCACAGTCCAAAAACACACGTTGGTAGGTGGATTGGCGTCAAAATCACCTTGCACCCAATGATTCCAGGCAGGCTATGGACCCACCGTGACTCGGTGTAGTGGAAATAGTTATGGACACATTGCGGTGACATAAGCACTACATAGCTGAGTCAACGATATTTAATTTTTATTTTAATAATAATTAATATTTAATTCATTTTGCTAAGCTCCATGTTTGGGAGCCATTAAATAATATGTAGTGTCTTTACCTGTCCAATTTTAGCTTAATCAAGTAGGTCATCATGTTAGATGACTTTACATATTATATAGCAGAATTAATTCTATACAAGAATTAAATAGGCAAATGGTGTATGAAATACAAGATACGCGAACTGTAGAGGGTCCAGTGTGGGGGGGGGGTAGGGTTTTGATGTGCCTCATGACGAGCCTCTCGAAGCACTTTGATGACAGGTGTGAGTGCAATGGGACAATAGTCATTGAGGCAGGACACAGAAGAATTCTTAGGCACCGGGATGATGGTGGTGTTCTTGAAGCATGTTGGAACAATAGTCAATCATACTATGTTAGTTCAATGCTAGATTCGTCGTTGTACGGGAAACGCATCCCAGAACTGCTAAAAAAAATCTGACACACACACTATATAAAGCCGAAAGCATGGACTGTGGCACTCTTGCATTTCCATGGATACATATACAACTTGGGCAAACTGACGATTTATTTATTCATTAAAATATTTTGTATGTTAGATTATTAAAAAAAAAAAAAAAAACTTTCATGTATTTAATAAGGATTTTTTTTTCTTTCTAAGGTCTCTCGAGGGCCACAAACAGCAGATACTAACTTACATACCACCCCAGAACACAGCAGTGAAACAATTCCACCAGACAAAAGTACAACTTCACATCGCAGACCTTCATCAGAATCCAACTCAACATCGTCAGCATCATCCAAATCACTGCATTATGTCCCTGCACCTCAACCACCTTTACCTAAAGGTAAATATATATAAACAAAGTAAAATATGCTCTCACACTGTAATCCTGAGACGTGGGTGGTTTCTGGCTTCTGGATATGGCAATTCCATATCTTCTCCAACTTGTAAAGCCTGTCTAGGGGACAGACCGTAAGTTTTAGAGATCTGCAGGTTTAGAGACTATTGAATCTGATAAGTTGTCAGAGTGCAGGGTTGCTCACAGCAGCACATTGAAACTAATGTGGCAGCTTACCCAGGGGTGGATTGAAACAGGGCAAGCCACCAACAGAGCACTAGAGAAATAGGCCTCAAGTGTAGAGACACACAAACAACCCCTCTGGAAGTTAGGAACACTGAGACAAAATGAAACACGAGAGGAAAACTAAAGATGTCAGGGGAAAACTGATCAGCTCAGAATTGAGCAAAAGAAAACAAAGAGGGAAGGCTTTGGTGGAGAAGAAGAAGATAGAGTGACCCAGGAGAAAACTCAATAGCCTTTACCAAATTACCAGCCAGACTTGCATGGCACTCTGAAAAGAGAGACCCAAGACTGAGCACTGAGGTGTGTGTTGGCTTCCCTTAAGTAGGAGTAGCCCAGGTGGAACCAATTGCCCAAATTAAGAGTGCCTCTGTCTCCCTCTAGTGACTGGGGGTGGCTTAGCAGGCAGCCTCGCCCCAGCCCCAGGCAGACCTCTTACAGAAACTGTTTTTTTTTCCCTACTGAATAACACTGTTGTCAATTACAAATAAAATAATAAGTGCCGCTTTGAAATGTCACAGCTTATATGTTTTTTTAAAAATGTAGGCATGCTGTGTTAACCATATTTATAAGCAGTTATCATCCAGAAACATGTATAATAATTTCTAAGGGATTCATAAGCAGTAGCATTCATTCATTGCAATGCTGTACTGGGATAGTCCTATGTGACTCTTTTGCCCTGTTTTGTGTGTTCCTGCTTTTTTTCCTTATTTGTCATGTGTTTCTTTAGCACATGGCTCTGTTTTGTTTTGGTTCCTGTTTCCTCCTCATTTTGTTTAGCTCCACCCTAGCCCTGCCTTAGCCCCCACTTGTCATCAGTTATCCCACCTATGTCACCTTTCTTGCCCTGCTCTCTTGTTATCCAACCCAGATGTTCCTTGTCCGTGCTCGTTGTATATATACCACTTTGGCTTCAGTGCTCCCTTGTCTGGTCTTGTGTGTAGATGTGTGTTACTGTGTTCTAGTAGTTCTACACCTGACTGGCTGTTTTCTGTTTGTTTCTGTTCAGTTAATCTAGTGTTTTCGCCTCCCTGCTCAATTGTTTTCTCTGTTTATGGGTTTTGTTTTTGTTCTTGTAAATAAAAGATATTTCTTGCATGTACGTCTGCCTCCTCATCCTCCCTTCATCCGCGACAGAAAACCAGACCACATAAACTGGGCGTAGTGAGGAATCCTTGGGCTAGGGGTGCCATTTGCCATACTTTGTTTCGTACAAGTCCTGGCACACCTGTATGTTTTGGAGGCACAAGGGTTCTCCACAGCATGAAAACAATGGAGCCCTCACTTGAGGACTGCCCCTTCAAGGCTGGGGAAAATCTTGGGGGGAAGTTGATGTTTGGTACCATGAGGATCCTTTGTCTAGAGACTTCCGGGACTTCCTCATGCATGCACCCATTGGACCTTCTGAACTGGTAACACCTCCACCACCTGCCCCCGAGCAGCCCCAGCCCCTGCCTCCATGGACATTGTTGCAGGGCACCCTGCTGCTCCTGTTCCAGTGAATATGGCAACGCCTGCTGCTCCTGCTCCAGTGATTGCGGTGCCTTCATCCACTCCTGCTCCAGTGATCCTGATGCCTCCAGCGGCTCCTGTTCCTCTGTTGACTGCTCCTCCAGCCACTCATGCACCAGCCACTCATGCACCAGCCACTTATGCTCCTCTGTGTCCAGCTGCTTCTGCTCCAGTGTCTGCTCCAGTCTCTGGCTGTTTATGTCCATGAGTCAGCCACAAGGACTTTGAGGCTGACTTCCAGAACTGTGTCCAGGCTGGTTTCTCAGACTATGACACAGATTCATACCTGTCCTGGGCACTCACCTGTATTTGTATTTGTACCCGTGTCTTTTCTTGGTTCTGTCCTGCTCCTGTCTTGTCCACAGTCCAGTCACCTGGTTTTGCTCCTGTCTTGTCCACAGTCCAGTCTCCTGTCCAATCTCCATTCCAGTACCTGTTCCAGTCCAGTGCCATGTCCCAAGTCCAGTTTCATGCTCTGGCTCCCATCCTGTCTATATTCCAGTCTGGTGTTGAGTCCCCTTTGCTGTCTCAAGTCCAATCTCTGTTTCAGTCTAGTTTTTTTTTCTCCTGCTCAGTTTCCTGTCTTCTCCCGTAGCTCCGCCCTAGCTTGGCCTTAGCCCCACCTTGCCTTCAGTGTTCCCACCTGTGTCTCCTTTGTTGCCCTGCTCTGCTGTTATCTTTCCCAGGTGTTCCTTGTCCATGCTCCTTGTATATGTACCAGTGGTGGATGCTGGTCTTTCAAGGAGGGCAAGCTCAATTTCGGCCTACATCATAAAATGTGTCAGTTTATTTATACGTAAATTCTACCCTCCATTCCTTTTTAAGAAAATGATCTGTGACTCTGTCGTACCAACAAGGCGTCTTTTCCAGGGACTTGACTAGTGTCCTCTCAATGGCCAGCAGAGCTAGGCTGCTTAAATGGCCTTGGCCCATGTGAAGTATGTCCGCCTGTGAGTGCTTTGTGACGGTGGAGGGGCTCAGCAGCACCTGCTGGACAGAAACAGCGATAGAAGTCAGAAAGAGTAATAGAAGTCAGTCTCCAAACACAAGCAGCTACAAAAAACCCACCAGAAATAGAAGCTCGATTTGTCGCTAATCATTTTTAACAAAGAAAATGCCGCTAAGAGGATTAAGAAAGTCTGGTTCAACTCAGAACAGAATGAAAATGTAATGCTCCCACGAATCTTTACACCAAAGGATCGCTGATTCGCTCATTTCGCTGTCAATCAAAAAGGGATTCAGCCTCAGACAGATCATCCAATCATCATGCAGAAGCTGAGCGTCCGGGCCAGCCGAGGCCAGCCCACTGCCCCATAGACACCCAAAGATGCTGAGCGTCCGATGGGCGGGACAAAGCCCAGCATTTACCCAATGACTTGTCTGCACTTCGCTGCTTCGCTATTGAGTGTCCACACTTTTTAAAGCACTGTGAATCTGCAGGAAAGCTGAGTCTTTACCAGTGATAAGAAGCTGATTCTGAACAAAAGTTGAGCGCATTATAGTGCATATTTATTCAATGACATGTACACACAACAGAATATATTTGATCACTTATTTATTGACATTTTAGGGGAAGCTGAGCTTCCCTTGCAGTCTTAGAGCACTCGCCTCTGATATGTACTCCTTTGGTTTCAGTTCTCACTTGTCTGATCTTGTGTGTAGATGTGTGTTTCTGTGTTCTAGTAGTGTTGTATATGTCTACATCAGTCTACAACATTTTCCTGTTTGTTCCTGTTCAGTTAAGTCTAGTTTGTGTTTTTGCCTCCCTGCTCATGTTTGTTTTCTCTGTTTGTTCATTTAGTTTTTGTTCTTGTAAATAATACAGCTTTATAATACAGCCTGCATCTTAACATGTATTTGCCTGGCACTTACTGTGTATCTTCACATGATTTATGGTGTATGTTCCTGTGTTTTAAAGTGTATTTAATGGGTACTTACATTGTACCTTCCCATATCTCCATTACAATTCAGTGCATCTAAAATACATGTTTTTACGAGTACATCCCAGACACATAATGCATCTTCTCACATTTTAAAGTGTATTTACAGCATACAACTAAAATACTTACCAGCCCGCATATATACATGTACGTCCCTGACACTTACTGCATCTTCTCAGGGTTTTAAAGGGAGATTTAATTGGTACTTACAGTGTACCTTCCCATAATAAACAGATGAAGATTTATTTGAATCAGTAATAAATTAGTTACCTGTTCCTACTGGTACCTTAACAAGCTTCACTCACATTCCAGGGGCTTATTGTGCTTCTAATTGTCTTGTACTTCATTGTATGGTTCTGAACAATATGATGAGCATTGGCTCCATACTTTTGAAATGTTCTCCCAAGTCAGCTCAGGATATAAAGAAGTTCTTTCTCAAGTGCACAGCTATAAGACATGCAAAGCTTTATACACAAGTTTTTATTCAATAATTATGAAGAAACCACAAAGTAAGTGTTTTTCTCTCATTCTTGCACCATTAATACAGTGAAACAATGGGTAGCGGGCTGGATTACGTAGTGGACAACTGTTATCCCAGTTTAATCTGTAAAAATACAAAAACAATGGAGTAAGCTTTATTTCTGTGCTGTGTTGTTCAAGATTTGCTCTGCCATTGGATTGCAGACACCCACACATCATAGTAATGTGGAGCATTTATTTTCCTTGTCTACACAAAGTGCACAAAAGATGGTTAACACTGTCAACAAGTTTTAAATTAATTTAAATTAATTATATTCAACAAAAAACATAAAACAATGTTCTACGAACAATCAGTTCCTGTAATCTCATGTCATAATTTACATTCCCCTTTAACTGACACCTTAACTCACCTCGATCTCAATCGTGAGTAAGTTAACATACTAAATATATACCTAGATGTTGGAAATAAGTGGGTTTATAAGGTGATTTATGTTGACAATTAGAAAAAACATAAAATACATTTTCAGGCCTAAAATTAAGGAGCCGCACGATGGCTTCTCTCAACACCGTGTTATAAAGATGAGTTGGGAAACGGTGTACTACCAACACGGAAAGGCTGTTGAAACTCCCCTTTGTAAACCTTTCTCTAAAAAGCTTTTATTTAATTATTTATTTATTTATTCACTAAGTGAAATACAAGATATAATTATTAGAAAAATAATAAGCCTCTGGAATGTGAGTGAAGCTTTCCAGCTTAATTAAAATATTAACAATGACTGTCATACACATTGTATGTACACCATAAATTCAGAGAAATTACATGGTAAAATATCGGAAATTACACTTATAGTCCCCAATATTTAAGTACCAGAAAGAACCCGTAAGTATTTGATATTTACCAATCCATATAAAGAATCTGTAAAGTACGCTATAAATATGAGGTAAATTTCCCTTAAAAGGCTGGAATGTACACTATAAAAAGTGAGGAGATGTACTGTAAGTGCCAGGGAAGTGCACGTTAAAACACAGGCTGTTAAGTGTCTATACTTACACGTATAATAAAGTTATGGGAAGTTACCCCATAAGTACCGGGTAAATACACCATAAAAGGCGTGATGGTACATTGTAAGAACACATTAAGATGCGGGCTGTATTATAAAGTGTTACCTTTTTTTTTCAGAAATCATACCCTTGGACCCTCGTTGTGAACTGACTTTGGACCAGGGTCCATGTCGTGACTATAATATCAGATGGTATTATGACAGACAGGCCAATGCCTGTGCACAGTTCTGGTATGGAGGCTGCAATGGCAACCGCAACCGCTTTGACACAGAAGAGGAATGCAAGAAGACCTGTGTGGTTTTACTGGCAGGTAAATCTTCAATTTCTAAGCACACTGTCACATTCAAAATACACTTAAAGTTCTTTGAAAAATCAACTTCACACGATTTTCCATTTTATAAAACAGCTTTGTCATGAGTATATAACGTCTATGCAATGCAGTATTAGAATCCAACCCACAAACCAGGTTACAAAAAGGTTTCCTGTATGTTGCATGCAAGTATATATTTTCAAGAGAGATCTCCAAACCTCATGAGTTACACAGTGAAACATTAACGCAACACAAATGTCACATTTTTACTTTATAATTACAGCTTCAAAAATCATTGTGATGCTGCATTGAACTGTAATAGGAGAAAAGAGTTGCTGTTACAGGCTCAGCATTGTAGAAACTGCAAAATGTAACTTTTGGGGGTGGGCCAAAATCTCTTGCAAGAACTGCATAATGCATAATTGGAGACGGCACAGAGAAAAATAGGCTGCATCCCAAATAGTATCATACACAGATAATGCATCCAAGACAACTACAACCAGATAATGCACAAGTTGGATAGGAAAATATGAAATTTATAGTTGAATATAAATTGTTTTGAAATGTATTAGTGTTCTCCTAAATGCTGTTGTGTTCTGAGTGTTTGTTTGCTTCGTATGTTGTGATGTGACTCAGAGTTCAGTGGAATTTATTTTTCATTTGTTTATCATTGAATTATTTATTTAACCATTTGTGTATTATCTTCACAGGTGGATGAGAAACAGAAAATAGCAATGAGTGGTCATTACCTCAGTTGTCAATCTCGCTGACAAATGTGCACATAAAGCATAAAGCATAGTATTTACACATACTTTGCATACAAATTCATTGATTACATTAAAATATGTTATTTGCATATACCTTATTCAGAGAAACTGTATTTTAGCTGTATTATTCCCTCACGTCCATTTGAATTGCCATTTCATTGTCTATTAGTGAATAATATCTCAGGAGGTCAGTAATAGAAATAACCTGCCTAACATGTATCTGACTCATCTGTAGCATATAGTAATTTACCATAAATAATGCTGTCCCTTTACGCAAGAAAAGCTTTATTTTTATTTTATTATTTTTTTTTTTTGGTACAATTAAGGTACCTATTATTGTCTAAATACAGAGAAACTATGTCTGTGGTAATCCTTCTACAAGGAATACTGTTTGTCATGCTTGGTACCTCAACTTACTGCACATGCTAAATAATGCAGTTCACCAATTAGCGTAGTAGGTTTAGAATGATTTTGTCTAAATGCAGCTTTATTGTTAAGTTTTTTCTGAATAATATGCAATGCAGTTGGCTTTTTGTTTTATTTTGTTTGTGTGGTTGTTTTATTTTGTTTTGGTGACACTGAGATATGCACAGAAGGCCCCAACCATGTTTGTTGCCAGGCCTGCTTGCTGGTAACTGGAGTGATCCTGGTTTAAATTAATAATTAGTTAGTGTTTTATGTCCTGTTCATTTGAGGCTGAATACAAGCCATAACAAGAATGTCTATAAACAATCGTTATTGTATAAATAACACTGTAATGTTGCAGTGTAATGTTGGTGATTGTAAAGCATGTTTTTTTTTTAATAAAAAGGAAATAAAGCATACACTCTTAATAAAAAAATGATTAAAATATGTTGATGAGTTGTCTGCTCAGAATAAACACTCAGGAGATGCTTATCATGCCAGTGTGATCAAACCTCCTGACAGGCTCAAGATGAGATGTGTGTAACCTAAGTCATTCTGAACATTGCTGCCAATTTCAGTCAAAACGACAGGCTTTGAGACCTGCATTGGATAGACAAAGTAGAGATGGAGATAACAATTTAAATGTGATTTTTAAAAAAAATCATGCATTCTGGTGACAAGATGAATACAGCCAGTGGGTGGAAGGGGTAAACATGCTGGGACAGAGAGAGAGTGACAACTGAAAAAAATAATATGAAACGGGCATGATAAACTTTGTTTAATAAGGCATATAAAGGCAAAATTAGAAGTATACACAAATGGCGAAAATAAGTCAAGACTCCTAAAAGTTAAACGTCACTGCACCTCAAACAGGAATGCCACTGTCAAGGAAATAACAGAATGGGCTCAGGAATACTTCCAGAAAGCATTGTCAGTGAACACAATCCACCGCGCCATCCGCCGTTGCCAGCTGAACATCTACAGTGCAAAGAGGAAGCCATGTCTAAGCAAGCTCCACAAGCTCAGACGTTTGCACTGGGCCAGGGGTCTTTTAAAATGGAGTGTGGCAAAATGGAAGATTGTTCTGTGGTCAGATGAGTCACGATTTGAAGTTCTTTATGGAACACTGGGACACCATGTCATCCGGACTAGAGAGGTCAAGGTTAACCCAAGTTGTTATCAACGCTCCGTTCAGAAGCCTGCATCGCTGATGGTATGGGGTTGCATGAGTGCTTGTGGCATGGGCAGCTTGCATGTCTGGAAAGGCAGAGAAAATGCAGAGAACTATGTTCAGGTTCTAGAACAACATATGCTCCCATCTAGATGTCTTCTCTTTCAGAGAAGACCCTGCATTTTTCAACAAAATAATGCCAGACCACATTCTGCAGCAAGCACAACATCATGGCTATGTAGGAGAAGGATCCGGGTACTGAAATGGCCAGCCTGCAGTCCAAATCTTTCACCTATAGAGAACATTTTGCGCATCATAAAGAGGAAGGTGCGACAAAGAAGGCCCAAGACGATTGAACAGTTAGAGGCCTGTATTAGACATGAATGGGAGAGCATTCCTATTTCTAAACTTGAGAAACTGATCTCCTCTGTCCCCAGATGTCTGTTGAGTGTTGTAAGAAGAAGGGGGGATGCCACACAGTGGTAAAAATGGCCTTGTCCCAACTTTTTGGGGATTTGTTGACGCCATGAAACTTTGAAACAACACATTTTTCCCTTAAAATGATACATTCTCTCAGTTTAAACTTTTGATCTGTGATTTGTGTTCGATTCTGAATATAAGATTAGATGTTGGCACCTCCACATCATTGCATTCAGTTTTTATTCACAATTTGTTTATTGTACCAACTTTTTTAGAATCCGGTTTGTACATTTTCAGGCCTAAAATTAAGGAGCCGCGCCATACCTCTCAACCCCGGGTTATAAAGATGAGTGTGGAGAAACGGACTATTCCCAAACGGAAAGGCTATTGAAACTCTGCCTCTTTGGACAACTTTCTCGAATAAGATTTTTTATTTATTTATGCACTGTGGTGAACTACATTATCTAGTCCGCTCAGTGAAGTACAAGATATAATTATTAGAAAAATAATAAGTCCCTGGAAAGTGAATGAAGCTTGCCCTACTGAATAAAAACATAAAACAATGATTGTCATACACATAGTATGTACTACATAAATTCAGAGAAATTACAAGGTAAAATATCGAAAATGATGCTTATAGACTACAATATGTACCAGAAAGAACCCGTAAGTATTTGATATTTACCAATTCATATAAAGAATCCGTAAGTTATGTGAAGGTACACTATAAGTATGAGGAAAATTTCCCTTAAAACGCCAGAATGTATGCCATAAAAAAATGTTGAGAGGCACTGTAAGTGCCAGGGAAGTACATGTTAAAACGTGGGCCGGTAAGTCTCTTCGATCTACTGACGCGTATAATGAAGTTGTAATGAGGGACTTCCAAACAGGAGTTTGAATCAAGTGCAAGTTTAATAACATAAAGTCGGCAACAACAATAAACCAGGTCAAAACCGTGAGATCCGTCCAAGGTACCAAGCATGCAATCCAAAAGACACAATCCAAAACCAGGAGCCTAATAGAACAGGGGTGTCAAACTCATTTTCACAGAGGGCCACATCAGCATAATGGTTGCCCTCAAAGGGCCAGATGTAACTGTAAGACAGTATAAATGTAACTAAATGTAACCAAATGTAATGTAGAATAAATGTAAGTACTCCTTAATGTTAAATAAGTCTGAATTTATTACTTATTCAACTTATAAATATTTGCATAGATATAAAAATATTTGCTTGTTGCTCTGTTAACATAACATAAATCCTGTTAATTTGTCAGGTTAAGAAACTCATTACTCCATCAATCAACGATCAAACTATCCAAGTGAATAAAGAAAAATATCATCAAACACAAGTTATGACCTTCTGTATACATTGCTTCAAAAATGCACCCCCTGAAAAAGACTTATATGCGTGAGTGATTTCTTCAGCTACAATAAAGCTTGCTTTCACACCTGCATCGTTTTGAGCTGTAACACTCTCTTGTGAACATATTCTGCTGCGATCGCAGTTTGCCTTTTAATTCTTGTACAATTTGTAGCATTTCTTTAAGGCTAACTTTGGCATACTTAGCTCACTTATCAAAGTGCAGACGTAAATTGTACTCCTTGACAACAACCTCATAACACAACCGGTTAAGACATACCGGTTTTTCTCCTTAAAGCACAAACATGCATTCGCCTTCCCATCTCTCTTGAAACTGTCTTCCATTGGCATGAATTTTTCTTTTCCTGCACATTTTGGAATCAATATTTGTACCTATTTCTTAATTCCACTTCGAAAAGGATGCACTGTAATCTAGTGGTGGAATGCCGTCACTTGGCGGGCAACATAATCGGCATGCATTGTCGGAAATGTAGTTTAAGGTCAATGCACGCTTTAGAATTAGTGGCAGAATAATTAATAATTAAGTCTAAAAGCGTGCATTGACCATAAACTCCATTTCCCACAATTCATGTCGATTATGTTACCCGTGAAGTGACGGCATTAAGCCACTAGATTGGAGTCAATCAGATCTTTTAAACTCTTGCGGGCCACATCAAATCATACAGCGGGCCACATTTGGCCCGCGGGCCTTGAGTTTGACACGTGTAATAGAACAAACCAAGGGTCCATACACACAAAAGTGTGTTCCACATTTTTCCAGTACAAGAGTGCTCAGAATTCCAGTGAAAATACCAAACAAGACTTCGCAATGAAGTCTGCAAGACAAAGGGCATTTATACCAAAATGGCAGACACAGGAATCATGTGATCAGTTCTAAAATTCTGGTGAGAGCGACCTCTGTTGGTGTGGAGGATTGGCAGCAGATGTGACAGAACCACCCCTCTGACGGGCGACTCCTGAAGACGAAAAAATTCTTTGCCATGGGCGACCCCTCTGCCTAGGGGCAGGTCTGTTTGGGTGATCACGGTGGAAAGACGGGTCCAAGATGTCATCTGATGGGATCCATGAACGTTCCTCTGGTCCATAACCTTCCCAATCCACCAGATAATACAGTCGTCCAGCATGGCGTTGGGAGTCTAGTAGTGCATGAACAATATACGCTGGAGATCCATCCACTTCAAGAGGGGGAGGGGGTTCTGCCACCTCTGTCTGCACCTGGGAAGAGGCAGATACAGATTACAATAATGACACATGAAAGGTAGACGAGATACAATAGGACCTCGGCAGTTCTAGTCTATATGACACTGGTGTTATCTGTCTGATAATCTTAAATGGGCCAATATATCTGGGACTAAGTTTTCTGCATGGCAGTTTAAGTCTCAAATCCCTAGTAGATAACCAGACCAATTGCCCAGGTTGAAATTGCTGTACGTCTCGTCTGTGCCGATTTGCTTGTAGATTCTGCCTGCTAACTGTTTGTTCACTCCTCCTCATCGATTCATCAACCGCAGGTACCATTGATGGTTCTCCTGACCAGGGAAAGAATGAAGGTTGAAAGCCAAGGATACACTGAAAAGGTGTAGAAAGAGCTGTAGAAGAACTGACCAGAGATTTTTGAGCATATTCAACCCAAGGTATAAACCGAGCCCAATCAACCTGAGATCTGCTACAATAAGAATGCAGGAAGCGACCAATTTATTGAATAAGCCGTTCTGTTTGCCCATTAGACTGAGGGTGAAACCCAGAGGTTAGACTTACATTAATATTTAACAACTTACAAAATTCCTTCCAGACGTGGGAAATAAATTGGGGTATAAATAATATAAATATAAATAATCCGACACATTTTATGATGTAGGATTGAGCTTCCCCTCCTTGAAAGACCAGCATCCGCCACTGTATTCTAATATATGGGGGCTCTTATCTGCTTTTGGGTGAGAGATGTAGCAGAACTTATTCTGTGTTCCACTTGTTGGCGGCACGCCCGGAACAGGTCAAGGGCAGTTCTCAGTAAAAGAGAACTGAAAGTGTATTTTATATCCTTACAAAGCTACAGAAGTAAAAGTGTTCTCCTCTCACAGAAGACGAGGTATCAAATCTTCTTAGAGGCGGCCGTTCTACATCCTGTCCACTGGATCCCAAACCATAGCCCCGTCCATTGTGTCCGCAGCCACTCATGTAATCAATTCTTCACTAACCTCTGGAACATTTCCAAACACCTTCAAGCAAGCTCAAAAATCTTCTCTTGCTCCTTCTATAGTAGAGAACTACCGACCAGTCTCTGTCCTCCCCTTCCTGTCTAAAATCATTGAAAGAGCTGTCTTTAAGCAGGCAACAAAATTCCTCTCCCAACATAACCTTCTTGACTCTAACCAATCCGGCTTCAAGAGCAGCCACTCAACGGAAACTGCTCTTCTGTCAGTAATGGAAGCTCTTAAAGATGCCAAAGCAACAGGTCAGTCCTCAGTTCTCATTCTGCTCGACCTATCAGCAGCATTTGATACGGTCAACCACCACATCTTACTAAACAAACTCACTGACATGAGCTTCAAGAACAATGCACTCTCCTGGTTTGAGTCTTATCTCACTGGACGATCCTTCAATGTGTCATGGCTTTGACAAACATCAGTGCGACACCACCTCACCACAGGTGTGCCCCAAGGCTCAGTGCTGGGACCCCCCCTTTTTGCCTTGTACACCACCTCTCTCGGCCCAATCATACATTCGCACGGCTTCTCCTATCACTGCTATGCAGATGACACACAGCTCTATTTATCCTTTCCTCCAGGAGACACTTCAGTGGGAACTCGAATCTCTGACTGTCTCTCTGACATATCTACATGGACGAAGGAACATCACCTCCAATTGAATTTATCCAAAACTGAACTACTGGTCCTCCCAGCCAAGCAAGCTATTCTCCACAACATCAGCATCAAGCTAGAGTCCATATCAGTGGCTCCCACCAAGGTTGTAAGAAACCTAGGTGTCATGGTTGATGACCAGCTGACCTTCGCAGATCACGTTACCGCTGTAGCTCGATCGTGCTGCTTCTCCCTATTCAACATAAGGAAGATTAGGCCATACATAACTCAACATACAACACAGCTCCTTGTTCAGATGTTAGTAATCTCCCGTCTAGACTATTGCAACGCCCTCCTGACAGGTCTTCTGGCCTGTGCTGTGAGACCGCTACAGATGATCCAAAAATGCTGCATCACGCCTGGTCTTCAACCAGCCTAAAAGAGCACATGTCACGCCCCTAATAGTTGAGCTGCATTGGCTACCCTTAGCTGCTCGCATCAAATTTAAATCACTAATGATGGCCTTCAGAGTATTCACTCGTTCTGCTCCCCTCTACCTCAATAGACTCTTAAAATCATACGTTAGTGCCTGCCCTCTCCGTTCCTCAAAGGAGCGCCAACTAACACGACCAACCCCCCGTACAGGTCAGTTGAGGCTATTCTCATCTCTGGTACCACGCTGGTGGAACGAGCTTCCAAGCACTATCAGAGCAACAGGAACCCTCTCCGAATTCAAGAAATCCTTGAAAACCCAGCTCTTCTGAGAGTATCTTTTGCACTGAATATCTTTCTTTAATGCACTTATTACATCCTGGCATATTGCACTTAATGTAAGGTATTTTGTATAATTTGTGCTGTAGTTCGAATATTAAATCCTCTTTTGTAAGTCGCTTTGGATAAAAGCGTCTGCCAAATACATAAATGTAAATGTAAATAAATGTAAATGTAAAAGGTATAAAAAGTGCACCACCGTGCAGCAGACCAGAGCAGCTCTCAGACTTCGGTAATTCTTCTAATAAAAGACTTCTCATTGCATTAAAGCTGACTATTGTGATGATTCAATATGATAAATCATTTATAAACTCAAACCTTCCATGACAAACTTGGCATCACAAACAGAATGGGGCGAACCACTGAAGGCTAAGAGGTCAGAGGAGGACGCTCCACAGAGCAACAGGCTCAGATCTTGAGGAGGGATGGGCTGATCTTGCAGTAGGTACAGGACAGTTTTCCGGGCCCTGAGTAGACTCTGCTTGCTCAGGGAAGCACCCACCCATCTACGGACCTGGAAGTAACTGAAAGTTAATTTAACTCGGTTCACAAGAGATCCTTTTTAAAATCTGTCAGGGACGGTACTGTAGACGCAGCATGATTATATATGTATACGTATATAGATTAAGAAAAAATCTGTCTGGCATGGAACTGTCAGAACAGTTTAGTTATATAAGAGAAATATAACTACTAAGGATCACTGTGGCACAGAGTCCACTCCTAGGTAGATGTATCTAGACAAAGAATCAGAGCTGACTCGAAAGGGATGTGAACAGTGAGAGAACTTGATAACATCAACCATGTTGTCGACTGGGACCAAATTAAGCAGTGATATTGTGCTTTGAGGACTCTTACATTAAAAAAACAACAACCTATGAAAATGTACCAGGTATATAGACATTGTGTATGTGTTGTGACTATGTGCTTGTGATCATTGCTATGTTTTCAAAGTGGGTAGAAGCCTAATCACTCAGCAGGATACTCTGTTGCAAAAGCACTAAAGAATAGAATAGTATAGACTAGAAAGCCTTTATTGTCATTATACGCATGTACAATGAGATTAAGAGCCACTCCTTTTTCAGTGCAAACATACATGAAATATAAAATATAACACTGTAACACTAAAAGAATAAAATAAGAAAAATAAATAAAATAAAATGGTGCAAAATAGTGCAGAAGAGGATTTCTATATACAACTACAAAGAATACAAAAATATATATATGGTGTTATATACATAGTTATTGCACATAAATTGAATATTGCACATTATGGATGCTGTTTAGTGGGAATAATGGTATTTAACATTATTGCACAGTAAGTAATTTATCAGTGTTTTTGTCAATTATCTTGCATAGTAATGGATAAGGAGTGGATAAGAAGTCCAGGAGGTTGGGAGGTTAGATTATGAGATCAGTGCATGTGTGAGTTCAGTGTGGTGAAGAATTTCGGGGAAAAACTGTTCTTGAATCGGTTTGTCCTTGTTCTGGTGTGATGGGGGCTAGGTCAGTGCTGTGCTTCCTGAAGTCGACAATGATCTCCTTGGTTTCCTTGGTGTTTAGAGCCAGTTTTTTCTCTGAGCACTTTAGTGGAAATAGTTATACACACGTTGCAGTTGCATACGCACTACATAGCGGAGTCAATGATAATTAATTATTATTTTATTAATAATTAATTATTTAATTCATTTTGATAAGCTCCATGTTTGGCAGTCATTAAATAATATGTAGTGTCTTTACCTGTCCAATTTTAGCTTGGACAAGTAGGCCATCTTCACATATTATACAGCATAATTAGCTAGAATTATTTATCATTAATGAATTATGCTCATTGACCCGCCGTAGGTTCTTGACTCTGAAATTGAATCTGAACTGGAAGTAATAATTCTATACGAGAAAGGTGCACACACAAACAAATAACCAAGGATTGGTTTTATCACACAACTGGTTTATTAATTGTAATATCAAATAATGAATATTGATTATACATTCATATAATGAAATGGATTACCGCCATACATGAGGGAACAGGGAGATTAATATATGAGGGAATTTCTCTATGATAATTACCCTAAAATCTAGGAAAGTCTAATGTTTATCCCAGCAAGCATTCAGCACCAACCCTGAGTAATGAAAGAAATGAGACCATGTGACCTTACATATCCGCTGAGATGGACTGGCGATAGCTGGGAGTATGTCGCTGACGCACTGTGCTTTCCGGCACAACTTCCTGGAGAATTGCAGACGTGGGTCTTGTAGTTGCAGCCACAGGGTTTCATTTTCTCCCGAGGTTTTCAGATACAGCGACACCTCAGTCAAAGCTGGTGGCATTCTGAAGTTCTCTGTGTAGATTCTTCATCATTGCTGATCTACCACCTTGTGAGAGACAGTCCAAACAGGTCTTTCCTGGGCCTCATCTCAGAAGGTCATTCTGAGGGTGCATGTGGCCATCTTCGTCATTGCTGGTCTGGAAGCTTTGTCGTGTTTTTGAGGGTCAGAAGTATAATGTTTCCTTCATGCTCTGGGTGTGGCATTTTTGCTAGAGTTACTATAGCTTTTCTTAATCTATAGTTTTCTATCTGGACCACGCTTTAGGGGCCCAAGACTGTTTAAGAAAGCCATGAGCCTGATGCCTGCAGAGGAGCCTGAGTCATTTTCCTCTTTAGCCTTGAAAAAGGCTAAAAGCCTTTTAGCCTTGAAAAAGGCTAAAAGGGATAAAGTGGAAGTGAAGCAAAGAAGCATAGAGAAGAAGCAGAAGAAAGAAGCAGGGCAGAAGAGTGTGTCATTTGGCGCCACTGGTTTTAACCAGAGTTTAGAAGACCCGCCTTTAATACCGATTGAATAAAATTGGAGCCTCTCTTGCTCCTGATTGGCTGTTTCCTGTACCTTGATAGTTACATCACATAAAATTTATGACCCTTAACAAGACAAAGGATTGAAGTCCATCCCTTTTTTGAATGAATGCTCCAAGATTTTGAATCATACTTTTGCAATATAAAAGAATAGATGTTAACACAAAGTAATATCATTAAGAAAACCCTGTTCTACATAATTATTAACCAACTACACACATAGTATGTGGTTACCTTGGTTCTACATAAATTCATATAAAACAAAAATGATTTTAAACACATGTAAATTAATCCCACCCATTTTGGTTGTCCAAATGGAATTAATTTCAAACTGTTGTGCACATATGTAACTTCAAATTGTTTAAAATCAATGGGAATTAATTTTTAATTTTATATTTTGAGAAGTTCTCCATTAAGTAGCTTTATACAGAGCATAACTGATCCTCAGGAGTGTCTCTCTGCATTCTGCATTTGAGAAGAGTTCCATGATCCCCCAAGACCTGGTCGTAAAACTTTCCTTGAAAGGACCTATAGTGTCAGTTTTATAACTCTCTGACACAGACAGCCAGGCATCAATTTGGGGCCAGTTCTTTCTGAAAAGCTTCTTTACAGACCTCCTGTCTGTAAACTGCCTCATCTCCCTTAGAGATGAGTCCGACCACTGTGGTGTCATTGGCAAACTTGTTGTGGGCTGGACTACAGTCATGGGTGTAGAGACAGTACAGCAGTGGGCTCAGCACACACACCTGTGGGGAACCAGTGTTCAGTGTATGAGTGGAAGAGAGGTGGGGGCCAAGTCTCACAGTCTGGGGCTGGTTGAATAGAAAGATTTTTATCCAGGCACATGTGAGAGGGGGGAAGCAGAGTGTGTCTAGTTTGGTGATGAGTATGTCTGGAATTATTGTATTGAAAGCTGAGCTGTAATCCACAAAGACCATTCGGATGTTGCTGTGCTGCTGTTCCATGTGACTCCAAGTGACAGCTTGACTGTATGCATCACGGACTACATTAATTTCTGTGTGGAAAATACTGTGCCTACCAGGAAGTTACGGTGTTTTACAACCATGGGTGACCCATGAATTAAAAGCCCTGTTAAATGAGAAGAAGATGGTTTTTAAGTCTGGTGACGAGGAGGAGCTTAGGAGAGTGCAGAAGGAGCTGAAGAGAGGGATAAGGAAGGGTAAGGACAAATACAGAAGGAAGCTGGAGGATCGCCTCAAGGGGTGCAACACCAGAGAGTTCTGAGAGGCCTGAAAACCATGGCTGGCCAAGCAAAGAACATTGGGAAGGGTCCTGAATCTGGAGGACAGGACTGGGCAAATGAGTTGAACCTTTTTTTGATAGATTCGACTGTGTCATCCCACCCTCCCCAATTCATCAAAGCCCGGATTCCACTGTGAGGTTGAATATTCTAATAAAGCTGAAGGCAAGCTGGTGGGCACACGCTCTAGGACAAAACTCTCACCATTTGAAACAATGTTTGGATGACCCCCAAATACGAGATGTGCTCCTAAAAGAGAAACATTGGCCCTAGAGGACAATCACATGCAGAAATATTGTATAACGCTATGCTTTGTGTTGTCTGATGTGCACAGGAGAGTGAAGGAGTCCCTACCTAGCCCAGCTGTGATGCGACACACAGTAAAACCAGGAGTTCTGAGAGGCCTGAAAACCATGGCTGGCCAAGCAAAGAACGGTGGTTAGGGTCCTGAATCTGGAGGACAGGACTGGGCAAATGAGTTGAACCTTTTTTTTTGATAGATTCGACTGTGCCATCCCACCCTCCCCAATTCATCAAAGCCTGGATTCCACTGTGGGGTTGAATATTCTAATGAAGCTGAGGGCAAGCTGGTGGACACACACTCTAGGACAAAACTCTCACCATTTGAAATAATGTTTGGATGACCCCCAAATACGAGATGTGCTCCTAAAAGAGAAAAGATTGTCCCTAGAGGACTATCACATGCAGAAATATTGTGTAACGCTATGCTTTGTGTCGTCTGATGTGCACAGGAGAGTGAAGGAGTCCTTACCTAGCCCAGCTGTGATGCGACACACAGTAAAACCAGGTGATTGGATCCTAACCAAGGTCTAAAAAAGTAAAAATTGGAAAGCCTGCCGTTGGCAGGGACCATTCCAGAGACGGATGATGAGTCAATACCAAATGCTTCAACAGATTGAGAATGATCCTGATCCTTCTACCACAATTCAGAACTTGATTTCTTGAAGATGCAATTTGAGCAAACAAATAATTCTTGTGTGGGAATAGACCAGACTTTCAATGATTAAGCGTACTTAGTGTAGCCCGGTTAAAAAACTAACAGTTAATTTTATATATTTTTATTTTAAAAATGGTGTAGATGTTCTGATACATGTTTCAGTGAATTCGGTGTGTATCAATAAACGGAAAATTCACAGCCACACTGCAGAAAGGACAAAAGAGCATAAAACAGGATGTCTATGTCGTGAAGGAACTGGTTGCACCATTATTAGGCCGTCCAGCAGTCACAGCACTGCAGTTAGTTGTTAGGTTGGAGGAAGTCAATCTAGCAGAGGCGATTGCTCTAAGACTGCAAGGGAAGCTCAGCTTCCCCTAAAATGTCAAAAAATAAGTGATAAATATATACTGTTATGTGTACATGTCAGTGAATAAATATGCACTACAACACACTCAACTTTTGTTCAGAATCAGCTTCTTATCACTGGTAAAGACACGGCTTTCCCGCAGTTTCACGGTGCTTTAAACAGTGTAGACACTGAGCGTCCGCAGAGTTCAATAGCAAAGCAGCGAAGTGCAGCGAAACAAGACGAGCCATTGGATAAATGCTGGGCTTTGTCCCGCCCATCAGACGCTCTGCGTCTCTGGGGGTCTATGGGGCAGTGGGCTGGCCTCGGCTGGCCCGGACGCTCAGCTTCTGCATGATGATTGGATGATCTGTCTGAGGCTGAATGAGCGAATCAGCGATCCTTTGGTGTAAAGATCCGTGGGAGCATTAAATTTTCATTCTGTTCTTAGTTGAACCAGACTTTCTTAATCCTCTTAGCGGCATTTTCTTTGTTAAAAAACGACTAGTGACAAATCGAGCTTCTATTTCTGGTGGGTTTTTTTGTAGCTGCTTGTGTTTGGAGACTGACTTCTATCACTCTTTCTGACTTCTATCGTAGTTTCTGTCCAGCGGGTGCTGCAGAGCCCCTCCCCCGTCACAAAGCACTCACAGGCAGACACACTTCCCATTGCCCAAGGCCGTTTAAGCAGCCTAGCTCTGCTGGCCATTGAGAGGACACTAGTCAAATCCCTGGAAAAGACGCCTTGTTGGTACGACAGGGTCACAGATCATTAGATCATAGAATTTACGTATAAATAAACCGACACATTTTATGATGTAGGCCGAAATTGAGCTTCCCCTCCTTGAAAGACTAGCATCCGCCACTGCAATCTAGATAATGAGGAGCAGTAAAATCAGAATTCCCAAAGCTGTTTAGTGGTCTAGGTGAGATGCAGGGAGAGTACAAAATCATACTGAAGCCTGGTGCTAGACCCTTCTCTCTGTCCACCCCTAGACACATTTCACTCCCTCTCAGGCCTAGAGTTAAAGAAGAACTAAATCACATGGAGCAACAAAGAGTCATCTCTAAAGTGGAACAGCCAACTTAATTGTGTGCACCTATGGTGGTTGTACCTAAGCGAACGGGCAAGGTGAGAATTTGCACAGATCTCACAGAACTGAACAAATCTGTCTTGAGGGAGAGAAACCCACTTCCCTCAATAGGACAGCTGGCTGGAACCAGGGTGTTTTCAAAGCTGGATGCGAATTTCCTCTGCCCCTGATTACTTTCAGAAGTGTATGACACAACTCCTTGAAGGTTTGGAAGGTGTTCTATGTCAGATGGATGATGTGTTTATCTGGGGAGCCACACAACAGCAGCATGATGAGAGGCTACATGCAACACTGTCCCGACTTCAAGAGGCCGGGGTCACGCTCAATGAAAAATGTGAGTTCTCGAAGAGCCAAATCAAGTTCCTGGGGCAAATTATTGAAGTGAAGGCAGTGAAAGCCATGAGAGAACCTGAAAACATCAGTGAGGTGAGAAGACTCCTAGAGTCTCTCCTATCTCCTAGAGAGATAGGAACATACTAACAGAAAGAGAGAGAAACAGACAAACCAAACGAACACATGAAGCACAAGGATTAGAGTAATAAGAAGAAAGACTAGAGAGAAAACGGTAATGTCCACCCAAGAAAGTCTGACACAAAAGAACTTAAATATACCATACTAACAAGGAACACATGAGACATAATGAGGGGGCAGGACCACAAAGGAGGTACAACAAGCGGAAGGAGTGAAGGCGGAGACCGGAAAAATATCAAACAGAACCATGTGCTAGAGCACATGGTGGGGAAAACAGACACATGACAGGGCCAGGGTGTGACACCGGCACTGCATCATTCCATACCTTGTTAAGTTTTATCTCTCCATAATGTGTGAGGCAGGCAGATCACGTAGTCACGTAGATTGCACCCTCATTAAGGTAGCACCTGCACAAGCTGGAGAAGGCATTATGTGTATGTAGCTTTTTAAAAACACTTTATTGCCTTCAGAAAATCATTCACATGAAGATATTGGATTGTTAAATTTTACCGTTCCACCTTAAATGCTGCAGTGGCAGCACGTTTCAGGCTGAATATGTGTTTTTTAGGCACTTTGACCGTAACTTTGCCAGCTTTTAAGGTAAAACAGAACATTCAAATAAGAAGACAGGTTTATTTTTTATGTGGACTTTATGTGAGCTTCCGTTCATCCATCCATTATCCACTGCTTATCCGGGTCGTGGGGGAAGTAGTCTGAGTAAAGAAACCCAGATCTCCCTCTCCCTAGCCACTTCTTCTAGCCTTTCCGGGGAGATACCAAGACATTCCCAGGCCAGTCGAGACATGTAGTCTCTCCAGCGTGCTCTGCACTGTAAAAAAAATCTGTATAATTTACAGTAAAATACTGGCAGCTGTGGTTGCCAGAATTTCACCGTAAAATATACGGTCACGTTTTTGGCAATCATAAATTTTACATTTAAAGACTGTTTTGTTTACAGTACATTTCTGTTAAAAAAACAGTTATACACTGTAAAGAACATGGTATCTACATAAAAATAACAAAGAAACATTGTTTTGCTATAAAATTAACATGTAAATTGTGTGACAAATTAGAGAAAGGAGACTGAGATATAGCCATAATTAGATATAGCCAAACTGCATCCTGTATTCAGCCCTTAAAAGGAGTTATTGCTGAAAGGACTAAAGAAATGTTCAGTATCTGGGTGCCACACGCGGAACACAGGCTGATGGTGAACTTTCCTGACCAACACACATCTCAACATAACATGCACAGAAACACACACACACACAGTGATCACCCCAATGCAACCCAAAATCAGTCTCAAAGACAGAAAAAACAAAGAAACTCTGAAAATCACAGAAAATATGGAGAAGCAAAGCATGCTGGGAGCTCCCTAATGAGTCTCAGCTCCTCTCAGTCCTTAGACACTTGTACCGTCCCCAATGGTTTATGTGTTTAACAGTGAAATAATGTATATTTTACAGTAAAGAGATGTAAAAAATTGTATTTTGGCTGTTAAAAGTATTTACGGTATTTCACTGTTACAGAAACTGTTTTCAACCTTTTTAGAGTTTTCCACCGTAAAATTCACAGACATTTTTTACAGTGTGGGTCTTCCCAGGGGTCTCCTCCCCGTTGGACAAGCCCGGAACACCTCACCAGGGAGGGGTCGGGGAGGTATCCGGACCAGATGCCCGAACCACCTCAACTGGCTCCTCTCAACATGGAGGAGCAGCGGCTCCACTCTGAGTCTCTCCCGGATGTCCAAGCACGTAACCATATCTCTAAGGGAGAGTCCAGACACCCTGCGGAGAAAACTCATTTCAGCCGCTTGTACCCGCGATCTCATTCTTTTGGTCACAAGCCAAAGCTCGTGACCATAGGTGAGAGTTGGGACATAGATTGAATGGTACATCGAGAGCTTTGCTTTTCGGCTCAGCTCTCTCTTCACCACAACGGACCGGTACAGAGCCCGCATTACTGCTGACGCTGCACCGAACCACCTGTCAATCTCCCGCTCCATTTTTTCCTCACTTGTGAAAAAGACCCAGAGATACTTTAACTCTTCCACTTGAGGCAGGAGCTCACTTCCAAACTGGAGAGAGCACTCCACCCTTTTCCGGCTGAGTACCATGGACTCAGATTTGGAGGTGCTGATTCTGATCCCTACCGCTTCACACTCGGCTGCAAACTGGTCCAACAAGAGCTGGAGGTCCCAGCTCGTTGAAGCCAACTGTCACATCTTGGCACTTTCCTGTTTGTTTTCTCCTTCCATGTGACTCTGTCTTTTTGTTGTTTTTCCTACCTCCGCCCTCGTTCCACTCTAGCTCCAACTTTTGTTCCGCCTCTTTGTCATTGTCCTTCGTTATCTGTGTCAGGTGTCTCTTGTTAAGTTCGTTTATTTAAGCTCTCTTCCCTCACTTCCTGGTATCGGTCATTGTGTTATGTTTTGTTGTGTTTTCGTCCTCGTTCTTGCTCGTCTCTCTTGCTCCTTTCATGCTCCGTTCGTGTTTACCCTCTAGTTCGTTTGTCTTGTTGTTTAGCTCTGTTCAAGCCGTAGTCGTTCCTTCTCATTTGTGTTGTGTTGTTGTTTTGCTCTGTTCTAGCCATAGTCTTTCCTACTCGTTTATATTGTTATTATTATTGTAGTCTTCGTGTCTCTAGCTCGTTTCTCGTTTCTCGTTCCTCGTTCGTTCTCCTGCCTGTTTCCTATGTTTATAAGTAATGTTATTTCGTGTCCCTCGTCAAGTTCGTTTGTCTGTTTGATCTATATTAAACTGTCTGTGTTGTAGCGAGTGTGTCCGCCTCCGTAATTCCACTCTTCACGTCCACCGTGACACCAACAAGACCACATCAAAAAGCAGACATGAGATAAGGAGACTACCGAACCGGGCACCTTCTGCCACTTGGCTAGGAGAAATTCTGTCCATAAAGGTTATGAACAGAATCAGTGACAATGGGCAGCCCTGACAGAGTCCAATTTACCGCCAGACTCCTGCTCTGTTTATACAGGGACTGAATGGCTCATAGCAAAGAGCACAGTATCTTATACTCAGAGAGCACCCCCAATGGAATATCCCGAGGGACACGGTCAAATGCCTTCTCCATATCCACAAATCACATATAGTCTGGTTGAGCAAACTCCCATGCACCCTCCAGGATTCTAGTGAGGGTAAAGTGCTGGCCCTGTGTTCCACAAACGGGATCGAAACTGCATTGTTCCTCCTGAATCTGATGTTCAACTATCAGTCTGACTCTCTTCTCTAGTGCCCCCACATACTCCTTCCTGGAACACACCCTCCTGGCCCCTTCTTAAAAAGGGGAACCACCACCCCTGTATGCCAGTCCAGAGGCACTGCCCCCAATGTCCATGCAATATTGTAGAGACTGTCAATCAGGACAGCCTCACAACATCCAGAGCCTTGAGGAACCCAGGACGGATCTTATCCACCCCCTGTGGTCCCCAAGTTCTGCTTCCTCTATGGAAGACGTGCTGGTGGTTTTGAGAACATTCTCAAAGTATTCCTTCCACCGCCTAATGACGTCACGAGTCAAGATCAACTCGCCAGCCAGGTTCAGTAGGGCTCTTTCTTCAGCTTGACAGCCTCCCTCACTCGTGGTGTCCACCACCGAGTATGGGGATTGCCACCATGACAGGCACCGACAACCTTGCGGCCACAGTTCCATTCAGCTGCCTTGACAATGGAGGTCCGGAACATGGCCCATGAGTCTCAGTGTCACCGGCCTTCCCTGGGATGCAGTCGAAGCTCTGCCAGATATGGGAGTTGAAGACATTTCTGACAGGTTCCTCTGCCAAACGTGAACAGCAAACCCTCAGCACATGTTTAGGCCTGCAAGGTCTGTCCGGCATCCTCTCCTGCCATTTGATCCAACACACCACTAGGTGGTGATCAGTTGACAGCTCAGCACCTCTCTTCACCCAAGTGTCCAGAACATATGGCCGCAGTTCCGATTATATGACTATAAAATCGATCATTGAAATGCGGCCTAGGGTATCCTGATGCCTGATGTACTTATGGACACATTTATGCTCAAACATGATGTTCGTTATGGATAAACTATGACAGGCACAGAAATTCAATAACTGAACACCACTCAGGTTCAGATCAGGGGTCCATTCCTTCCAATCACACCTCTCCAGGTCTCACTGTCATTGACCAAGTGAGCGTTGAAGTCCCCCAGCAGAACAATCGAGTCCCCAGAATGAGTACTCTCTAGCACCCCCTCTAGGGTCACCAAGAAGTCTAGGTACTCTGAACTGCTGTTCGGTGCATAAGCACAAACAACAGTCAGCGCCCTTTCCCCAACCCAAAGGTGCAAGGCAGTTACCAACTCGTCCACTGGGGTAAACCCCATCGTAAAGACGCTAAGCCAGGGGGCTATGAGTAAGCCCACTCCTGCCTTACACCTCTTATTTTGGGCAACTCCAGAGTGAAAGAGCCTCCAGCCCCTCTCAAGGAGATTTGTTCCAGAGCCCACACTGTGTGTCTAGGTGAACCCAACTATATCTAGCAGGTACCTCTCAACCTCACTCACCATTTCAGGTTCCTTTCCCACCAGAGAGATTACATTCCATGTTCCAAGAGCCAGTTTCAGTAACCAAGGATCAGAACGTCAGGATCGGCCCTTGGCTGCCACAAGATTCACATTGCACCAGACCCAGATTACTTCCTGTCCCAGAGGGCCCATGGGAGAGTGAACCCTTGCTGCTCCTTCAGGCTGACCCTGGCTGGACCACATGAGTGAAAGTCGGGTCACCAGGTGCTCGCCAAGTAGCCCCTCCCCCAGGCCTGGCTCCAGGGTGGGGCCCTGGTAACCCTACTCTGGGAAGCTGCGTCTCTGCTGTTCTTTTTATCTGGGTTTTTGTGGATCACTCTTTTTCTGGCCCATCACCTAGGACTAATTTGCCTTGGGAGACCTACCAGGCAGCAGAAATAAGCAGAAATGTATAAAACTCACCAAGAGTTTCTTAACCTCTACTACATTCTCAATGTAATATGTATGCACCATTTAGACCCTTTAAAACCTGACACATGAAATAATAATACAATAAAATGAAACAATACAACCTAACTGAAAATCTAAATGTTGTTAATTTTGGATCATATAATTTCTGAATGAATCATAATTAGGCATTTAAAATTATATTTGTTTTCTTCAATTTGTCTTTCATTTAGTTCACAGTTAAAACCATTCTTCAGACTTCTTTACAAATTTTAAAAAAAAAACTTGTTTCCCTTTATGTGCTTCACTAAAAGAGAGTTTACTTTGCGGACTAACAATAGCCAAGCTTCTATATAAGGGCATTCCACCACTCTTCCCCTATCATTTCACATTGTAGATGCTGTATTGATCCCAGTATGAATGGATGAGATGGGACAAAAGCCTAAGCTACAGCGACTTTCAGTGACATTTTTCACAGGAACAAGGAGGAACAAACATCAATTTTTCTCTTGTTTTTAAAAATATCTGTATCTGTGTAGGCGGGGCCTTAATGTATGTAACAAAAGCCAGATTTTAAGCTACTAGTCCTAGTAAGAAAGCCATATATTTCATATAAAGAATTCCCTGACAGAGAGTTGTAGAAGACAAAATGGATGCAACAAAAATAAGGATTTACAAATATTTAATTTACAAAAAGAAAATAATTAGCTATGTATATATATATATAGGTTTATGCGCTGCAACAGTGGTTTTTGTGTAAGCTGTTGTTAAATAATTCAGCTGAAACTAGAAAAGAATACCCAAAATGCATGTAAACTGTATATAAAAACATATGCATATATTCATTACACATTTTTTTTCTTCTTCAGTTCATGAAAATTAAAGGACATGATGTAACTGAAGTTCAGTAATTCTTGGGCATTGTGTGGGTGAAATGTGCTGACCACTGGCCTCTTGGGTTTGGGGTGGTATAGTAGGGTAAGGGAGAGGATCTGGGTTTAAAGTTTGGGCATCCGGGCAACATTCAAACGCATTGCAACACAGGAGGCTCCAGAGGCATAGCGTAGCTCTCTTAACATACCACTCCACTGCTTTTTCCCATCATCGTATCTGAAAAAAAAAAAAAAAACAACTCAGTGATTTCCCACCATCACATATCACCTTATATCCCTGAATTATGTGACAACTTTAACATTATTCTGATATGATATGAAAGGCTTGCATATTACACACTGTTGTTATTTTCATTTAAAGGGAATATTATCAGTTGCTAATTTTTGTATTGGGAGCTTTTTTTCTTTTACTTTGCCTGATATGAAAATTCAAGCTGCTCTTTACATTTTATTTTAATTTTATTTTAAATTCCACCATCATTACAAAAAAATTCATAATATAGGAATGTTGATTAGCCAAGCAAGGTATGACAAGAGCACAAATAGTACAAAAATACAATATGTGAGGTGGGGAGATGGTTAATCGTGTTAACTGAACAATTTGACATAATTTAACTGAACAACATTGAACTAATGTATAATAAATGACTTCTTCATGATTTCATATAGTATATTCAAGGATACTTCTAGCTGTAGCCACGTTAATATATACTACAGTATACCATCAAGCTAGACTAAAGGAATGTGAGAGATTTAGTAACTTACTGCCAAACATCTGTGATTTCTGAAGGTCCGATTTCTTTGTTCTCCATCTCCACAATGGCAAAGCCCCCAAGAGCATAGAGGTTCCCTTCACTGCTCACCAGGTTGACTGAGCTGCGCTCCTGAGGAAACTCTGTGAACACCTCCCATCTACATAGCAAGATATGAGCAGAAATGTATTTTATTGATTATAATATGCCATACATCAACAAGGAAGCCATGATGTGCCAAATGTTTCTGACAGGTATTTGGTGCTTTCTAGATTTGTAACGTCCACAAGACATAAAACTGAGCTGACTTATAATATATTTACTGTATATACAAAATCTTGGGTACCACTACCCAAATTAATTTATCTTTTTTAAAAATGGGATAGCACACATTTTAAATGCATGGCTTAAAGATGTTCACACCTTTGCATATGAATCTTAATGTTTCAATTTGAATTGTTGTGTGTAAGCTTATCTGCTGTGTTCATACTTGTTCATTCCAAAATCATAGATTTCAGAAGCAGCTATCAGACCCTCCTCATTCACTCCTCCAACAACAATGAGTTTTCCATTGTGAATTACAGCTCCAAACATAGCTCTGGCGGTCTTCATCCCACTGAGCTCCCTCCACTCTGACTGTTTGTGGTTATACACAAACATTTTGTTTATAGCTTTGCTGAGAGAGAGAGAGAAACCGAGAGTTCACTTTTACCATTCAGCAACCTACACAATATCAGAAGCACACTCATAGATACACATCATTCTTGCTGTGTTATATCTGTTCAAAAATATTTATTTTCAAAATAATTTTTTTTTATTCCTCTAATTGGTTCGTTTGAAAAAAAAATGTATATATCATGTTTACGTATTCATTCATTTTCATTATTAATAATAACTGCATTATTCTGTTCAGCGATATGGTGGGTCCAGAATTAACCTAGAATCACAGGGCACAATGCGCCTGGAGTTATGTGATAATGACAGTACCTGTTGTCCACTGTGCCATCCTTATTTATTCATATGGTTGACAAATCTTAATCATCTTTTTGTTGTTTTACAACATTTGAGCCCATCCCTTGTCCTGTATGTTTTGTGTAGAACTCCAAAATTCCTTGAAATCAGATCTTTTTATTTACTTATTAATTATTTATTTATTTATTTATTATTTATTTATTTTACTTCTGCTACAAAATTGCTATTTTAGAGATTGGAGTCATTTTGCATAAATGTTTTTGGACATTGACAACCCAGAGGAGGTTGAAAAATGAGATTGAAAAGTACTATTTTTAGTTTGAGTCTCCCAAAGCTTGCTATACTACATCACTAACCTCTCCCTTCAAAACTGACAGAAAACAGACAGCTGCAGCAAACATACACACACACAAACACACACTCACTTATCATCAGTCTTTCCTCCGATACTGTAGACCATGTCATTTTGCGAGACGACTGCATGGCCATGTATGCGCAGAGGAAGTTTCTTTGTCTCGCTCCATTTCATCTTTCTGTAAATAATGACGTGGTTTGACAGGCAGAAACAAACAATTCAAAATGCCTTAGATATTACATGAAACCTAAGACAATATTTACACTATATATGTTGTAGACACCTATTCTAATGTGTGATTTTTACATTGAATTTCTTTACATTCAAGCACAGTTTATTACAGTTTTCACAGAAAAGCACTGACCAGTAGAATGAGATGCTCAGGAGCAGCTGCACAAGCCTAAGCTTGTCATACCAAATGCCAAGACTTGGCTAGAGTGGTATAAAGCCCACACCCCTTGTGCTGGGTTAAGGGGCTAAGTACTATCCAATACGATGAGTTGGAGTTTCTTTTGCAATTGAAACGTACTTTGTTTTAAGTACCTAATCTTACTAATGTGTACATGGCTGAACATGCATCCTTACAGCAATGTTACAGTAGAGTAAAGCTGTCACAGAGGAGCAAAAAGCTAGGACTGCATCAAAGCTGTGTCAAAATACATATTAATTATTAATAAGTCATCTGTCCCTGAAAAACTATCTAGCATTTATTGTAAAAAAAGACATTTGATTACATATATACATTTAAAATGAATTATTTGTTGGGTGACAACATTTAAGTGAAGAGAATAGCAGATTATTTGTCTAGAGTGAAAATATTGAGCTGCATATGGAGAGAATTTATGGCTTACATATGACCATGTTTGCCATGCTATGAGAAACCTAAAATGACAGAAGGGTCCGACTGACTTTACTCACTCAGTGTCATAACACATGACATTGTCAATGGATTCGTTGGTCTGCATGTCTTTGCCAGCAATAGCAAAAATCAGACTGCCACATTCACCCAAACCAAAGAGGCATCTGGGGCTCGGCATGGGTGGCAGTGCCAGCCAATCAGCGCCAATATTATCAAACTGGAATAAAACATCAAATCACTGTTTAAATTTCAATTTATATCCTGGACTATAGATATAATATTATTATCAATATGAAATTTGTTTTCAGGTCAAACATCTTCAAATGGACATTAAGACATTTAGACATTTACTTGTATGACATCAGTGTTTTAACAATATTAGCGATAGAATATGTCTTTTGCAATTCTGAATGGAATTATAGATAGTTATTGTGATTTTAAACCCTAAAACTAGCTTTATTGTTATTACTCAATAGCTACTATACATTATTCAGAACATACTATTCCCTGTTCAATGATTATTTTTAATTGCTCAGTACCAACTATTAATTTTTTTAATAACAAGTATCAATATTCAATAAGCTGCTATAAATTATCCATTAACTACTAGAAATAATTTAGTAAAGACTATGAAACTAATGTAAGCCCTGTAGTTATAACAGTGAAGAATTTAATTTTAGATTCTTTCATAAGTAAATAAAATAAACTGTCAGAATTGCCATTTATTACTAACCTGGTAGAAGTAACACTGAAGTGGAACTTCTTTGTTGTCTTCATCCACAAATAAACCTCCGATGACAAAGAGCTCATTCTTTTTGGAGCAGAGGCTCACATGGTTTTTTGGCACTTGTTCAGCCATGGCAGCCAGGAAGCACTCATTTTCTCCAACATCATATGCCACTGCTGCTGTGTCATTGATCATGAGGATAAGATTCCGTCTGTACATCCCCAGTCTGCGGTTATCGTTGAGGTAACCTGGCAACAGCTCCTCTTCTTCATCTTCCTCCTCTGCTTCATCCTCTCCATTTACCTCTCCTTCCTTCTTTTTCTCCTTTTTTTTCTTCTCTGGGAGTTTACCTTTGAAAGCATCTCTGATAACCTGCAGTTTCTTCAGTAGTTCTGGGTCGGCTTTGATAATATCATCAGTCTCCACCTTCTCTCTGAAGTACTTTTCTGGAAGCAAAGGGAAGCGGATGTATTCAAAGGCATCATTAAGGGTTTTGACTCGTTTTTCTTTATCACTTCGCACCCACTTCATCAGTGACTCGAATACCACTTCCTCCTTTTCTATATTCAGCATGTCTCCACCAATCAGGGCGAAGAGTTCATGAGGTGCTAGCTGCAGGAACTCCTCTTCATTCACCAGGAGTTCAAAGCGGTCAGCTATAAAATCACGGGCTGCCACAGCAAGCCTAGGCACATTGAGCACTACTCCAAGTCTGAAGATAGCCAGGCAATTGGCTATGGACAACTTTTTCTGCAAGTAGTTCACACAAACTGTAAACACAGATGGAATCTGGAAACGGTTAGCTACTGCAAATATCTCCTGAACATTATCATCAGTCAGCTCGATTTCAGCAGAGTAAAGGTATTTGATGATCATGTCCAGAACTGTGGGGTCAACATCATCCAAAGGAATCTCCTTGAGGTCTTCTTTGACCTTGCCATCTTCAGAGAAGAATATCTCCCTGAAATAGGGGCTACAAGCAGCCAGAATAAGGCGATGGCAGGGAAAGTGCTGGTCACCCACTTTTAGAGTGCAGTCCACAAACTTGTTTTCATTAAGTAGTTCCTTCAGGCCATCCTGCAGCAGTGTGCTCTGGAACAGACGCAGTTCTTCCTTCAGCGCTTTTGGATCCATGGCCATGGCAATGTGGAAGGAGGTAATTGACAGAAAACAAATAAGAAAAGAGGAAGAAAATGAGATAAGGTGGCCGAGCTTCTGCTTGCCACACAGTCCTGGCTGGAAAAGGACAGAGCACTAAAAAGATTGCCAGCCTGAAGAGGCTGTCATTTAATCTGGGCCTTCTAAATTTAACTGGGGTTCAACCCTCCTCCCCCTGGCTGTTCCCCTCATGCTTCTCTAAGAAGGGGGAGGGCAATGGCAGCAGCTGTTACAGTTAAACAGGCTCAGGGACCAAACCCAGGCCTATTTCATAAAAATCTAGGATCATTGTTGTGACTTTACTGTAATATTTAAGAGTAAATACATATGTACTTAGTTAGCTAAAGAGTTACTGACCAGGAATTTAGTATACAAGAAGAAGTTTTCTTTCTATAACGTTTTCAAAAGACTTGAATGATTTTAGAGCTTTAGAATCATAATTGGCATTTGTTTTACATTTAATTTATTACACATTTTATGTTTTTAACTATAATTTCAAGCCTCATCTTCTAATCGTTCTTGCTGTTCTGATGTCACACACTGACTACTATAACAAAAAATTCTTTATATCTTCAACTTATATTTTAAATTCAGATAATAAAATATCTCTTCTAATTACAAACACAAATGTTAAATTTTTATTTCACCTGCACTTTCCACAGAATGACTCTGCTTGTTTCAATGATCAAACAAGCAGAATATCAGAATATATAACTGTGGATGCCAGTGTAGATGTGGATGTTTCTTTTTTTGTATGGAAGTGTATCTTTCCAGTGTCTCCGTGTGTGTGTGTGCATGTGCAAGTGAGAGAATTCTAACAGTCATACTGATAGTGATGGGAAGCAGCTGCTAAAACAGGTGATACTACCCCACACATGCACGAGTACACACACACACAGACACACACACATGCTTCCATGCATTTATGTACCGGTATGTTTTATTTCATAGATACATTTTTAATTCCTATCATGATATAATGCATAATTAATTCCAGAAAGTGAAAATTACTTTAAGGCAAACACCAAAAGATGCCTTTGCTAATCAGCAGACAGACAATTTCTTATACTGCGCAAAGGTGTAAGGCATGTGAAAAATGTAGATTTTAAAAGCTGTTTTAATGGGCAATAAACAGCTCTACCATAAAAACTATAATTATATGTAATTATATATTATATTACATAATATTAAAAGTAAAAACTAAAACTGATAGTAAAAAGTAGCAGAATCAATAATAATGTTAACATTTAGTACCTTTTACAACTACTGTCACTAAATTAAATCAAAATTTTAACAAATCCATACACTGCTGTGGGACTCTGAGGAGAAATCTGAATATCAGATAATTTTTGAAAACAGTGTATTCATGTTATTATTGTTATTTTTTTCTAACTTATATTAGGTTTTCTAACATTTTTTACTATTCTTTCTCAGCTTGGAGTGAGTTTTTCCTTGCCACTGTCGACCCTGGCTTGCTCTCCTGGGGGATTTTTACATTCTTTACATTTTTACATTTCATATTACACTTTACTGGAATTCTGTGAAGCTGCTTTGTGACATCAGTTGTAAAAAGCGCTATACATTTAAATTTGATTTGATTTGATCTTCCTCCACTGGGAAGATCTGACCATAACCTGGTTCTACAATCTCCCACATACAGATCAGTAGCCTTAAGGAAACAGACATACAGACGCACAATGTGATGAACATGATGGAGATGATGAAAAAGACTTCGCTGGTGGATGGGTAATTTAAATGCAAGAAACTTCCAGATTGAAGTACAAACAAAAATGTTGTTATTTGCACTTTATGCAGGAAGGAGCTTGCTTACCAAAGGAGCATTTCCACTCTTCTTTACCACCTCAACGCAAAACATATTGGGGCTAGCGCGCATGTCAGTAATGTTAACTTTGCTGCTAAATGTTATAGCTTTCCTAGTACAAGCAAACAGTGTCACTAGTCAACACTCGACCACATGTCGGGGTTCACATTCAGAAACAAAATCAAAAGTCCACGTCAGACAAATTGACCAATTCACTGGCAAGATGGATTGCTGTGGACTGTAGTAGGGCTGCAACAACTAATTGATTAAATCGATTAAAATCAAGTGTTAAAATAGTTTGCAACTAATTTAATAATCGATTAGTTGGGTCTAAGTTATTATACACATAGGTACAGTTGCTACACGTGACAAACTCTGGAAGAAGCGTTTGAAAAATGGCGGAGGCGGTCACAGCAGAGGATAATGTTAGCACAAGCAGAGAGAAAAATGTATGACCCAAGTCATCAAAAGTATGGGAACTCTTTACATTAACGCTTTCAAGGAACAGCGTTAGGTGCAAAATGTGCACACAGCAAATTTACCAGTGTTAAATCAACACCATTAGTGTTAAATTAACACTGTTAGTGTAATAATTTAACACTCGCAGTGTTAAGTTAACACTAATAGTGTTGATTTAACACTGGTGAATTTGCTGTGCACAGCTGATCTCGCATGGCACAGCAGCACAACATCACTGCATGAGCATCTGAAAAGGAAGCCTGTTGGAGCTATGTGTGAAAGAGATTAAGTATAGTAAATTAATTCTATGTTTTCTCTCACTCAATGTTACTAGAGCCTGCTAGAGTAGTTAAACCTCATTTGTTTTCTTAGTACATTGATATTACACTAACGTTTAGCGAACAAACGTTAGCATCCCCCCGGGTTTTCTCTTCCACCTTAAATGTGTCAGCTTGACCAGTCAAAAACAAACCGTAGTTTTAGTCAAGCTAAAGTTAGTGACAAGTCCTATCTTTTTCTTTCACTCAATGTCACTAGAGCCTGTTGGAGTACTTAAACAAGATGTCTCATTTTTAGTAAATTTATATCACATTCAGAGTTAAAAAAAAAATCCAAACATATAAATAATATTATAATATAAGAATTGATATATTATAATATATTATAATTGAATAATATAATTTCAAATAATATATTTAAAGCCTTTTTCAAGGTCTTTTCTGACTGGCATTGCGTGTTAGTGTTTGAGTATCACAGCCAAGTGTATATTACATTATAAGTATATATTACATTACATACACTGTGTTAAATATTGATAAAATAAAATTAATGTAACGATTGGGTTAATTCTTCATGTAAATGCTAATTTTTAATAATGGTAGATTGTGTATTCCTTATACAATTACAACATTAGTTCTTTAAATCTTAAATATCTTAACAATATTTGATCATATGTGTTAGATGAATTTCCCTTTTATTCTCAGCACATGGCAGCATTACCCAATATCCATTTATGTGATTTAAATTCGTCTGCATTTTAGATCAGTAGTTATTAACTTAAAAAAGGTGTATGTTCATATCTACACTTTCTCTCTCACCTCAGATAAAAACAGCTCAGCATTGCTGACTATGTTTTGAAGAAGATCTGCACACCACAGCAAGCAGCTGTTCTCACTGATGATATCCTGAATATGCTAGTAACAGACAGGAAACCAAATTTGGCTTGTCTTCCTTTTTATCCGATTAATAATCGATTAATTGAAAAAAATAATCGACAGATTAATCGATTATCAAAATAATCATTAGTTGCGGCCCTAGACTGTAGGCCGCTCGGTCTGTTGATCAGATTGCCATGCCCTGTGTTGTTGTTGTTGTTTAACGTTGGGAGTTTTGCTCAGGATATTGGAAGAATAAGAAGAACTGAAGTCAATCAGAGGCTTTTAAATACCATTTTAGATGGTAGACATAACATTTTATCTTGAACCGTTGGTCAGTTTATTTTTGGCCAGGTATATTTGAGGGAGTTTTGACTGAAATGGGATTGTTTGGTTTTTCTGTTTTTTTTTTTTTTCATTCTCATGTTTGAAAAATGGGAACAGTTGAAGTCAATCAGTAATTTGACATTTTTGGTCAGAATTTCTCTTTTTGGTCAGTTTGCTCTGTGTTTTCTGCACTCATCCATTGGTCTGTGTAGTAGACTGGTGGGAAAATAAACAAGGTATTGAAGTTTAAGTTTATGTCTATTGATTCATTCATCAACCAAACTTAAATCAATATTTCTCATGTTAAATATTGAAATGTGATTAAAATGGGATTAATTTCGATTAATTACTTTCAAAGCTTATAATTAATTAGATTTATTTTTTTTAATCAAGTCCCACCCCTAGTTCAAAACATCAGATATAAAAAAATCATGATGAGGTATTTAAAACTAGGGTTTAAATGATAACTGTGTATTAAGACCCGGGGTTTTTTTTATATACATTTTCCAAACATTTTTATAATTGTTATTAAATTAAATTAAATATAAACATTAGTAATAATAACCTTTAATTTATGTATAGGCTATATTGTTTTTATTTAATAGTTTAAAACTTCCCTCATTTTTGTATTCAATTCTTAGGTAAATATTATTTTATTTTATTATATATATATATATATATATATATATATATATATATATATATATATATATATATATATGCATGCATTATACAGTACCCTAATTCTATTGTGTCTTCCTTCATTCTAATCACAGGTCTGAAGCTGTAGTTCCAACTACACAACTTAACGACAGTGTTGCGAACGTTTGGTGGAACTACGGTTTTGAGAAACACCTGTGTCGTTTAACGATGGTTTGGACTATGCAAGTTACCAACGTAGTTACCTCGATAGTTCCACTGACTGTGTTGAGAAACACTTGCATTGCAACTGCATCATTCAAACTATGTAAGTTGCTAACGTAGCTAACAACTATGCTTTTGGGAAACGAACCCCAGGTGAGGAGACAGTTTAAGAAGCTGAAACTGGGCAAAGCTGTAGGGCCCGACACAATCAACTCAAGAGTACTGAAGGGTTGTGCTACTCAGCTGTGTGGGATTTTTCAGCATTTTTTCTATCTGAGTCTCAAGCAAGAGCAAGTTCCAGTCCTCTGGAAAACATCTTTCCTGTTCCTGTTATAGAGAAGTCATTAGTTGCCTCCCCGTACAATGGCTATAGGCCTGTCTCACTCACATCCCATGTCATGAAGGTCCTAGAGAAACTGGTGTTATACTATCTAAGACCTCAGGGCAGCCCCTTACTGGACCCACTGTAGTTTGCGTACCAACAACACATGGGTGTGAATGATGCCATCATCTACCTACTCCAAAAGGCATACTCGCACATTGACCCGAATAACACCACGGTGAGAATCACATTCTTTGACTTCTCCAGTGCATTTAATTCCATCCAGCTTCCATCCAGAGAAGATGGACAATATGCATGTGGATAAGTCTGTAATCGTCTGGGTCTTGGACTGTCTGTCTGGTAGGCCACAGTATGTGCAGTTGGGAACCTGCAATTCTGATTGTCTGTTTAGCAGTGTTGAGGCTCCCCAGGGAACTGTGGTTTCTCATTTTCTATACACCACAGACTTCCAATACAGGTCAGACCACTTCCACCTTCAGAAATTTGCTAATGATTCAGTTGTGGTAGGTGGTGATAGGGTGAAAGGATAGGGTGACCAGACATCCTCTTTTACCCAGACATGTCCTCTTTTTTTGACTAAAAAAATGTCCGAGCAGAATTTCACAAACGTCCGGGATTTTGGTTTTCTAGAGCTTACATTGAATTTCGAGAAGCGTTTTGTTCACAAACTAGTCCCGCCCTCCCCTACTCCGTTTGGTTCGCTTGAGTGAGAAGGGGGAGTGGTGAAGTAGCCTAAAATCTTCAGATTGCACGGTCTGACTGTAGAGCTACCGTTATTGGTTGATAACCTTCTCTGTAAACATTTAATTGGTCAGTCTGCACATCAGTAGTCCTTGTTTACGTCAGGCAAAGCTCATGTACCTACCCTCATCTTGAGCAGCTATGCCGAAACGTAAATGTAAGGATGAATTAAAAAAGAAATTCCCATGTTTTCTGTAGCAAATAAAGGTGTAAAGGACCTAAAAGCACACATAGGTTCAGCTAAGCATACAACAGCAGCGAGGGGCAAGAGCTCATCACCCCCCCCCCCCACCCCCCGAAACGTGTGTCCTCTTTTTCACCATCTCAGATCTGGTCACCATATGTATGGATGAACAGGAAGGAGAATAGAGAGACCTCATACACAGCTTTGTTGAGTAGTGCTGTTCAATGTGACTGAAACAAAGGAGATGGTGTTGGACTATAAGAGGAAGAGAAACATGCTCAAGCCTATCATCATCGGGAGAGAGAAGGTTGAGCTAGTTGATTCCTGTAAGTAACTGGGTGTCTTACTCTACAATAAACTAGACTGGAAGGCCAATACAGAGGCTGTGTACAGGAGAGGGATGAACAGACTTTTTGTTGAGGAAGCTCAGGTCCTTATTTGTCTGTAGCAGGATGTTGTAGATCTTCTACCAGTCTGTTGTTACCAGTGCCATCTTGGTTGAGGCTGCCTGTTAGGGAGAATGCATCAAGAGGGGAGATGCAAAGCTCAACAAACTGATCAGAAAGGCTAGCTCTGTACTGGGCTGCTCACTGGACAGTTTTGAGGCAATAGTCAAAAAGAGGACACTCAGCCAACTCACAACTATAACGGATAACACATCTCACCTTCAACAACTCTTCTACACTGTGCTGGGACATTATTCTGCACTAACCATGTACTAGATATGCTGGACCTCACTGCACTCTAGTCACCCACACCGTGACATAACTATAGTTACAAATATAGTACAGTAAGAGGCTGTCAGCATTAGCTTTAAGTCTTAACTTAGCAGGAAATACATGTTGTGTTTTCAGCTGTTGCTTCTAGATGTTTTTCCTTTTGGTTCTCACTACAGATAATTTGACACAATTAAGCACAATCATTCACACAGTCAAAGATTCTTTTAGTTGGTCATCATCTCAGTGTTAATAGAGTGAAAAGGCCCTCAGTAACATATATTTCCCTGCCAGCTCACTGTTAAACTGTGGATTTAAAATGTTTTATATATATATATATATATATATATATATATATATATATATATATATATATTCTCTCTCTCTCTCTGCTGTGGTGTGTGAAGAATGCAATTCAAGCTGAAAGGGTAATCCAGAGAATAGTATATGAACAGGCCAAGGTCAGAAACACGAAAGAACAAATACTAGCGATAAGAATCCAAAATACAAAGTACAGAGAAACAAGATAAAGGGTCATACACCGGAGAGTTAACATACAAGCTAACTCGCAGTAAGCACAATAGAGTAGCAATACTTCGCAAATAGGCAACGCCAAAGTCTGGGTAAAAATACCATGAGTAATGATGCAGAAATGTAACACAGCTGTGAATCACGAGTCCCCAGTGCACTATGGGAATTGAAGTCCCCAGAGCAATACACAGACTGTGTGTAGTGGCAGAAGTGGCAGTGCATTGTGAAGTGAAGATGGAAGATGGAATGTAATTTCGCTGCAATGTTGTACTTGTATAACTTTGTATGTGACAAATGAATTTGAATCTGAATCTGATCTGAAGTGTCCAGAGAAACAGGTGTGACAATACCCCCCAAAGAGTCCGGTGCAGCTGGGGGACAAGGTCAACCAGGACGACCAACAACTGCACGACCAGGGATGCTGTCAAAACCACCAGAGCTGATGAAGTATCTTCTCCGGTTGCTCCTCTACGCTCTCTAGGTAAATAAACTGTCTTGACAAAGTGTCAGCTTTAGTGTTACACGAACCAGGATGGTATGTTATGTTGAAATGGAAGCGTGAGGAGAAAAGTGATCAACGAGCTTGACGGGAATTGAGCCTCTTAGCATTATACAAGTACTCTAAATATTTATGATCAGTTAAAACCAGAAAGGGATGTTGCACCCTCTCCAGCCAGTGATGCCATTCCTCGAGTGCTAATTTAACAGCCAGTAATGCCCTGTCACAATACCAAAGTTTCTGTGGGTGTTAATTTGTGAGAGTAGAACACCACAGGATGGAGTTTATTCGTAATGCCTGAATTTTGGGATAGAAAATCCAATATGCCTACATCGGAAGCGTCTACATCCACCATAAAAAGCATTTCAGGGTTAGGATGGGTACTGTGGTAAATGGCTCTTTGAGTTTTTGGAATGCAGCATTAGCTAGAGGGTACCACTGGAGCATTCTAGGAGATCCTTTAAGGAGTGAAGTTTAAGTTTTGGACATCCAACCCCGCCCACTTCCAACCCCGCCCTATCACCACGTCAGAAGCCACACCCATGCCCAGTGAATTTTCTGTGTCCCGAATGGTGCTCTAGTCACTATAGTTTTAAGTATAATTACAAAGCTCGTTGTTGTCAGTGTTTTTGCTAGATACACAAACACGTTATAAATAAGTTATTTCAGTATATACTAGTAGGGTCGTAGATAAATACACAAATATTTAACTGTGGCACGCGTGTTGTATGTGGTTACAGAGTTACTTAATTACACACAGAAATATTTTGCTGATAATATTGCCTCCGTGTAAGTAACAAGACTTTTGATAACTTAAAGAAAAGCTCACAAATGTCGCTGTGGTACCATATTGTTGTATCACAACCCACGTAGTTACAATGAACATGCATATCACAGATAAATTGTAATCTCCTTTTATGTTTTATTGTTTTATTTTTTGTGGATCCACATATTTTGTGGATCGGGTGGCGGTCGGGGTCGGGGGCCCTGGCTTTCTGATCCTCGGTTACTGAAACTGGCTTTTGGAACATGGAACGTAACCTCTCTGGTGGGAAAAGAGCCTGAGCTGGTGCGCGAGGTTGAGAGGTACCGGCTAGATATAGTTGGGCTCACCTCGACACACAGTATGGGCTCTGGAACCAATCTCCTTGAGAGGGGCTGGATGCTCTTTCACTCTGGAGTTGCCCAGGGTGAGAGGCGTAAGGCAGGTGTGGGCTTACTCATAGCCCCCCAGCTTAGCGCCTGTACGTTGGGGTTTACCCCAGTGGACGAGAGGGTAATTTCCCTGCGCCTTCGGGTTGGGGAAAGGGCTCTGACTGTTGTTTGTGCTTATGCACCGAACAGCAGTTCAGAGTACCATGCCTTCTTGTGGACCCTAGAGGGAGTGCTGGAGAACACTCATTCTGGGGACTCCATTGTTCTGCTGGGGGACTTCAACGCTCACGTGGGTAATGACAGTGAGACCTGGAGGGGCATGATTGGAAGGAACGGCCCCGCTGATCTGAACCCGAGTGGTGTTCAGTTATTGGATTTCTGTGCTCGTCACAGTTTGTCCATTACGAACACCATGTTCGAACATAAGGGTGTCCACAAGTACACCTGGCATCAGGACACCCTAGGCCGCATTTCGATGATCGACTTTATAGTCGTATCATCTGACCTGCGGCCATATGTTCTGGACACTCGGGTGAAGAGAGGCGCTGAGCTGTCAACTGATCACCACCTTGTGGTGAGTTGGATCAGATGGCGGGGGAGGATGCCGGACAGACCTGGCAGGCCCAAACGTGTGCTAAGGGTTTGCTGGGAACGTTTGGCAGAGGAACCTGTCAGAAAGATCTTCAACTCCCACATCCGGCAGAGCTTCGACTGCATCCCGGGGGAGGCTGGTGACATTGAGTCCGAGTGGGCCATGTTCCGGACCTCCATTGTTGAGGCGGCTGAACGGAGCTGTGGCTGCAAGGTTGTCGGTGCCTGTCGGGGTGGCAATCCCCGCACTCGGTGGTGGACACCCCGGGTGAGGGGGGCTATCAAGCTGAAGAAAGAGTCCTATCAAGCCTGGTTGGCTCAGGGGACTCCGGAGGCAGCCGACAGGTACCGGGGAGCCAAGCGGCTTGCGGCCTCGGCAGTCGCTGAGGCAAAAACTCGGGTGTGGGAGGAGCTTGGTGAGAACATGGAAAACGACTTTCGGTCGGCTCCAAGAAGTTTCTGGCAAACCGTCAGGCGACTCAGGAGGGGAAAGCAGTTTTCCACCAACACTGTATATGGTGGGGGTGGGGAACTGTTGACCTCGACTGGGGACGTCATCAGACGGTGGAAGGAATACTTCGAGGATCTTCTCAATCCCACCAGCACGTCTTCCGCAGAGGAAGCAGAGCTTGGGGACCCCGGGGGGGGCTCGTCTATCACTGGGGCTGAAGTGGCCAAGGTGGTAGGGAAACTCCTTGGCGGTAGGGCCCCGGGGGTGGATGAGGTTCACCCCGGGTTCCTCAAGGCTCTGGATGTTGTGGGGCTGTCCTGGTTGACACGTCTTTGCAACATCGCGTGGACATCGGGGGCAGTGCCTCTGGACTGGCAGACTGGGGTGGTGGTTCCCCTTTTCAAAAAGGGGGATCGGAGGGTGTGTTCCAACTATAGGGGGATCACACTCCTCAGCCTCCCCGGTAAGGTCTATGCGGGGGTACTGGAGAAGAGAGTCCGACTGATAGTTGAACCTCGGATCCAGGAGGAACAATGCGGATTCCGCCCCGGTCGTGGAACACAGGACCAGCTCTTTACCCTCGCTAGGATCCTGGAGGGTGCATGGGAGTTTGCTCAACCAGTCTACATGTGTTTTGTGGATCTGGAGAAGGCATTCGACCGTGTCCCTCGGGGTATTCTGTGGGGGGTGCTCAGGGAGTATGGGGTACTGGGCTCTTTGTTACGAGCTATCCAGTCCCTGTACAAACAGAGCAGGAGTCTGGTTCGTATGGCTGGCAGTAAATCTGACTGGTTTCCAGTCAGAGTTGGACTCCGTCAGGGCTGCCCGTTGTCACCGGTTCTGTTCATAATTTTTATGGACAGAATTTCTCGGCGTAGCCAAGTGGCGGAGGGTGTCCGGTTTGGTGGTCTCAGGATTCCATGTCTGCTTTTTGCAGATGATATGGTCTTGTTGGCTTCATCGAGCCGGGACCTCCAGCTCTTGCTGGACCAGTTTGCAGCCGAGTGTGAAGCGGTAGGGATGAGGATCAGCACCTCCAAGTCCGAGTCCATGGTACTCAGCCGGAAAAGGGTGGAGTGCTCTCTCCAGGTTGGAAGTGAGATCCTGCCTCAAGTGGAGGAGTTTAAATACCTCGGGGTCTTGTTCACGAGTGAGGGAAAGACGGAGCGTGAGATTGACAGGCGGATCGGTGCAGCGTCAGCAGTAATGCGGGCTCTGTACCGGTCCGTTGTGGTGAAGAGAGAGCTGAGCAGAAAAGCAAAGCTCTCGATTTACCGTTCAATCTACGTCCCAACCCTCACCTATGGTCACGAGCTTTGGGTAGTGACCGAAAGAACGAGATTGCGGGTACAAGCGGCTGAAATGAGTTTTCTCCGCAGGATGTCTGGACTCTCCCTTAGAGACAGGGTTAGGAGCTCGGACATCCGGGAGAGACTCGGAGTGGAGCCGCTGCTCCTCCACGTCGAAAGGAGCCAGCTGAGATGGTTCGGGCATCTGGTTCGGATGCCTCCTGGACGCCTTCCTGGAGAGGTGTTCCGGGCATGTCCAACGGGGAGGAGGCCCCGGGGCAGACCAAGAACACGCTGGAGAGACTATATGTCTCGACTGGCCTGGGAACGCCTCGGTATACCCCCGGAGGAGCTAGAGTCGGTGGCTGGGGAGAGGGAGGTCTGGGTTTCTTTGCTCCGACTGCTTCCCCCGCGACCCGGACCCGGATAAGCGGTGGATAATGGATGGATGGATGGATGGATGGATGGATGTTTTATTTTTTTCAGCATCCAACCCACGTTCAGGCCATTTTTGACCCTTCAATGTTCAATGTTCTCAACTGTATGTATGGTATGTTTCAGTATGCACTCTACATGGCCCTTAGTTGGCCTTTTGTCTTCAGTCAGGTGATTACTTCAAATTATGACTTTTTTGAGGATACATTTCCAGTAAGGCTTTAAACTGCATTCTAAACTTTGTCATTTGTCTGTTAGACTGACATCCCACAGCTCCGTAGGTGGTGGTGCCAGTTACTTTTAGGGAGCATGTCACCTGCAAAGTATATACACCTGTTACTCAAACAAAAATATTTACACATACATGCAGCTTTCTCATCTGACACATTGTACATTGTACTGTGATGTTTTGCATTTTGGAGAGACCACTTGTTAAAGTCGTTGTATTGAGTTATTTAAATTGTTTTTATTTGATTGGTATAACAACTTAATGTTTGTAAATTTAGCTGATAAACCTTATTTTCAATTAGCTTACATAATTTAAATTCCAAATGTATTTTAGAATTATGAGCTCTAATGTACAAGGAAAGGCCAGTAAGCACAAGAAGGGAAAGATTGAGGAGCTTTCAAGGAATGATGGTTTATTTGAATTTATAAGGGCACATGTCAGTGTGTAACTAGTCTGACTTAAAAGCAGTTATTTATAGCATCTGATAAGCTCAAATTAGATGACATGGTCCATTGTTAAATAGTATTTATATTAATTTCAGTCTGGATTTCAACTTGTTTTTTTCTGTTAACAGTAAAGGAGAGAGAATGTTTACCATCTCCATTGACCAGGTATTTATGTGTCTGTTCTTGAAGCTGAACTGGGCATTTGAATTTTCATTTTGCTTAATGTGCAATAGCCTTCACAAATGAGAAAACTGGGGTTTGTTTTAAAAAAATAATTGGAATGTAGGTTCTTTGGTAAATTTAAATTTAGCTTTTTTGTTTCACTAAATTTAAATAAACTGTAAAACAATATCTGCATTCTTCTATAATGTCTTTAACAGATGCCCCTTACGGTCCTGGAGCAAATTCTATTAGAGGTTGTCCTGGAAGAGGGTGATCAAGCTTTTTAAAGCTCTCACTGGTGTGTCACCTCTTCCGGGACACTGTTGGAAGACAGTCATTCCGGGCCCAAGCACATTTTCAGTGGCTTGAGAGTAAGTATAAAGTGCATTATTGTATTTCAGTAAGCTTTATTTTAAGATGTTTGTATTCCTTATAAGAAGAGGTGGTAATCTGATTATTAATTCTCAAATTTGACACATACAGCTGTTGCGACTTGGAAACTCTACAGCACAGAATACAAACAACAGTTTCGCACAATGTATCGACTGGAGTGCTGCCTGTACTGTAGAGACACATATAACGACTGCTTACCAGGTTTGTGTACTGCGTATGAATTTTGAGAATTGTTTCTTTTGCCAGTAGTTGCAAAAACGTTGACAAATAAATGTTTTATGATCAGAAGATTTTGTTGGAATTTTGCAGTCAAAAGCAATGTTGCTGTCTTTGATAATAATAATAATAATAATAATAATAATAAATTCATTTTAATTATACAGCATTTTTCAAGGACTCAAAGCATTGTGCATGTGTTACGATAGAGTACAAAGAACAACAAAAGACAGACAAGATAAGGAAGTAAAATAAGAGAGCATATTAAAAGTATGCTTCTGTTTATTATTTGTTGTCCACGGGCTACTTTGGGCATGGGAGACGTGGGGAACTTGTGGGGTATAACAGCGAGGACATGCATCCTGGGTTCTGCAGCCCATTCTGCCAACAAGTTTACAAGTTTATGAAGATTTGGCTGTGTGAGTGAGCCAATGTTTGTGTGGGGTGTGAGTGTGTGTATATATATATATAAATATATATTTAAAATGTTGTAAATAAAATAAAAAAAATAAATCTACTGTGCCAGTTTTTCCTTGTCTTTAATACAGACTGCACACCCATGACTTAACAACATTTTAGAACTTAAATTTTATATATATTTCAAGCAACCGCGAATGTAGGGAGTTGTGAATGGAGTGCTAAGTTGTGTAATGTGTTTCTCTTTCTTCTTATTGAAACCAATCCTGCACAACTGGACATCTAAACATTCATTCATTATCTGTAACCGCTTATCCAATTCAGGGTCGCGGTGGGTCCAGAGCCAACCTGGAATCATTGGGCGCAAGGCGGGAATACACCCTGGAGGGGGCGCCAGTCCTTCACAGGGCAACACAGACACACACACACATTCACTCACACCTATGGACACTTTTGAGTCGCCAATCCACCTACCAACGTGTGTTTTTTGGACTGTGGGAGGAAACCGGAGCACCCGGAGGAAACCCACGGGGAGAACACACCAACTCCTCACAGACAGTCACCCGGAGCGGGAATCAAACCCACAACCTCCAGATCCCTGGAGCTGTGTGACTGCGACACTGCTGCAGGTCATTAGCATCATTATCTCTTCAGTCTTTACTTTTATTTCACAACCTGGCTAATTACCCTTAGATATCTCTAACCACTCACAGGTAGTAATTATTAGTCATTATGAAATAAGTGGTACCTCTAATACTTGTGAATACTTATTTGTCTGAACCTCTAAACACAGACGTTTAAGTACATATGAAAATTGTATAAGCTTCTAATAAATTTTATGCAGACAAATAGCATTACCTATGGAAATCTGTGTGTTCTTAAAATTAGAAGATGTTCATTACCAGGCAGGGGTGCTTATTTTTTCAAGGCACTGTACACTTAATAGCACTGGATTTTATTATTGTTTTGCAGTCAGCTGTGCACTACATACACTACATAACAATCCATCATGTCATAGTTGGCATAACATTACCACTCGTTATGGCTGAGAATAACCATTATGAATAAGAGAATTAACGATTTTTGGGACAAGATATTAACTGAATGGAGAAAAATATTTTAATGAATCCTGAACGATATCCTCCGTTCACTCTACCATTCATAATAATAGTCTGCCAAGCATTGACAACAATGAAAAAAGTTAAATCAAATCTGGTATAAATCACATAATCTTTTTAACAGATACCCTCAGCGGAAAAACAAAAAAGCACCTGAACAGTATAATAATAAATAAAAGATGTTATATGCATATTTAATGTGATACTCAGTGTCTCTAAACATGTCTGCGTTCAAGTGCCACACAGTGTTTTGAAGGCAAGGCTGGATATGGAGTTGGATGTGGGAGGAGTTGGATGTCCAACTCCGCATTCCTACAGGCTGCAGCGACACATACTTGAATAAAACGGCAGTAAAAATTAGCAAACCCCAAAAATTGGAGCTCCTTTACTGTACTGGGAACTGGCCAGTTATGAAAAGCCTCTACTTTGTGGTCATCCATCACTACTCCCTGAGAACTGATTATATAGCCTAGGAAAGAAATTCTTTGTAGATGAAATTCACATTTCTTTCCTTTAACATATAATTGATTTTCTAATAATTTATGGAGAACTTGACAAATGTTTGTTAAAATCAGGTTTGTAAATCAGAATATGATCCAAGTAAGCTATAACAAATTTACCGAGTATATTCCTGAGTTCTTCGTTGATAAAATATTGAAAGACAGAGGGCACTACAGCCAAACCAAATGGCATTTCATAAAGTATTCATAATGTCCATTATTAGTTGAAAAAGCGTTTTTCCACTCATCTCCCTCTCTTATTTTGATTAGATTATAAGCACTATGAAGATCCAGTTTAGAAAATATTTTTGCTCCCCTAAATCTGTTCTAGAGCCACCATTACTAAAGTAATGCCCCGTTATGATGTTGCTGCAGGATAACAGTGTGGGACCCTTGATTAATTGTTCTAGGTCAGGGTTGCGAGTGCATAAGAGTTGGTCCAGACAAGTAGCCAAGTCAAACAGTTCATTCAATGTCAGTGCCTCGTCCCTATTTGCTAACTCAGACAGAATGTCCCTGTTAACTCTGTTATGAAAGACGATGAGTAGTGCAGGTTCATTCCAGCCACTCCCAGCGGCAAGAGTTTGGAAATCTAAAATGTAATCAGCAACAGACCTGCTACCTTGACATATCTTAGCGATTAGCTCACCATTAGATCTCCCCTCATGAGGACGGTCAAAAACAGTCTTTCTAAAATATATAATAGAAGGAATTTTGTAAATTAGGCCAAACAGCAATAGCCCATTCTAGGGGTTTACCAGTCAAACAAGATACTAAAAAGGATATATGTGCATAATCAGAGCACAGAGGAGAAATATATAGAAGCATGAAAGAACAAACACTAGAGATCGGAATCCAAATTACAAAGAAGGAGAAACAAGATAAATGGTCAGACATAGGAAAATTATCAAACAAGGTAATGCGCAATATGCACAATAGAGTAGCAATACTTCACAAATAGGAAACACCAGTCTGGGTAAAAATACAATGAGTAATGATGCACAATGTAACACAGCTGTGAAGCAAAACTCTGGTGACCCAGAGTGAACAAAAGAGTTCCCATTGGTAGATGGAGTCACATGAGTCCCCACTGCACCATGGGAATTGAAGTCCTCAGAGCAATCCACAGGCTCAAATGGCAGTGCAGTGTGAAGCGAGGATGGAAGCAATGTGTCCAGAGAGACAGGTGTGACACAACATAGGAAGGATATTGTTGTAAACTTGTCTTCTGGTGGTTTCAAAGTGAAGAGAGGAGACCAGTCTGGGTATAATGTTGTTTATTGAGCGCTCTGGTTGATCCTCAGACTGATCTCAGAATGATCTGGTCGCAGGCTGAATCTCAGACTGATCTAATGGTTTGTAAGGGGCCCACATCTTTATACCCATTTTACAACTTCACACAAGGATTGATCTTTACCTAAACAGGATCTGAAAGCACCAGGAACTGTCGTAAACATCATCTGAGTTCCTGGTGTTTAAGTTCCTGGTGTTAACAGCTGTTCTAATCAGAGGTGTTTAAGACAGGGAATGTGTGATCTCTAAAACAGTCCAAATGTTATAGAGAAATGGATCAAGGAAAAAAAAAAAACAATACAACATTCCTTCCTCCCTCTTGTACGTAAAAGAAACGTACACACAATAAACTAAAGAAAAATAAAAACAAAAATAAAAACAAACAAAAAATAATAAAATGTTTCATATTCCTAAGTGGAATAGGCCTTATTCTTTCCTAATGTATCTTACATTCGATATAATTGTTAGTGTAGCGTAGTGTAGTGTAGTTGAAAGACATTGTCACTGCTCACATCTGAGATGTGAACAGCAGCACATGTAGTCCATAGAGTCAGTAGAAGAAACAACAATTACATTTTCATTCATGTCATTTTTCTTGATAATTATCAGGAATGGTTAGATGAACACATCCATGCAGAAATCTGGGAGTTTCATTTCATCCACTGTTGTTCTTGACTTTACCTAGAAGGTACAAATACAAAAAAACAAGAAGACTTGGCAGTATCATGTTACAGAATTGGTGAGCTGCTTATAGTACATTAATTAGGCATCTGACATAAGATGCACAATTGCCTGTCTAAGATCAATGCTTCCTAGTAGAGACATGGCACATCCTGTAATGATTTCATATGGACGCAAACCAATTTTGCGTGAAGGTGAGGCTCTGATGCTACACAATACAGCAGGTAGCGCATACACCCAAGAAACCCCACTTTGGTGTAGCTTTGACAAATGCTGCTTTATATTTTGGTTCTGTCATTCCACCTGACCAGATGCGTGAGGTCTGTACGGACAGTGGACCTTCCATTTAACCTGCAACATTTTCATCGCTTCCTGCACTACTTTTCCTGTAAAGTGTGTTCCCTGGTCAGACTCTATGATGTCAGGCAAACCCCAACGTGGAATATAGTCTTGGACCAGAACCTTGGCTGTGTGCAAAGCAGTTCCCTTTTTTGTTGGATAAGCTTCTATCCAGCGTGAAAATTTATCAACCACAATCAACACATCTTGTTTTCCCTGACAGGGAGGTAGTGTGATGTAATCAACTTGCAGATGTGTGAATGGACCTGGGGGTGCCATTGTGTGCACAGCAGGTGTGGAGAAACCCGCCACTGTATTGTTTAACTGACACAATATACACCGCTTCACTACATCAGATGGGATGGGAGCAGAATTTAGGATTCCACCATACTGAGGAGAAACAGTGAACCATGCTGTGGACACCCACATGTCCTAAACTATGAATTTGCTGAGCCAAGTATGGTAAAAGTGTCTCAGGTGATATATAATTCACTCTCTTTGTCCAAAACCCACTGGAATCAAGACACACACCTTTATCCATCCAAGGCCACACTTCAATAGCAGGAGTATCAGAGTACATTTGCATTAGTGATGAACGCACAGTTTGTAAACTAGTGTCATTAGTTTTTGTAGCAGCCACTGTCACTGCTGGTAATTTCCCTGCAGCCTTTGATTCTGCATCAGCCATGGCATTACCTTGTGCTTCATCTGTGTCAGAGGAATTCTGAGCTTTTACTTTCACAACTGCAAGTTCTGTTGGAAGCTCACTAGCTGACATGAGATCAGAAACCAAAGAGGCATGTTTAATAGGGGTACCAGCAGCTGTCAGAAATCCACGACAATGCCAAATATGGCCAAAATCAGGAATGGCACCAAATGCGTACCTGAATCAGTATAAATTGTTGCAGTTAGACCTGAAGCTAGCATACAAGCATTAGCTAAGGCGACCAATTCAGCAGCTTGGGGAGAAAATGATCAGGAAGATGACCCTGAGCTATTACTGCATGTGTTGAACAGACAGCCCATCCAACATGTTTACAGCCATTCAGAATCTATGCTGAACCATCAGTAAACAAAATCAAATCAGGATTTTCCAATGGAATTTCATAAATATCCATACGTGGGCTGTGTGACAAAACAACACAGTCATGATCATCTTCACCCTCATTACAAGTATCAGACAATGCAGTCATCATTAATGATGAGGGATTAGTGATTTGTGCCCTTTGCAGGCAAATGTTAGGAGCTGTGAGTGCAGAGAGCCAGTTACCCCATCTCTGAGTAGTAACTGTAATTACACGAGCTGAAGACAATAGAGATTTAACAGCATGTGGACAACGCACTGTGAGTGACTGTGATAAGACCACTAGAGTACACATAGTAATGGATAAATATGTTGCTTGCACTGCATGCAAACATGGACCAAACCCAGTTGAATTTATATCCAATTTAGCTGAACAATACTTTACAAGCCGTAACTGACCACCATGATCTTGCATGAGGCATGCTGTCATAAAACCATCATTTTCATGAACATATAATGTGAAGGGCAGATCAGGTTGAACAAAACCTAATGCTGGGGCAGATGTCAGAGCATCCTTAAGCTCTTTAATTGCTATTTCAGCCGTGTTGGAAACCTGAACACTATCTGTTTCTTTGGGGCTTCCCTTCAAAATATCATATGATGACTGAGCAATTTGAGCATAATTTTCAATCCATGGACGACAATAATTGCACAAGCCCAAGAATGACCTAAGCCCTTTGATGGTGGTGGGTACTGGGATAGTACGCACTGCAGAAGCACAGTCGGGAAGAATGGACCTTTTTCCAACAGTTACTAACTGTCCAAAATAATGAACTGAAGGTGTGGCTAACTGTGCTTTGGCCAGACTAGCTTTGTGACCATGTGCACTGAGATGTGTTAGTAATGCCACAAGTTTATTGATGTGCACATCCTTATTAGGTGAAGCAAGCATGACATCATCAATGTATTGAACTAGTGTGGAATTTTTAACAGGACACTGTAGTTCTGCCAAATGCTGCCTTAGTGCCTGGTGATAAATAGTTGGGCTATTGTGTAGGCCCTGTGGTAGTCTTCACCACTGAAACATTTCACTATCAAAAGAAAATGCCAACCATGGCCGACTGTCTGGGTGAAGTGGAACAGACCAAAATCCATTAGACATATCAATAACAGAGAAGACTGTGTGTGTGTTTGGTACTCCATCAAAAATGCTGCTAGGATCTGCAACCATAGGTGTTATGCGATCTATACATGTGTTAGCAATGTGATAGTCTACTGTGAGACGCCATGCCCCTGAAGCCTTTTTTACAGGCCAAACTGGAGAGCATGACTCACTCTGTGCCTTACCTTTATTAACCAATTCTTGTATAATTGGTTGAACACCTTCAATTGGATAAAGAGAAATAGATTTAGGACCAAACCTTAAACACACAGGCTCTGTTTGATATGTATTGTAGCTTTCACCTGTTACTCCTGTAATCACAGTAGCAGCATTAACCAAAGACAGTTTGAATTTTTTAGCCATTGCAGTGGGTAGTAAAGTAGCTTGTGCTCCTGTGTCAATCAAAAAATCACATTCATTTTCATTCACAGAAAGTCTGTTATCATTGTTTTGGAGAATAGACTCCAAATACGCTCTCACAGCTGACATCTCTAGTTTAAATGCTCTGACTCTTTTGAAAGAGCAGAAATCCAAGTGGGGGCAGCCAGCTGAGTAGACTGTGTATGAGTTTTAACCGATAACCTGCCACCTCTGGGGTAAGAACTATCTGACTGAGACTGTGATTTCTCTGGACTGGACTTGTATTTATATTTATACCATTTCCTCTTTTTACAATCTCGTTTCAAATGTCCCTTTTTCCCACAAAAGTGACACACATTGTTACTCTGTAGGACCTGACTACTTGTCAACTGGGGAACAGTTTGCAAAACAGAGGCAACATGTAGCTTATCATGGGCATCTCTCTTGTATGCTGTTAAACACTTAGACAACTCAGTTAGTGTACTAGTGTGCCAGTTGGGCTTCAACAGTGGCAAAACCTTCCTCATTTCCTGAGATAAGCCATCAGCCCACTGGGCCACTGACACGCAAGAATTCAGAACGTCTGCTAGTGATACAAACTCTGAACTTCACCCATGGAGCAAAAACACCTCAGCAAACCACTGTGTGTACTGACTCACAGGCTCATTTTTCCCCTGATGACATTCCACAACTTTTTGGCAGCAAACAGTAGACCCTAAACTGTTTCTAAGTACTGTAAGCAAACCCATATTACAGTCCTGCCCTGCTTTTCTAGATTTCAACTTATATATCTGTGTCTCATAATATTCCTCCATGACTACAATCTCAACTGGGAGGAATATTTGCGAGCACACAGATATGATGTCTAATGGATGGAGAGAATACAGTTTGATTTTACGTGTCATTTGTGTTAAGAAAAGACCAATGGCCATTTCCTTTGGATGCTTAAACTCTTTAGACCGGCGGTCTATCTGTTCTGTATTTAGTGGGTTGTGCTTAACTGAAATTTTATCCTCCCCCTCTCTAGATTTTACTTGTACAACTGGAGCAGCTTCTATAATTGTTAGATCATAACTTTCTTCATCAGTGCTGTCACTAGAATCTGAGCTGGAAGACTTCTCTTCTGGGCTTTGAAATTTTGTAAGAGATGGATACAGCTTCTCCAAGTTTTTTGCAGCTAATTCCTGAAGGTCCCTTTTCTCTTTTACAAGTTTATCTACTTTAACTTGTAGTGCACTGAGAGTGCGTTGAGTATGTTCACATGTTTTCTGTGCACTAATGGCTGCACGTTTATGATTAGCACATTCCTGTAACAGTTGTGCATTTTGTTCCTTCTGTTCATTCATTAGCAAAGAATGCCACTGTCTGAACACCTGAACACACCCCTCAAGGTCCTTCTTTTTCATACATTTGGCTAAGACTGTAAAACACTGCTCCTGATTCCAGTCTGACTCCACTAGAATATTAAATTTCTTACATAGCTTAGCCTTCCTTTTGGAGCATAATTTGTCTAACATTTTTGTCAGACCAGCCTCAAAAGAAGCTCTGTCTTCAAGTGCTGTTGCCATGTTAACATCTGATGTAGACATTTAACACAAAACACAAATTAAACAAACAAATTTAATTCCAAACAAAATTAAATAAACAAACAAAATTAATTCCAAACAAATTCCATTTTACCCTTGCGTCTATTTGACCAGGAACTCTAGTTCACCCTTGTATCTTTCAACTAGGGAAAGCACAATTAGGAAAAATACATGCATGTAGCAAATGACCGGAAACTGGATTTGATCACATTCAAATCCCACTAAATCCTAATAAACCCTAGGAAGGACTGTGTGCTAAGGCCAGGAAAACACCCTGCCTCACTTCTTAGACTAGTACTAAGAAGCCAAAAACAATACAAAGACAAAACATAGACTCTCTTAATTTAACAGCTCTTTATCTCCATAAATGGACTCATAAGGTTCTTGTAGGCTCACCGCTTGCATGTAGTTTGTTCTCATCAGAGGGAGAATCACCACCCCATCTGGATTTAGGAAGCTGATTCTGCTTCTGGGATGATCTGCAGCACAACTTCAGTTGTCTTCTTGGTGAGCAGTCAAAACCGTCATGAAGAGCCACTAGGAGTGTTCAGAATCCATCTGAAACCATCAGAACCGGGCAGAAACACCAACTGCTGTAAACTTGTCTTCTGGAGCTTTCAAAGTGAAGAGAGGAGACCAGTCTGGATATAATGCTGTTTATTGAGCACTCTGGCTGATCCTCAGACTGATCTCAGAATGATTTGGTCGCAGGCTGAATCTCAGACTGATCTAATGGTTTGTAAGGGGCACACATCTTTATACCCATTTTACAACTTCACACAAGGATTGATCTTTACCTAAACAGGATCTGGAAGCACCAGGAACTGTCGTAAACATCATCTGTTCCTGGTGTTCCTGGTGTTTAAGTTCCTGGTGTTAACAGCTGTTCTAATCAGAGGTGTTTAAGACAGGGAATGTGTGATCTCTAAAACAGTCCAAATGTTATAGGAGAAATGGACCAAGGGAAAAAAAAACAATACAACAATATTATTATATTATTATATTAGTAATATTTACTAATATATCATGGTAAGGGCAACTTTTGTAAATCCTATTTACAATAAATTTTGCAATAAATAAAGACATAAAATGTCACTGAGTGTGAGTGAGTTTGTGAGAAATAGCATTGTTTGTGGTGCAGTTCCTAACAATGAGTTACTGAAAGTATACCCTAATGAGCCTGTATGATTTTTTTTTTTTTGCAAACATGTATAATTAAACATGCAAACATGTATAATAGGTGTACAATAAAAATAATAATAATAATAATATATATATATATGTGAGTGTGTGAGTGAATGTTTCTGTGTTGCCCTGTGAAGGACTGGCGTCCCCTCCAGGGTGTATTCCCGCCTTGCGCCCGATGATTCCAGGTAGGCTCTGGACCCCCCGCGACCCTAAATTGGATAAGCGGTTACAGATAATGGATGGATGGATGGATGGATGGATGGATATATATATATATAATATATATATAATTAAAGATTCAAACATTCTCCTGCACTTTTGTCATTTAATGGTAACATTTACGTAGTATTATAAATGGCAATTTTCATTTTATTTAAAATAAATAGTAAAACAGAATATGATGATTTGCAAATCTTTTTCAACCTATATTCATTTGAATACAAAGTCAAGATATTTAATGTTCAAAAGGACAAACTTTACTGTTTTTATACAAATATTCACTCATTTCGAATTTGAGGCCTGCAACACATTCCAAAAGAGTTATGACAGGGGCAACAAAAGACTGGGAAAGTTAATGAATGCTCAGAAAAACACCTTTTTGGAACATCCACTTAGGGATTTCATCATCTGCAGTCCATAATATCATCAAAAGATTCGGAGAATCTGGAGAAATCTCTGCAAGAAAGCGGCAAGCCCGAAAACCAACATTGAATGCCTGTGACCTTTGATCCCACAGGTGGCACTGCATTAAAAACTGACATCATTCTGTAAAGGATATTACCAGGAACACTTCAGAAAACCATTGTCAGTAAACAGTTTGTCGCTCCATCTACAAGTGCAAGTTAAAAACTCTACCATGCAAAGCGAAAGCCATATATCCACAACACCCAGAAATGTGGCCGGCTTCTTTGGACCTGAGGTCATCTGAGATGGACTGACGCATAGTGGAAAAGTGTCCTGTGGTTTGACGCGTCCAAATTTCAAATTGTTTTTGGAAATCATGGACGTCGTGTCCTACGGGCCAAAGAGGAAAAGGACTATGTGGATTGTTATCAACACAAAGTTCAAAAGCCAGCATCTCTGATAGTATAGGGGTGCGTTAGTGACCATGGCGTGGATAACTTGCACATCTGTAAAGGTTTAATGCTGAAAGGTATTGATGTAAAGTAAAGTAATGCTGAAAGTAATTCATGCTGAAAGGTACATACAGGTTTTGGAGCAACATATGCTGCCATTCAAGCAACATCTTTTTCAGGGATGTCCCTGCTTATTTCAGCAAGACAATGCCAAACCACATTCTGCACGTGTTACAACAGCGTGGCTTTGTAATAAGAGTGTGGGTACTAGACTGGCCTGCCTGCAGTCCAGACCTGTCTCCCATAGAAAATGTGTGGTGCATTATGAAGCGTTAAATATGACAAAGGAGACGTCGGACTGTTGAGCAACTGAGGTAGTACATCAAGCAAGAATGGGAAAGAATTCCACCTACAAAGCTTCAACAATTAGTGTCCTCAGTTCCCTTATTGAGTGTTGTTAAAAGGAAAGATGATGTAACACAGAGGTAAACATGGCCCTGTCCCAACTTTTTTTGGATGGTGCTGAAGGCCTTAAATTCAAAATGAGTGAATATTTGCAAAAAAAGTAATATAAAAATAAATAAATAAATGTCTTAGTATTGTATTCAATGGAATAAAGGTTGAAAAGTATTTGCAAATAAATGTATTCTGATTTATTTATGTTTTACACAACGTCCCACTTCATTGGAATAGGGGTTGTACTATGTTTGCATTTACTAACATCAAAACACCATCTTTAAATTGTTTAAAATTAAACTCCAGCGTACCTTTGGATATTATGGAACAAAATACATGCACAAATGCAAGTATTTATTCCTTAATGAAATTAAAAAACGATGCAGTTATTAATAAACACGTCACTTGCCATTTTCAAACAAATTTATTGTTATATTTTGGTGAATAAAATGACAAATGTCATTTTTAATGTCAAGCAACAGTTAACATAAAATGACAGAGTGGGAAAATGTTTGAATCTTATTATTTTTACATTGAATTACAATGATACATTACACAAAAAAACTTTTTAAAATGTAAAACTTTTAAAAATGTACATTTAATAAATACATTCTGATAGCATGCAGAATGTCAGTCAAACCTGTAAGTTATTAAATAAAATGACAGATATTACGATGTCAGGAACGCGGGGCGGACTGACGGAGCGGACGCACACGCTAAAGCACAGATAAACTTTTAATAACAAATAATAACAAAACAAAGAGACTTTTAACAAAAAGACAAGAAACGGGGATCCAAGCAGGGCAAACGGGACAGACAGACTAAAGAACTAAATGACAGAGGAAATACAACGACAACGTGGAAACTAATAACGGAGAAACTTACAGAGACAGACAGACTTGAGTACACGACTGACATGACAAAGTACAAGAAAACAAATGACCAACAAACAGGAAGTGCCGGAAGGGGACTTAAATACAAGACACTGACGAGACGCACCTGAGAAAGATAACAAGGGGGCAGAACAAAGGCGGAGACTAGAACATAAACAAACATAGCCATGTGCTGAGAAAGAGCACTTGACCGGGGAAAACAGACATGACGAGGGCGTGACAGATGCCCCCCCCGAACGCGCAACTCCCGGGGCGCGTACACCTAAACCCCCAGGAGTTGGCACAGGAGAGGGCACGGAAAACAAGACAGATTAAGACAAGACAAGGAACCATGGGAGACAGGACTCAGGACAGGACGGGAACAGACACAGGAGCTGGGGACACGACAGGACCGAATATCTGAGATGGGACATGGGACATGACAGATGACTGACAAAAGTGGGCAACAAGAGACTGGAACGGACTGGACAGGACAGGAGTGGAAACATGAGACTTGACAAGAGACTGGGGTTGCACATTAGACAGGAACTGTGACAAGACAGGGGACTGAACAGGTTTGGGGACAGAAGACTGGACATGGACAGGTGACAGAACAGGGGACTGAACAGGTTTGGGGACAGAAGACTGGACATGGACAGGTGACAGAACAGGGGACTGGAATGGAGACGGGACTGATGACAGGACTGGGTGCTGGGAATGGACGGGAGCAGAGACTGATGACGAGACAGGGGACAAGACACTGGACAGGATAGGAACGTTAGACTGGACAGGGGTATGTGACTGGACAGAAGACAGGACAGGTGACATGACACTAGACTGCAACGGGAACTGGACTGGTGACGGGACAGAGGGTTGAAACAGGGACTGGACAGGACTAACAGGGGACTGGACATGAAACAAGACAGAGGGTTGAAACAGGGACTGGACGGGACTAACAGGGGACTAGACATGAGACAAGACAGAGGGTTGAAACGGGGACTTGACCGGAGACGGGACTTGAGACTGGACAGGGCTGACAGGGGACTGGACAGGACTCACAGGAGACTGAACTGGACTTGGCAGGGGAACAGGGACCAAGACATTCAAGGGGACAGACACAAATACCGTGACAGGGACTAGGACAGAGACAAAGACAGACACAGGCACAGGGACAAGGACAGAGACAGGAACCAAGACAGGGACAGAAAGGGGAACCAATATAACAGGGGGGTGCCCAGGACTGGCGAATGTCTGTGGGGCAGTCTGAGGAACCAGCCTGGGCACAGTTCTGGGGATCGGCCCGTAGTCCTAGGGACCATCCCTCGGACACGACCAGGAGCAGCCGGAGCCACAGTCACAGGTGGCGAAACGGCCGAAGCCATAGTCACTGGGGCAGAAACGGCCGTAGCCACAGTCACGGGGACAGGAGCGGCCGTAGCCACAGTCACGGGGACAGGAGCGGCCGTAGCCACAGTCACGGGGACAGGAGCGGCTGAGGGAGCCGCCATTCCGAAGACAGGAGGCCCTGCGACGACGTCCATGGAGACAGGGGAACCCGCGACGTCGTCTACAGAGGCAGGGGAACCCGCGACGACGTCCACGGAGGCAGGGGAACCCGCGACGACGATCACGGAGGCAGGGGGTCCCGCGACGACGGGGGCGACGACGACGCAGGAGAAACTGCGACGACGTCCACGGAGGCAGGAAAAACTGCGACGACGTCCACGGAGGCAGGAGAAACTGCAACGACGTCCACGGAGGCAGGAGAAACTGCAACGACGTCCACGGAGGCAGGAGAAACTGCGACGACGTCCATTTTGGAAATGTTTTTCTTGTAAATGATTCATGATCCATTCCCATTTTATTAAGATGTATCCATATACATGGCCCACCCTGTACAACACAGACAAGCGATACCTGGAACAGATAACAAAGAGGCAGAATCAGCTAAAGCGGAACTAGGGTGGAAACAGGAACAATAATAAACAGAACCATGTTCAAGAACACATGGTGGGGAAAACAGACACATGACAGGACCAGGGCTTGACAGATGCCCCCTCCTAAACACGCAACTCCTGGGGCGCAACGAACCAACAGGTGACAGGACAAGACAAGAAATGGAGCTGGGGACATGACAGGACCGGAAATAGGAGACTGGACTCGGGACAGGACAGGAGACTGACAAAGGGGAGCAATGGGCGACAAAACAAGAAACTGGACAGGTGACTGACAAGAGACGGTACTGGAGTGGGGACAGAAGACTGAACTGGAGTGGAACCAGGAGGCAAGACACTGGACTGGAACTGGGACTGGAGAGGACTAGACAGGATGGGAGTGGAAACACGAGACTTGACAGGAGACTGGGCTTGAACACTGGATGGGAACTGAGACAGAACAGGTGTAGGAAACGGAGACAAGACTGGGGACAGAACAAGAACAGAAAGGAAAGACTGGACAGGAGCATGTGACTGGACAGGGTGCTGGACAGTGGATTGAAATGGGGACTGAACTTGAGACAGGAAATGATTTGGCAGGAAAACAGGGACCAGGACATTCACAGCGACTGACACAAACATGGTGACAGGGACCAGGACAAAAGCAAACACAGGTACTGGGACATGGACAGAGACAGGGTCTAAAACAGGGACAGACAGAGGTACAAAAACAACCACTGAGGAGTGCCCAGAATTGGCAAAAGTCTGTGGTGATGTCCGAGAAGCCAGCCTGGGCACAGCTCCAGGAATCGACCCCAAAGACCTAGGGACACGAACAGAGGTGGCTGGGGCCACAGTCACGGGAACAGAAGCAGCCGAAGCCACAGTCACAGGAACAGAAGCAGCGGGGTTTGCCGCCATCACTGGAACAGAGGCAGCAAAGGTCGTCGTCACTGACACAGGAACAGAGAGCCCTACGAAGACGTCCACAGAGGCAGGGGGCCTTGTGGAGACATCCATAGAGGCATGGGGCCTGCAACAATGTCCACGGAGGCAGGGACTTGGACTGCTCACAGGGCACATGCTGGAGTTGAGGGTTTGAGAGGTCTGAAGAGAGAAAAACAGACAAAGCAAAGGAGCACACAAAGCACAATAAAGGAAACAGTCAGACCAGACAGGCATACCAAGGGAAAGGGAACGAGATTGGTAGTGGTGATTACATTACACAGTTCTGTTCGGGAGGTCCTAAGACATACGATTATCTTACAGCTGTCGGTGAAACATGCATGAAAGCAAAAGGCATTACGCAAATTATGTGGCGAATCAAGATACTAGACAATACATACTTGATCACGCAGATGGCATTGTGAGAAATAAAAAGAACAATATATATATAAAACAATCATATAATCATATAAACAATCATATAAAACAGATCTGCTTTCAAACACACCAGTTGTTTACATTCTGAAAATACACAGAGAGATCAGTATGTCGAACAGACTATATACAAACCTACCGCATAAAATTTATTTAAAGCCAAGCAGGTGTTATTTTACAAACGACGTCTAATGAACTTATCTTAACTCTGTGCGAGGTTGCTCTTAATGTGCTTAATGGTACTATAACTCTCACATCAACACAATATTAAGAGTTAAAAAAAGAAGAAGTCTGAAATTAAATGTATTGTAGATAATAAGGTTGGTTTTTCATGGAAAAAGACAATAATAAGAACCTACCTGGAATCATTGGGCGCAAGGCAGGAATACACCCTGGAGGGGGCGCCAGTCCTTCACAGGGCAACACAGACACACACTTTTGAGTCGTCAATCCACCTACCAACGTGTGTTTTTGGACTGTGGGAGGAAACCGGAGCACCCAGAGGAAACCCACGCTGACATGGGGAGAACACATCAACTCCTCACAGACAGTCACCCAGAGCAGGAATCGAACCCACAACCTCCAGGTCCCTGGAGCTGTGTGACTGCGACACTACCTGCTGCGCCACCGTGCCATGTTTGAACAAGAAAGGGTTTTTATTATAGGCACCTGTGAAAACATCATTATCAACCATGACTATCATCATAGACTTAGGTAGAGTCCCCAAGAACAAATTTTCTTGGTTAGAAACATGTGTTCAAGCAGGTATGGAAAATTTTTTAGACATACTCTGTCAATGGAATATTTAGCGGTTGTTGACAACAATGTCTGAGCATTACCTAACCTTAAACCTGTTGACACAGATACTTTTTTGACAAATAATGATGCAGAGAGAATATTTACTTTGTATGCTAATGTGTCATGCCACATTAATAGACAAAAATCATCCTTACTACATATGCAGCCCTCTTTGCCAAGCCACGATTGTTCCATGCGGGGTTTGTTTCACCCATATTCCTTTCAGTGTCCAGATAAAAGAGTCCTGCAAAGAACAGAGTTTCCAGGGTGTCCCAACCATAGTTGGTGAGACATTCTATCATGCTATGGTATAGGTAGGTACTTGAATTCTGTGATACAAGCCTGTCTCCTAGGTACATGTCGACCTGTGAAAATATTGTAGCTCCTGGATAGTTTATCGGCCTCACACCGTCTCTGTCATCAATGTCGCTTCAGGTTTTGGGATTTTAAGACCAAGGTACAACAAGATGTTATATAGATCCATATAATCCTCACAATGGCAGGCTCTGGAAAACTCCAGTGGGCCGGTGTCGGATATTGCTGACAGCGGCGGAATTTCGACATAAGTCATTTTCTCTATAGCGTTTGGTGTTAGAGGTACGCTAGACAAGTCCAGTTCTGATTTAATACACTCCTGAGACATGCAATGAAGTAGAGCCATGATCAGAATATGTTATTAACAGGTTTTCTACAGGATGGGTTTGTCGTCTGCTTTCCCTTACTTTTTATTTTTGACACTGTGTTTTTTCATCTCATGCAGATTTTGATAGTAAGAAACTTAACATTCATGATCCGTAGCCAGTCTGTTGAAAAATTGCATTGCAAAACCTAATTCCTTGTTTTACAGGTCTAAAGTGCAGCTTTACAACCACTTTCCCATAGGAAATGTTTTCGTGCTAGGTCTGATCAGTTTTCATTCTATAGTGATATTGTTTATCTGTGACTTTGTTGTCGACATGTAGTGTGGCTTGCTGTATCTAACTGTGAAAATATAATGATTGTTCCCTGATACAAAGCTGTCTCAAATTAATTCGTAATCACCAATGTCTGTGTAAACAAACATTGAGTAGAAACCTTCATAGATGTCGACAGGGTGTGGCGCGTACTGATGATGGTAGGACATCCGGATAATTTGTTTTAACTACACACTCTAGTATCACACCTGATTTAAAACAAATGATGATGGCTAGTTTGCCATTAAATATCAAACCGATATCAGACGTTTTAATAAATAACCTGTGACTTATTTGGTCATAAAAAAGACCTATTGAATGGTCTGCTAGATGAATATTAATCTCAGCAACCAATGCCATGATATTGTTATAATAACCAGTAGGTAGCATTATTTGTGTTTTGTCAAATTTTTTATCAAATTACGCTGAATATAGCATCTAGCTCACAAAAGGTTGTCCATGTTTGTGGGTACTGAAACTCCCTTACTTCCCAGTTACCTTTTAGATCAATTGGTTTAGCTAGTTTTGTTCTATAATTAGAAATTTGATTATCAGGGTATGCTGACATGCTTGGCAGTGTGACGCAAAAACCATTGTTGCCCATTTTTGTCCTTTGATGTAAATGAACAAGTTCACAAAGTACTACATCTTTTAAGGTCTTTATATGTCATCACATAAATAGACATGGTTTTGATACTACGGTGGTAACTATTGTTGTACCCGCTCATAATATTTTGTAAAACATAAATGTACCTTTTGGAGTTTACAGCTGTTAGATATCGCCACATACAACTTTTTAACTTCTATTAAACCATTCTATGATGCCAGCTTAGCTCACTACCTGTAGCAAAATGTGTGATTTTGTTTTTGAATATTAAATTTTGAAAATGTTTGTTGAAAAACTCTTTACCCCTGTCAGTCTGTAACTTTTGAGGAACTCTGTCTTCTTCTAATATGCCTTTGAGACTTCTAAACCTGACTTATTTTTTAACAGTTGGGCCCACGCATATTTGCTGAATACGTGAATACATGTTAACAAATATTTATATCCATTATTTTCCCTAGAATACGCACTCATATCAACAAAATCGGCTTGGAATTGAGAGTCAATACCATAAAGTATAACCCAGTTTCTTTTGTAACTATGTCGTATGGGTTTGTGGAGTGTGTATGCATCTTCTCCAGCTAACCAATCTGAAACCTGTTGATCAGACAAAAGCAATCCTGTATTCTCTAAAACACCCCGTTTCAAATGATTTTTACCGCCTAATGAACCAGAATTAGACGGTGTGTAATAAACCATTCTCATAAGATTTGATGTGTTGCTAGACAACATTGTTGTAAATAGTGACCCCCAGATATGTTTGCTTGACTGTTGTATTCACAATGCATCGATGAAATCTAAAAAGTTCACACACACACACACATCTACATTTTTCTCCACTAGATATTCTCAACTAGATATAGTGTTTCAATCACTTTACAAATATCAATCCATTTCTTTGTTGAAAGTTTTATCACACAAATGTCTATTATATAAGTATATAGACAAAGCACATAACCAATTTATACTGTATTGTCACTTTTAGGCATGAGATACAGTAATTTACTAATAGTCACATTGGTGGATTCGTCAGAATCTATACATAACTGCGTAAATTTACACCAATCATGCAATGTTGATTTAACAATATTCATTTGATTCTTGAAATTTTGTAAACGTTTAACATCCACATCACACACTATTAATGAGTGTAGAATCATCCACACTATCGTCGATACATTTATACAACAAACGTGTCATTTCATAGTTCACACAGTCCTTCTACACATGCTCTGACAGGCCCTGGTGTCTGTAAACTATCCCCATTTTCACTTAAACAGTGCAGCAAGTCTTTGAACCGCCTTCCCAACAGTCAACAGCGTCTGTGACAAATTGTTTGGATGTTTGATCAACTAGGCTTTCTCTTAGTTTCTGCAGCTTTTCCACAATGTATGGCTCACATTTTAACTCTGTTTCAGCACATCCTTGAATTTTTAGAAGGGGTAGTTGTATTCCAAATCGCTTTAGAAGCTCAGCTATTGTGTGTTTTAAGGCAGCCGTGAACAATGTCCTTGCTATATCTTTATAGTATTAAAAAAAAAAAAGATATCAGGTACAAATAGACACGAATGTCGAAGTTGACAAGGGTGATCCACTTCAAAACCAAGACACATTTCCTTCAGTTTGTTGTTTATGATGTGTTGTAGGATTACAATGACAGTGGACTTTATCAGTTTTAGCGCCGTAGTGTTTACTTGTCCGTCCACCTCATCAATAGGATCAGATGTACTATTGTCTTCAGGAGCTTCAATGGCTGTCAGTTGTCTAGACATCAACCCATCCAAACCATCTGATGGATTTTGTGGAAAAACATGCAGGTATGTCATGTCCACACATCCAAGATCACCATCATATTGACCCTGTAAACTGTTGTCTGAACAGCCGCCGATTCACCATAGCGATAATTCACAAATCTGCGACCCGTGTTGATCGGTGTATATTCTGACACTCTATAATTTCCACACCACATAGGTCCATGGATGTTGGGATGGTCTGCTGGAAGAAAGTCCTCAACTATGTTGGCTTGTGTGTTGGTCGTGTCTTGACTTCATGTGATTTCAATGTGGACTTGTGTTTTGTTTAACAGACATCGCTGGAATGCAGTGATCCACTTTTGACCACCCCACAAACATCATAAGCCAGAGAATCAAACAGATTAATTTAAACATCCCTAAAATACTCGCGAGGACAGCTTCCAAATGTTTTACCATGGCACTTCCTTGGTGGAGAAACCAAGTTGGTTTCATCAGCACTAAAACTAACAGTTGGTGTAACTGTAGAATCTCTAAAAAGAACTGGTAGGAGGAACACTTACCTTTGCGAACTACATGGACCTATATAGTTCCATCACTTGTGAACTGAAAGAAAAAAAAACGGGGCATTACTACGCACACACACACACACACACTCACAGAGTATTGCTATCCAATTTAAATAGTTTTTCTAATTGGCTCATTTAATTGTCACATATTGAATATTTTTGAAAGTTATAGTTTTGAGAATTGATATTTATTTTCTACCTGGGTTAGAAGTAGTTATATTCTAGTATATTGTTTTATGTTTTGTTTTGTTTACTTACCTGTTGTAATAAATTTTTAAAGCACTTTTCAAATGTCCAATTGTGCCAAGTCGTTTTCTTGACTTGCTGGCTGTCCGAGCTCCATAGCGGTCCTGGGATTCTTCTGATTGGCCCATGTCTAGTACTAATTTAAAGTACAAACACCCTGTCCACATATCTAACCAATAATCAGTTACATACTTACCTGTTACTACATTTCTACCAAAGCCTTTGAGTATTTAATTATTATACATATCCATATATAGATAACGTATGTACGTTACACATGCCCATTGTCACCTAGGTCATAAATCAGGGGTTATAAATCAATCACAAATGTGTTTGACAGAAGGTGTAGGATATATACTACTAGTGGCAATCCCATATCTCCATGGTCTGGGACTGAACGTTATCCTCCAAGATGAATAAGCTCGTCAACACAGAGCGGTGTTTATCAGAGATGGGGCACACACATACTCAGCTCTACTGCTCATCCCAAAAATGCATGTTCCTTACAGATGTGGCACCACTTAAAAGTTCTTTTTGTGCTAATTTTATATAAGATTATGCTCCATTTGTAAGGCTTTAAGTTCTCTACCATAAGATGAAGGATGGGTTTTGTTGAATATATAAGATTTTTCTGAACAACACTTTGTATTTTTACCTTTTATTAGCAGTTAGTTCTTTTCCCTTACCAATTGCTGTGCATCTAATTTTGTATTTTAGTATCTTCTAAAATAACTTAAATTTACTGGTTGTGTTTACATTTCCCAGTACTGATCAATATGGTTATTAATACTGGAGAGCAGCTCTGAAATAGCTAACAAGAGGTTATTTAGCTTCCAAATGGTTCTCAATTTTGGCCTAAGTTTCCCGTTATCCAAACAAACCTGAAGTTTTATCATTTTATGATCAGTAAATATATTAGAATTGCTGTTCCACTTGAGTGAAAAGAGCCATGGGAGCACAACAAGTCAAACAAACACTCATTGTGTTTTCCAAAAAGATTGATCTTCTAAAGAGGAATGACACACTTGCAAGAAAACAAAGTCTGCTTTAGTGTCTTTGCAAAGCAAAAATAACGATTTTCTTTTCAAAAGATCATGCAAACCTCTGCCATTCATAGAAATCAAAAGAAAGTCTGAGTGACTCCGATAAACAAAGTTAACAAAAATTCGTCTTAACTCTCAACAGCTTCGAAAAGGCTCTATAAATATAGCACAATTAAATTGACCTATTTTCAAAATATTTTTTTATTTGCCATTATTGTAGATCACAACCTCTATGTAAGTCAGGATTAGTGGCAATTTTAATCTCCTTTCCAACAATGAAGGCTCGTGCTCCATGAAAGATGCCTTTTTTTGATATTTATTGTAAACAAAAAGTGATTTTCAGGGCCTGTGAAAAGTTCAACTGTTCACTCCTCAATCTTGGAAAAATGGGCTGTTAGAGTGTTACCGAGCCCATTTATGATATCAAGCACAAAAACATGCCAATTGTTTGATTAAGCCAGTAAAAATCACCAACTTGTTGCCATTTAGCTTTCAGTTAGACAAAGCACATCAATATGGAGTCAAAGCTGACTCCAGCTTGAGCTTGTAAAACAATACTCACAAATGTAACGGAATTTGTAACTGTGTTACAAGTATTTTTACATTTTATTTTAACAAGTATTTTTATGAATTTAAAATTAATTTCAATAAACTGTAATTATTCTGAATATATTCACACCTTTTTGTTTGTTTGTTTTTTTGTTCTGTTTTGTTTTTTCTGTGTCACTCTAACAGTGTTTCTAAACCCTGGATTTGGAGACACCTTGCCCTGCACCCTTTAGTGGTTTCCATGTTCCCAAACACACCTGATTAAAAAAATCAGCTCTTTGACATATCCTTTCAGAGCAGTAGGTGGTGTGTTACAACAGAGAAACCACTAAAATGTGCAGGGCAGGGTGTCTCCAGGATCAGGTTTAAGAAACATTACATTATCAGTTCCATATGAATATTATTCAATTTCCTATTATTATTTCCCTATTTAATATGCATCAAGTAAAGTGCATGTCAGTGTCAGCTTAATTTTACAGCTTGTTTTATTGAAGGCAAAATGTTTAGAGTAATGTAAAGATAATGTTACAATTTGTTCACATTATTCAAACATGTGAAGGCCAAAGTCATAGAACAACCAGTCAGAGAGCTTGTTAATCCAAATAGCATGTCCAGTAAGGATATTTGTTAAGTGAAATCTGGGGTGTGCGTTGATTAGAGAGATGTCTGTCCTGCCACGTAAAGGGATGCACCTATATATTTCTATGTATTTATAACTATTTTGAATTATTTTATGACTGTCTTTGAGTGTAAAAAACATAACTAGGTCAATCACAAATAAACATGTTAAAAAAAAAACCCTCTCTTTGACATAGTCCTCCTGTACAAAGTGCTCGCTACAAACACTAACATCACGGCTGGGTGGCGACATTCTGTCGCTTCAGTGCAGCCAGCCAACCGTGAAGAACCTCTATATTTAGTAGGCAAAGTATGAAAGTGGACTTTTTTTTAGTGTTATTACTCTGTAAAATTAGTTGCTGCATGCAGAGGCAATACAAAAGTGCGTTGACATTTGCTTTGTCTTTTATTTTTCATTGAGTTTACTAGAAAGCTAATGTAAACTAATGCAGTTTCCCGAAGTCAACCAACCTCATGACGTCACATTCAATGATACAACAGCATGGCGCAAAACTTGTGTAATAAGTGCTATATAAATTGCCTGTTATTTTTAATTCAGATTTACTGACAGTGTTAAACCTATAATTTTTTTAAGAATTGGATTAATCTTATAAATTACGTATACTACATCTACTGTTTCATGTCCACTTTAAATAATTACATGAAACCGCAACCGATTACGTCGTGACGTTTTGACCTTGTGAAACGTCACATGCGGGTCCAAACCGCTGCTCACTATGGCCAACTTAGTGATTTTGCCAATATATTTAATTACTTTTCAGACATTCTGTACAAATCATAGCTACTTCTTATAGTAGATTATCGTTGGTAGCAGAACGTGTTACCAAACACCTGTTCTGAACATGAGCGGGAGACACGGCACCCTCCTAGGCTCCTGTGCTCCCAGAGTGGGAGCAGCCCAGTCAGTCCGCACGAAAGTTAGATTAAACTAGCTAACATTAAGTTAGATAGGTTTTAGCGTTGAAAACATTTAGAAAGTTAATTTCGGTTTAGCACATACTGCCTAATAAATTGAGCCTGTTTAGTTTCTACATATATGTTTTAAAATTGTGCTGTCAAGGCTAATGTGTTAATTTTTAACACAGATTAATCAAATGACCAAAATTAACCCCAACATTTATTTAGTAAATTAAGAAATTTTAATTCAGCAAACATCAAAACTAAACTGAGATAATTATAATAAAGAATAAAGATTAATCTATCCAGTTTGTCATCTATACTACAATATTTTACTCATGTATTTGTTTCATTCCTCCCCATACCAAGAATTATTAGTATTTTAACTTGTAATTTATCACAGAATATTGCTGCAGTATTTTCTGAGTTTCTATGATAGAACCATGGAGCTCTTTTTTAAAGAGAAATCACAGAAAAGTAAATGCCCTAAGCCAGGGTGCAGTCTATGCAATTGAATTTATGAAAAGAAATAGTGCAAAATTTTTTGTGTTGTTTATGTTTTCTTCTTAAGAAGTGGCGCCCCCTCGAGGGTGTGTTCCTGCCTTGCGCCCAGTGATTCCGGATAGGCTCCAGACCCACCTCTAAACTGGATACTGGTTACAGAAAATGAATGAATGAATGTATTCCTCTTCACTTTTAATTAATTTTGTGCTGCACCGTTTGGGGCGGAGGGTGTGTGGGTGGTTGAGGGTGCCTGCCACTGCTGCAAAAATAAAAAATCTAGAGGAAACACTGCTGTAATTTGTGTAAAAGTGTAAACTTTTCTCTGTGGTGTTCTATGCTATTCTCTTATAAATATGTGAGAATAGAAAATACAATTTTACAAAAATAGTAATAAAGAAATTAAGTTATTAAGATAACACATTAAATATAGTGTGTGTGTGTGTGTGTGCGCGCGCGCGCGTTGTTTTAAATATCAAATACAGAATATGTTCTAAAATCACTTTTTAACCTAATGTCTTTTTTTTTAATTGGGATTCTTATGATCGTCTCTCTGAGCGTGCTTGTGTAGGAGGGGGCGAGGTCTCATTACCCATAATGCACCACCGTCCTTCAGAGCGCCATCTTCTGAAAGGTGGTGAATGTAAACGCGGTTGGCTTTCCGCTTAATACTGTTCTTTTTAATCGGTTTTTTCTGTTCCACGCTCGGGTAGAACGCAGGTGAGTGTGGTTTAAGTAAAAATGCAACTTCATCTTCAGAAAACGAGTGAGATTTTAATATCATTTTGTAGTTTCCTTCACAAGGCCTTAGTGGAGAACTAGCTAGTGCTGTTAGCTTTAGCATTAGCACAGGATTTTTATTATCATAATCTCTTAATTGATACAGTGAGCTTTTAAACTCGGAAAGACTGTGTGGTTTGTTGAATATTAATAACGCTCAGCGCGCGGAGGACAAAAAATAAGACCTCACAGTTTGGTCGTGGTTTATCGGAGATTGGCGGGACAAATGAATTGGCTTGAACCTAGGAGAGTGAATTAAATAAACCTGAATCTAATGGACAGGAGCAAGACCCGGAATTAAAATACTTATCATTAGAGCAATAGGTTCCAGCTGAATATAGAGAATGGGCACTACATACTGGCACATCGGGTGGGTAGTGTTCGCTATATTTTAGGACACAGCTCGTTCTCTGTTCGCTCCAAACACACCGATAAACGAATAGTCTCGCAGGGACTATAACATGTGTTGCCCTCTTTTTTACTCGTGGAACTTAAACCCGGTCATATCCATCATTAGGCTTGAATTTTGAGCCATTCAACACTACAATGTGAACAACATTTTTGTTATGTTTGTTTCATTAAAACAGGCTACAGATAACGCCTGTGTTTCATAGGACCATCATTCATTAAGCATTAAAAATAGACATGTTCTACACGATTATAACAATATTATAAACACACATCGTGAGAATAGACATACCAACACAGTCTGAAGTGAAGCTGGGGTAGAAAAAAAATTTCACCACGTGACAGCGCTTTTGTGACCAGTGTGTCTGCTTTTGCATTCGTTGTTTATATATTTCCATATTCTTTTATTTAAATTTAGGCATATCACTATTTTGAATGTTACGCTGACATATCTGTTACCTGTTGTATTTGCATCTTAATTCTGTTCCAGTGAACTACGTATTTAGCCTGCTTCAGCAGAGCACCAATCAATATTGCTGCACAAATAAAAAGACTCATAATTGTAGTATTTCATTCTTTCTTATGGCAAGATGTGGTGTGCAACATATGAATACAGCTTTTAATGTAGCATATACATTTCATATTCAGTTCACAAGATTTATGTTATGGTTAGTGGTTTCATAATAACACTAGGGCACTTAAGCAAAGCACAGCATACGGCCATAAACTTGTCAAATAAAATTGTTGTTTTATTTTATTTTATTTTTTTTGTTAACCAACTGCTTCTCGTGCTATGCAGCGTATCCCAGTTAATTCAGTGACTCAAGTTTGTTTTTGAATCAAAAATGTATTTGTATTAATCACAATGACATCCTGTGGTTAATTATTATAATTATAAAATTATAATGCTAGTAGTTCCTTGTTTATTTCGAAGGGAGATAAGTAAATGTGTAGAGTGATATGCATGACAACTGGTGAGAGGAAGCTAGGGTTAAAATATTTCAGAATATTTATCATCATGATACTCAGACTTAATGATATCATGCAGTTGCATGTAATATGGCATACATTCATTATGTGAGTCATTTAGGCACAGCGACAGGTGCAGTGGAAATTTGCTCTGCATTAAAAAAAATTTGCTCAAAAGACGTGTGACTTCAGTCATGCAGGATTGGTTTGGATATAAAACATCTAAATAATGTTCTAAATGTTTTTTATACAATGTAAGAATCTTAGTAAGTTATGGTTATTTACAAAATAAGCAAATGTTTACAAATTTATTTGTTGTTTTTCTGAATGTTTGAAGATTTGTACTAAAATGTTTAAATGTAGACCGTACGAGTCCTCAAACATGATACTACAGTTCAGTTCATTCATGTGGTGTCAGCCTAGAGGGTAACTTGTAAAGTCTGTATGAAATGAATTGGTGCGCAAGGCAGGAACACAACCTGGAGAGGCCGCCAGTCCTTCACAGGGCAACACACACATTCACACACACACACCCCTACGGACACTTTTGAGTCGCCAATCCACCTACCAATGTGTGTTTTTGGACCGTGGAAGGAAACCGGAGCACCCGGAGGAAACCCACGCAGACAAAGGGAGAACACACCACACTCCTCACAGACAGTCACCCGGAGGAAACCCACGCAGACACAGGGAGAACACACCACACTCCTCACAGACAGTCACCCAGAGGAAACCTACGCTGACACAGGGAGAACACACCACACTCCTCACTGACAGTCACCTGGAGGAAACCCACGCTGACACAGGGAGAACACACCACACTCCTCACTGACAGTCACCTGGAGGAAACCCACGCAGACACAGGGAGAACACACCACACTCCTCACAGACAGTCACCCGGAGGAAACCCACGCAGACACAGGGAGAACACACCAAACTCCTCACAGACATTCACCCGGAGTGGGACTCAAACCCACAACCTCCAGGTCCTTGGAGCTTTGTGACTGTGACAGTACCTGCTGCGCCAGCGTGTCGCCTAGCTGTAAAGCGCTCTGTAAATATAATTAAATATATTTTAAGGGACATCTATAAAAATGACAGGTACAGAAAAGAAATCCCACAGTACACCACAGTTAAAAGCATAAATTATTTGTTTTGGAAAATCATTTGACAAGGAAACGTAGATTATAAAGTTTTTGTTAGTTCATTTTTCAGTTTTTGTTGTAGATCTGTTAACTGTTTTCTTTGCTTTTTTTCTGACAGAAATATGGGAGTGAAGGTGCAGCGGCCTCGCTGCTTCTTTGACATTGGCATCAGCAATAAACTTGGTATTAATACAAATCTTTTCTGTATTGTATATTATAATTAAAAGTAGGAGAGATTATGTACTAAGCCTCAACAACTATTCACATTGCCCTATAATTGTTCTAATTTTGGCTAACCTCACCTTCTTTTTACTTAAGCTGGGCGAGTTGTCATTGAACTTTTCTCTGATGTATGTCCCAAGACATGTGAGAACTTCCGCTGTTTGTGCACGGGTTAGTCACCAAAGCCCTTTTGATTTTAATATGTTCCATTGTGATTTTAATAAAATCAAACTTCACTCAAAGAAACTTGAATTTGATTTGTTTTCTTTTTTTAAGGTGAAAAGGGGGTTGGCAAAACTACCCAAAAACCTTTGCACTACAAAGGATGCCTGTTCCACAGGATAGTGAAGGACTTCATGATACAAGGAGGAGACTTCAGTGAAGGTAGTGTCCTCAGTTTAAACTGCCCTGTATTGTTGCCTGTCTGTGTGAACCAAATTACATAATATTGTTTGGCAGTATATGTTTAAAAACAACTGTTCTGTAATCATAGCCATAATGTTTCTCCTTTAGGAAATGGCAGAGGTGGTGAATCTATATACGGAGGATTTTTCGAAGGTACCGTTTTACATTTGTAATTTAATTGTATTTTTGATTATTTACTGATCTTCACAGAAATAACACTACTGTTAGGACAGACAAATATGACAATATAATTTGGTTATTTCAGTATGTTAAATGTTTTATTAATATGGATCGCAATGATGCAGAGGGTCCAAGATAGATTAAGCAGTCCTGAGGGCTGTTACACAAAACAGGATTTCTCAATTTGCCAGCTAACTTAAAGGCTAAGCACCACTTAATGAACCTCAATGAATATTTCACATTATCTTAGTTACTGACCTATATAAGTATGAATTAAAATGAAAATAGCATGCTTAATTTGCTTTAAAACTGATAATTTTATTAAATTGACGAAAAACCCTAGCTCACTACGGAAATTCTTGAACGCAACCGTGACGTCACTGGTGGACAACTGAACAACGCCGCAGTAAAATACCATTATGACTGACTTGGACTGCGAATTTTCAAGTGCTGGTTCTTCAGATTCCGATGATATTTCTGAGTTTGATGAAGAAGGTGAATCTGAAGTGAGAGTGGGGGTGAGTGGGTATTATAACAACGAAATTAAACCATTTAGATTTGAGCCAGAAGGAGAAGAATCTGCACCCGAGAGCAACAACCAACCAGACCCAGAGGTAGCGTTAAGTCCCTCACACCCAGCATCTTCCACTCCAGGACTCTCCACAGGTACAGCAGTCGCCATACTCTCTAAAGTAGAATCTACTGCTGTGCAAACCGTGTTGGACTGTGACTCTCTTGAAAGAGCCTGTAATGTAAGGAATTTTATCAAACCACACACACACAAAATCAGTTCATCCGACGTGTAAACAGTATCTAGCTAGCTAAATAACCAACATTATGCTAAACTAAAATTTAGAGGTACCGTTATTGTTGTAAATGTGACTCAAATTCATCCGACACTATAAACTTTCGTAATGCAACTAGCACACGAAGCCTAGTATAATCTGAGCCACCGAGTTTAGCAAGTCAAGCTAACGTTAACTAACACCAACTAAAACAGGCGAAGTACGTGTACTTACCCTGTTTACCTCCATGTATACAGAGGTTCTTGAACACCTTTTGTTGGTTTCCTTTCATGCCCATATTTTTGGAAAAGCGCCAGTCTTAAGATCCATTCGTCGTGTAAGCCCGGCTTTCCACATCCCATAATTGTGGTAATCTTCGGGCGTGAAATGAGCACTATAGATAACAGAGTTAGCAGATGGTCCTTTCCAAAGTGTCCGTTTAAATTTGGTCCATTTTCTGGATATTTTGGGATGTTTGGGCCATTTGTGCACAGATGTCCCACTGTATATTGAATTATTGCAGCCAAAGACAACACACCTTTTCATCATTTTGCATTCAATTAAGTGCGACTTCTAGAGTCCACCATCTACGTCACATGCAAGATGCCTATTAGAGTTTCCGAACACCGTTGTGGGGTGAACCAACGGCCTTTAAACCTTATTCCTTGAATTAGTAAGAAATAACATGTTTTCTGACTATCAATAAACACAAGTTAGAAACTCAAAGTCCACTGTAATTATTTGTTTGACATTTTCATATAGTTGGTGCTTAGCCTTTAAGCCCAAAGTTGAAAACTGTCCAATAGATATCATCTTAAGATATCTGGCTAAACTGAAATCCTGCTTTGTGGAATATTCCCTGCCTAACTGTATAATGCGAATTGCAGTATATCATTATGTTGTTATACTTTAAAAAAAATATATAAGTTGCTGATATATTTGTTGTTCCAAGTTATCAAACACTGTAGAAATATATTTTGTTTTTGCCTTACAGCCCAGCCCTCTTTTACATTTATGCATTTTAAAATGTTGGACCAGCAAAGAGTTGACCTGCAAGTTAAGCAGTACCTCTCTGCTTGTCTGTTTTCTAGATGAGAGCTTCTCTATCAAACATAATAAGGAGTTCCTGCTGTCTATGGCAAACAGAGGCAAAGACACCAATGGCTCTCAGTTTTTTATGTGAGTCAACAGAAGGTTTAGTGGGCCACCCTGAAGAGTATTTATAAGTTCTGACTTCTTCTGTTTGTTAATGTGATGTATATTTTAGTATTTCATTTACCATACATTCAATATACAGATAAGGGCTCTCCAAGCATTGTTGAAACGCTAATGATCATGTGATGGTGTAGGATGTGTGCAGTAATCACTGTTTTTGTGTTTGTTAGATTTGTATTTACATTCTGCCTCACTGTTTTGTGTCCCTGACCATAGAACTACAAAACCTACTCCTCACCTGGATGGGTAAGGTTTAATGTCTTTGTGTGATTGAGTATTATTTAACGAATTACACAGTAATGTATATTAAATTTTAAACACTATGGTGTATCACATTGGCCTATAGTTTTTACTGTTGTGAACATTTTTCATATATGTTCCAGAAGTGTATTCTGCCTATAGCATGTTAATCCCACATTCTTTCCCCTTCTTTCCAGAATTCATGTGGTGTTTGGTCAGGTGATCTCAGGCCAGGACGTGATTCGGGTAATTGAAAGTCAGAAGACGGACGCAAACAGCCGACCCTACGCAGAGGTTAAGGTGCTGAACTGTGGAGAGCTCATTCCAAAATCCAAAGGTGCTTTAGGTTTTTCCCTCACGTCTGGTTTTGCTTTCAATGTGTAGAAGTTAAAGACTTCCTAAGCATTAGGATTCATTTGAAAAAAATCGAAGCATTGGCCCTGTCACAAGAAACAGAACATCTCTAGTCTTCCTGAACAGCGGAAATCAGTCAAGTGCTGTATTGACAATGTAAAAATTTCTGTACTATTTCATTGTCAGGTTTCAAGTGATGTATAATTTTGTGTAAGTGTAATTTTATGTATAAAGTCAGTCAGTCAATTATTGTCAATTCTTGCCCTCACGTGTTAAGGGAGAAACAAAAGTCTCTCCAAAAATGGTGCTAAAGTAAGTTATATATACAAAACCAGAGCTGTAAGTTAAGCTTCCCTGTTTTTCAGCACCACCGCAAAACAAACCCCTGTAGGAGGGACTGTGACTCCATTGACTGCAGTACTAAATTATAGACTGCTAACTTGGCTGCTGATTGGCCAAATACAAGTCACTGACAAAAATCTGGTGTGCATTGACTGACAACCAGTGAGAAGTGCATTCAGTGTTTATTTTTCAAACCGTTTTACAGAAATCACTTACATATACCTCCAAAGTGAAGTAGCTCGTTCTGGTAATACACGGATTGCCACACTTGGCCACATTTTACATCTATTTTGTTCTATGCTATGTTCTGCTACCAGCATTTTCAAGCTTCTCCCTGGTATAGCTGGTTATCAGAGTAGATATACCAGGCATTAGGGCAGGGCAATATGACCAAAAAAAAACTCATAACAATTATGTCTTAAATGGTGATATTTGAAATACAGAATATTGAATATTGAAACATTGAATATTATGAAAACCATAACAAACTATAATGGCAAAGTATTAGTGTTTATTTTTAACACCAAAAAGAACATGCTGCATTATCAAATTGTATGTCTAAGTAATAGCGATGTCCCGATCATGTTTTTTTTCCCCATCCCAATACACACCTTTTAAATATTGAGTATTTACCTCACATTAAGAAACAAAGTGCCTGCATCTAAGCTGCTGCTAATTGGCTAAATAAGAGATGACCAACGAGAAGCGCATTCTCTGTTTAGGAGCCGTGGAGTATCTGCCCCTTCCTCCAGCTGAGGGGGAGCAGCGTGTCTCAAACAAGTCATGTCCTTAACAACACCCTTTTTCGGAATTAAAGCTTTACCACTGGTTTCATTTTTGTCCTTTGTTGACTTACTCGCAGTTACTACGGAATCAGATTTGTGTCAAAAAGAATCGCACAAAAAAATCCTCTCAAACATAACGTATAACTTGCAAATAAAATATCCAGTTCTGACGTTTGTGCTTTATGACTTTTGCGTGTGAGCTCTGAGTTCTGTGCGTGCTCTCTGTTTTATGCATGCGTACTCCACCGTTCAGCTCAACAGTGGAGAGACACAGTGGGGATTTTACATAAACACGAATACTCTCTGATTTACTGTTTTAAAAAAACTGAAATACATGCGAAGTCTGATGATATCAATGTGGATATTGAGGTAGTTTTGTCTATTAAAAAAAAAATACAAAACCCATATCAGTTGATCACTACCTGCAATAAATGTGCTGAGAACTGCTCCAGTCGCATACATGAACAATGTCAGGACAGTGTGGTGTGTATGCGCATGTGTACGTTGGTGCACACGTGAGAGAGAAGAAGAAGAGCTGAACAGGAGATTTATGCCCTATTTTAAACGTATTCAGATGGAAACCTGCGTAGCCTCTTCATACTTGATGTAACGAATATGGTCAATTTCAAAATTGGGTAGAAAAAAATACGATGGAACATATCAATACATCTATCCTCCAGTTTTAGCTTGAGCTGAAGTCATGTCTACGTCAGAAGCTCGCGCTTACGGCACAATCGCAATATGGCAAAAGTCTGATCGAATTATATCAGCAATATATCGACTGCCGATATGTGGATATTTTAGTTATCGTTATTGGTCAGATATTGGAATTTTAGCCGATGTTACAGCCTATAATTTGGCACCTTTTTTGTGCTTGCGCCTGTAAATATGCCTGAAGTGTGGGTGTTTTTTACAATTTGTGCAGAGAACAGTCTTTGGGTTTAAAATCTCAGTCATTATGACGAATTTCCATTTTGTTGTCAGTTTTAAGGGTGAAATCTAATTTAAAATGTCAGAGACGCTCTGTACACACATACACAGCAGATGCTCTCAAAGGTACTCTTAATTACCAGTACAGGAGCCCCTCTTTTATTTGTGTGTGTGTGTGCGTTTGTATGTATGTGTATATATATATATATATATATATACACATGAAAATAGATAGTAATTCCGCATCAGAATTTATTATTGTAACACAATGAAAAAACTAATACGTGCTCACTCTCCCTTGCTCTGAGCCACTTTGTCGCTCTCTCCCTCACTCTCCAAAGCAAACCCGGTGCCACACTAATTAGCACCCTCTAGAAACCATTCATGTAGAATCAGCAGTAAATATTTCATAAAAATATAAATTAACTACAATTAATAAATATAAAAGATAAAATTAAAATGTACAGAAATGTACAAATACTGAACGCTTCTCCTATGACAATCTATAATTAGAAAGAATTTGTTTTTCTTTAATCCAATGTAAATTAGCTGTAAATACAAAAAGATAAAATTATTATCAATATTGGCTACTACAAGGTGCTAATTACTGATTATACGTTCAGCCCCAAACATTCCAAATCAGTGTATCCTGACTAAATGTAACTCTCCAACCCTGTTTTTTTCAGGATTCATTAATGGGGGGACTGATGAACTTGACAGTTTTGTGATTTCCTGTCTGAATCACACCACAAAGGTGGCAAAAAACAGTCCAACAATCAGGGGCATATGAGCTGGAAGATCTTTTGTGTCTTGCTCTGCTTGTGTAAGGCATCAGTGGTCGTATTTTGGACAACTGTCAAGTCAGCATTCTTCCCTATGATTGTGTAGTCTACAGAACTAGATTGAAAGACCATTTAAAGGCCTTTGCAGGTGTTTTGGGTTAATTCACTGATTAGAGTGTGACACCAGGTGTCTTCAATATTGAACCTTTTCACAATATTCTAATTTTCTGAGATACTGAATTTGGGGTTTTCATTAGATAATCGTTATAATCATCAAATTGAAATATATCAGTCTGTGTGTAATGAATGAGTATAGCATACAATGTTCACTTTTTAATGGAATTACTGAAATAAATCAACTTTTTCATGATATTCTAATTTTATGACCAGCACCTGTATCTGTGGGTGTTCATGAAGTTCTATTTTTTGGGTGTGTCAGCTAAGAAAGAGAAGAAGAAGAAACAGCAGTCGTCCAGCGAAAGCAGTGATGATTCTTCCTCCACCTCAGAATCCTCGTCTGAATCTGAAGAGTCGGACAAGGAGGAGAAGAAACAGAAAAAGAAACGTAAAAAGGAACAAAAGAAGAAAAAGAAAGAACAGAAACACAAAAAGAAGTGGTTCGTATGTGAATTGTGCACCTTTTTTATGAAACTAGATTTATAGGTAAAAATGAAACGCATGCAAAACTTTCATTAAAATGATTGTAAAAAGATTTTACTTATAGTCACATCCAATGCATTTACAATCATATATTGTTTGTACAGTGAAACCAAATAGAATTATTAAAATTGTGTGAAAGGGAAAACTGCAGTTTTGGGATTTTTAAATGTAAATGTCTTGTCTTCAAGTAATACCTGACTTCAGTAATATTATCACACAATAAAAGTGTTCTTCCCCTCTGTAGTTCTGATCATGAAGAGGCAGAGGAGGCAGAGGCTCAACAGCCTGTTTCCTCCATCTGTCCAGAAGAAGTCCCACCCATCCCAGAGAATCGCTTTCTTATGCGGCAGATTTCCCAGCAGCAGCAGCAGCAGCAACCCAAAGAGGAGCATGGAAAAGAAAAACACAAAGAGGACTCCGGAGAAGAGAGGCCAAGAGCGAGAGAACGAGACAGGGACAGGTGAGTACTGACCTCTTCGTGTGTTGTTTTTTTTTTTTTTTTTTTTTTTTTTTTTTTTCTTCTCCCCTTCCCTCCTCCATACATGGTTATTCTTGTACAGATGAGTAAAGTTATACCCTATAAAGTTTTCCAGCAGACATTTGAAATATTAGGTGTTTTTCCCTAATATTTTTTGTCGCAGTTTGTGTTTCTGCAAAGCATGGATAGGTGGGTAAAATTTATCATGGATAGATATTAGAGAAAATATTGCTATCTGGTTTTATTAGAGATACTGTGTTTCAGACCCATGGGGAACGCAAGACCAAATCGCACTAGATTGGTTATGACTAGATCGGGACGAAGGATTAAAGGAAGAGGACCCAGGGTAAGATAAATCTGTGTTAGTTGTCAGTATGATTTGAGTTTTACTCTAACTTTTCCAGCTTATTAGCTTAAATTTTTCTTTTGTAGCGCTACAGAACTCCTTCTCGGTCTCGGTCTCGCTCATGGGACAGGTTTCGACGCAGTGAAACCCCCCCCCACTGGAGACGGGAAATGCAGAGAACACAAAAGGCCAAACCATATACACAGATCACCCAGGACCGCTGGATAAAAGGAGACAAGTAAGACTGATACAAATTCTACACCCCTGGGGAGGTTTTTGATTTGCGCAGTGCGTCATGTTGGTTCAGAAGTTTCATATTTCAAGAGCATTAGTATTGTCGCAGCTGCTTTCAAATGAGGAGTTGTATATATCTAGTTTTGAAACCAATGTCAGTTCAGCCTCCATGTTGTCTTGGTACGATGCATTGTTAAACTAACCAACATCTGAAGTCCAAATGTTTCCCTAAACCATCGTACTTTATCACTACCACAGTAGTTTGAACCATGATGGTTTAATCCACCATAGTTCGAACTACGATGGTTTCAGATGTGTTTGGTCTGACTTGCAAAATCTCACATATTTGTAAAATAATGAGAGTTGTGACCTAAATCATTCGCAATGTAATCACATTCGTAATGTAATCATATACAACCAGCAGCAAAAAGAATAACGTTATTTAAATTAAAAATGAATGCATACTTAAATTATTTTAAAATAAAATAAATGATAATAGGCAATTATTATTTTGTAACAATTTTTTTTATTTATTATAAAAAATATATATTAAGTATCATTGAAGTGTTTAAAAAAATATATATATATATATGTGTATGTGTATATATATATATATATATATATATATAAAACCGTCAATGAGGTGGGTCTTAAACCCGGCTGTGTTAACTTTGTTTTTATTTTTTTTATTTTTTTTCTCTAAATAATAGTAACTATCAATTACTGAAGAATATATACTATAGTGTTCTGTCTCTTCTGATATATACAGGTGCATCTCAATAAATTACAAATTCAGCACACAAGTACTTTTTATTATTTATTTTATTTATTTCAGTAATTCAGTTCAAAAAGTGAAACTCATATAGATTCATAGCACACAGAGTGATCTATTTCAAGCATTTATTTCTTTTAATGTTGATGATTATGGCTTACAGCCATTGAAAACCCAAAAGTCATTATCTCAGAAAATTTGAATAATTAACACAAAACACCTACAAATGTTTCCTAAGCCTTTAAAATAGTCCCTTCGTCTTGTTCAGTTGGCAACACAGTCATGGGTCAAGGTTATTGTTAAAAAAGCTGGCTGTACAGAATGCTGTATCCAAGCATATTATTGGAAAGTTATGTGGAAGGAAAATGTGTGGTTAAAAATAGGCACAAACAACGGATAACCTGTGAAAAGATTATCAAGAATTTGGGGGAGATTCACAAGGGGTGGACTGCTGCTGGAGTCAGTGCTTCAAGAGCCACCACACAGATGTATCCAGGACATTGGCTACAACTTTTGCATTCCTTGTGTCAAGCCACTCATGATTCAGAGACAGACAATGCCAGAAGCCAAGGAGAAAGAGGACAGGACTGTTGCTCAGTGGAAAACTTTTGTTTTCAGATTAAAGTAAAGTTTTTCATTTCATTTGGAAATCAAGGTCCCAGAGTCTGTGGGGAAAAGTGGAGAGGCACACAAACCAAGCAGCTTGAGGTTGAGTGTGAAGTTTAAACAATCAGTGAAAGTTTGTGGAGCCATATCATCTGCTGGTGTTGGTCCACTGTGTTATATCAAGCCAAAAGACAGTGCAGCCATCTACCTACCATCTACATTTTAGAACAATTCCTGCTTCCCTCTGCTGAAAAGCTTTATGGAGATGCAGATTTCATTTTCCAGCAGGACTTGGCACCTGTCCACACTACGAAAAAGTACCAATACTTGGTTTAATAACCACAGTATCACTGCTTTATTGGCCAGCAAACCCACCTGACCTAAACCTCAGAATTTTCAAGAGGAAGATGAGACACCAGACCCAACAATGCAGACAAGGTGAAGGCCACTATCAAAGCAACCTGGGTCTCCATAACACCTCAGCAGTGCGACAGGCTGTTCACCTCCATGCCATGTCGCATTAATTCATGCAAAAGGAGCTTCAAGTATTGAGTGCATATACTGTACATACTTTTCATTAGGCCAACCTTTTTTAAAAATATATTTTTAAATTGGTTTGATATAACATGCAAATGTTCTGAGATAATATTTTAAGCCATAATCACCAACATTAAAAGAAAGAAACACTTGAAATAGACCACTGTTTTTAGTGAATAGTTTCACTTTTAGAATTGAATTACTAAAATTAACTTTTTGATTATATTTTGAGAGATATTTGTATACACCTGTATTTGTAGTGTATACCAACTTGATAGCATCTTTTTCATAGATATTAATATACACACACAAATGGTACATTTAAATTGCTAGTTATATCCTGTCTTTATGATTTGTTTGTGGAAAGTGGGAATTCTGTAAGAAAACAACTGCTATATATTTATGCCCTAATTTCACACTTAGTGATGGTTTTACAGTACCCCTTTAGTAAACAAAATGGTTCTATGTAAAGCCCTGAATATGTGAATTATATATATATATATATATATATATATATATATATATATAGCATGATTAAAGGATTTTGCATCATGAGTGTTCTTCAGATTAATGGAAAATGTGCTATAGATGGTTCTATATGGCACCATAAAGGGTTCCTCTATTGTTATAAACTTGAAATAATTATAATAGAACAATTTTTTTTGGGTGCCATATAGAACCCTTTTCTAAAATATACTATATATATATAAAATATAAAACCTTCTACGGCATATTCTCTATCAATCTGAAGAAACTTTCATCATGCAAAAGGTTTTTCAAGTGTTTAGGATCCTATATAGGATCATTCCCCCCAGGGCTACACTTTCCCCTGGACCCCAGAATCCCCCCAGTCTGGGAAATCTTCTGCCCATCCTGCTGCCTCAACACAGATGCCCTCACACCCAGATCCACTGACTTTGAAGTATTTGTTGCCAGTGCAGTGTATAGCTCCTCCGATCCCCACTGCCCCCCATCCACCAGAGAGTAATTAATATTGCTCTTTATTTGTATTAATGTACTGGTTGAATAATCAGTACATTTCTTCACTTTTATAGACCCTGATTGATCATTTCTGCATCCCCATTCCCTACTTCAAAAAAGGCCTGTAAATCAGGCCTACACGCTGCCTCATCTCCTCATCCTAGACCTGTTTAAAAAGACATTTTGATATTTCTTCAGTGAACCGAACATAAAATAATATTCAAATCCATCTTGAACAACTACATTAAATGTAATATATCTCCAACATGTAACTTAAATGTAATTATTGTTTCAAGTGGGACAAAATGAGAGAGTATTGCTGCAAAACAACACCTCAACAATGTTGAGGGAATGAAAGCTGCTAATTCTAAAATATTGCTCTTAGCCTGCATTTAATAATGATCATTCGTAGGTCAAAGACATCAAGTATAAAACCTTAAAATCATGTTTTTGATTTTTTTTTTTAATTTAAAACCAATGATGATGTTAAATGATGACTGTATTTATAATTATGTAAATGTAAATTTGTCATCAGTCATCTCTTTTATGAGATGCACTTTTAAAGCACTAATCCTCTGTCACTAAGAACAGAAAATATCAGAACTTCTACTCTACAAACTACTTAATTCTGAGACCAAGTATGATGAAATTTAAGATTTCATTATGAACCCGGTAGAATTTTACCTGTAGAATCATATAGTAAAATGTGACAAATTTACCTAATGCTGCATGATCTATTGATGTTTGCATAATGTAAAATTACATTATTATATTTTTAAGCAATTTTGAATAATTTAACTTTTACAGAGGCGACATGTCAAAGGAAAAGTTGGATGCTGCAGATCCAAAAGAAGCAGAGAAGCTGAATGTTGAGCGAGAGAGAAGAAATTCAGAGAGGGTAAAGAAAGAGAGCAAGAGAAACAAATCGAAAAGTCCGTCCAAAAGCAAAGATAAGAAAGCTGGCAGACATCGCTCGAAGAGTAGAGAGAGAGATGTACAGAAAAAGACAGAAGGCGAAACAGAAAAGAGAAAGGGCCGAAGTCACAGCAAAAGCAAAGAGAGAAAAGTTGATAGAGATGACAAGCACAGCAAAATGGATGATAAAGGGGTCCGATCAAGCAGCAAAGAGAGAAAGGACAAGGACAAAGATGATACAGAGAAGGAGAAAAAAGGGAAAGAGCGAGAGAAGTACAAAAGCAAGGAGAGGACCAAACCAACAGAAAGCGATGGAAAAGAGACAGAAAAACAATGGGAAAATGGTAGAAGGTCTAACTACAGAGAAGAACGGCATGTAAAGTCTCGAAGCCGGGAACGGGAACGTGACGCCAGACGAGCATCACGGTCTAGGTCAAAGGGGCGTGGCCAAAGAGGAGGATCACGTGGCCGAGGGAGGGATAAGCGACAAAGCAGCAGCAGCCGAGACAGAAAATCCCGAAAATCAAAAAGCAGAGAGAGAGAGCAGGGCAAAGAGCAGTGGAGAGATGGAGAAGACAGAGACAAAAAGAAGAATAATGATGACACCAAGCGCAAAGAAACCAGAGGAAGAGAGAGAGACTCTAATGAACGCCCCAGTTATAAACACAGAAGCAAAGACAGGACTGATCTGCAGCGAGGTGAGAGAAACAGACGACGAAGGAAAAACAGCAGCAAGAGCAGCAACTCAGGCAGTGATGGAGATAAACATAAGAAAAGGACAAGGAGTGAAAGCCCCAAATCCAGAGATAAGGGTAAGGACAAATCACGCAGCCCCAGGAGAGACAGAAATCATCACAGAAATCAGAAAAAGGACTCAAGCTCTAGTGACAGTGACTGACCTACCCATTCATGCTCTTAAAGTAATACTTTACTGTTTTCAAGCTGATGTCTTCAGCATTTGTGCTGTATAGCTTAGAACCATAGACAATAATTTCACCCTGTTTAATTGTGTTTAAAAAAAAACAACAACAACAAACAGAAACCTATCATTTGAAAACACATTGATAATAAAAGCAAGTGGCATAGTGGTTCATTAACTGCCCGTTAAATTCCTCCCCCTCCTGCTTTTACATTACCCTGGCAAATATATTCACCAGTATTTCTTTTCAGTTTTTTTAACAGCTGATTGTTCATTTTCTACCTTGGTCTAGCTGTATGTTTTGCTTGTATATCCTTCCTATTATATTTTATTTCTTTCATTAAGGAGTTTTTTAATAAATTACATGGATTTAATTAACAGCTGTCTTGTTGGGGCCAGGTTTTTTTTTTTTTTTTTTGGTTAGACCAATCCAACAGTTCATTAAACTGCAGACTAATTTACATTTTTACACTTGTGATGGTATTTGTGGGAGTTCAGATAACAAGGAGATTCCATGTCTCCCATCAGTGAGTGAATCCATAGATATTCCTCTACTTGAGCTAAAACATAAACCATTAATGAAAACAGTTTAATTGAATTTGTTTAAAGTGTTACATGCAGCTAGAATTTTCATCTAATATTTATATCTTTGCTATGAAGGAACAAAAATGTTTAAGTGGTAATACTGTAATTTTGGCCAGTAGTTGGGTAATTATTGTTCCTGGTGACTGAGCATATGCTAAAAATGCAGCAGATAGGAGTTGGGTTAAAAATGGAGTATTCCTTTAAACTGTCCTTGTCATGTTGCTACATCTGAAACCCTGCCCTATAAGAACACATTTATGAACAAGGATAATTCTGCTTTGCATTTGCTGTAATCTTCATCTTTTTCTAGACTTTATCTCTTTTTTCCTCCTTCCCTTCACCAGATTGTGACGCCAGAATTTTTTTTTCCTGCTTGTTTTTCAAATTGAATGAATTTTAGTTTGCAACGGTCATAAGAATCATCTTCAAAGAAAATAGTTAATGTTTTAGCTTTCCCTATGGTTCTGTCTTGAGCTGTATTCTTAATCTTTAGGGAAAGATACTGGATGGGAATCTGTATTTTGGATTTTTTGTAAGGTTATATGTTTGTTATAAATCCTGATTCAACTGTCACTTCAGACATACTTTAGAATTAAAACTGATTCTGAAATTAAGAATAACCTTGAATGCTGCTGTTTTCATTGACTGTCATGTGTTCATGTTTTTAAACAGATTTCATGTAACAGATGTGTTCATATGTAACATATTTCTCAATAATATCTAGCTAAATTTTTACGTGGAGGAAAAAACTAGTTTGGACCAAACCAAAGACCAAAATGATAGCTATAACTGGGCTGAAATGCACAGCAGGTCTCACCCCCTTACATCCTGTAAGTCAATCCATTTGATTTGGGCATATTCAGAGATGATGTCATGGAAGTCCCCTTAAGATGTCTAACATGTTTCACCCTAAATTTCAGCAAACACCCTCTTTGCCTGTACACAGGTTGAAAAAAAAAAAAAAAGTGCTAGCATTTATTTTACCATAAACATTATTTTAATGAGTCACTGACCCGTAATGGGGAGAGTTGAGCCTTTGTCATTGTTATTTGGGGCTCAGCACATATATAATTCGTGAATGATGTGGTATTTTTGCTCATGAGCTCCCCCTACAGTGGCAGAATGTAATTTACTTTTAAAGCACTGTCCTGAAATCAAATGGGAGGTGGGATGGAACTAATTTCTGCAGTGCTGAGCTAGCACTGGTCAGAGCACAGGTCAGAGGATCCTTACAGTGATTTTGAAGCTGTAATGTTTTGGTAAAAATACTATCTAGTGTTTCTTTAATGAAACACTATATAAACTATATTGCCAAAACTGACCGATCCAAATCACTAAATTCAGGTGCTCCAATCATTTCTATGGCCACAAGTGTATACAACCAAGCACCTAGGCACGCAGTTCTACAAACATTTGTTAAAGAATGGGTCACTCAAGAGTTCAGTGAATTCCAACATGGTACTGTGATAGGATGCCAACTGCAAGTCCAGTTGTGAAGTGTCCTCGTTACTAAACAGAACTCTAGATCAGTGGAGACGTGATCTCTGGAATGACGACATCATGCTTCCCTTTCCGGCAATCTGATAAGTCTGGATTTGGTGGTTGCTAGGAGAACGGTAATTGTGTGACTGCACCGTGCCAAATATAAATTGTGGGGTTGTTTTTCAGGATTTAGACTCACCCCCTTAGTTCCAGTGAACTAAGGGATTGAGTCTTAAAGATTCAGCATACTAAGAGAATGTGGACAATTTCATGCTTCAAACTTTGTGGGAACAGTTTTAGGCTGGCTGCTTCCTGTTTCAACATGACTCCGGTGCACAAAGCAAGATCCATAATGACATGGCTGAGCAAGTTTGGTGTGGAAGAACTTGACTGGCCTGCACAGAGTCCTGACCTCAACCCAACAGATCACCTGTGGGATGAATTAAAGCAGAAACTGCATGCCAGGCCTTTTTGTCCAACATCAGTATCTGATCTCAAAAATGCACTTTTGGAAGAATGGTCAAAAGTTTCAATAAACACTAGAATTTGTGGAGAGCCTTCATATTAAATCCTATGGATTAAGAATGGAATGTCCCTCAAGTTCATACGTATGCGAAGGCAGACGAACAAAAACTTTTGATAATGTAGTGTAAGAATTGGTATTGTTGCTCTTCACCGCCCTCTAGAGTTGCAGAGTGCAATAATTTATTTTATTTTATTTTATTTATTTTTTTTAATAAACAGTTGTGATAGAAGAGAGAAAATTAACAGGTAGGGAGTACGTGTGGAGAAGAATATGAGAAATGGAGAAGGAGAGCAAGGAATATGGAAGTGAAAAGAGGCGAGAGAGAGACAACTCATCGTTTGTAAATGAGTAGAAATATGCAATGGCAGCATAGACAACACTGATCCCAAAAGAAGCATGTTGACTGGTAAAGTAATACAACCAGATTTTACATAAATGCTGCAGTGTTGTCGCTTTGCACCAAGTGGGTCTGCGTAGGCTCTGGACCAAACACACCATGAATAATGCAGTTTAATTAATCAAGCATAAAATGAATGAGCATAATGCTTTTTATTTGATGGAATACTTGTTTAATTTTCAACCTATTGTTTGTGCTAGGGAGATGTTTGAGCATTTTAATTCCTCAGACATTTTTAAGGTGGAGCTGCGTGTTTGAGATGGGAGAAATGACATTTGTTGGTACGTTGATGAAGTTTAACTTGTCTATGTTTTTTTTCCACAGTTTGAATTACCACAGAAGCTAATTTATAACTGGAGTTGTTAATTGTTGTAGCCCTTTCAGTATTGCAGTTAGCCATTTCCCAGGTTTGAAGACATTTCCACTTTTAAGTAATCCAAAACTCTCATTTTTTCACAATTCTCATTTTTGTTCATGCTTTTCAAATTTTGGAATTATCTTTGTTGTCTCAAAAAAACTCCTGATGCCTCTGCCTTAAGAGAGCGAGAAAGCCTAGCATACTGGACCAAGACAGTTTATTTATGTACTCATTTACAGACACTGAGACTCCATAGTCACATTAGACCGGTTTCTAGACTGGAAAGCTAGCAAATGGTGAGGAAACATCTAAATTCATAAAGTGTTTTTTGATTACAATCCTGAACTACGTTAAATGTGCAAGAAAGTACTTCTACAGAATCTGCCTCAGAGGCAGCAGAGCATAACATTCTGCAGCTTACTTAGAGGCACAGAGTTACATTTTCCTTAGGGTGACCAGACGTTCTCTTTTTTAGAATTAATAAAAATGTCTGGGTGGAATTTCACAAACGTTCGGGATTTTGTTTTTCTAGAGCTTACGTAGAATTTCGAGAAGCGTTTTGTTCACAAACTAGTCCTGCCCTCCCCTACTCCGTTTGATTCGCTTGAGTGAGAAGGGGGAGTGGTGAAGTAGCCTAAAATCTTCTGATTGGACGGTCTGACTGTAGAGCTACCGTTATTGGTCGATAACCTTCTCTGTAAACATTTTATTGGTCAGTCTGCACGTCAGTAGTCCTCGTTTACGTCAGGCAAAGCTCATGTATCTACCCTCATCTCAAGCACCTATGCCGAAACGTAAATGTAAGTTCTCAGATGAATTAAAAAAGAAATTCCCATGTTTTCCCATGTGTAGCAAATAAAGGTGTAAAGGACTTAAAAACGCACATAGGTTCAGAGCATACAATGGCAGCGAGGGGCGAGAGCTCATTTGAAATTGTCTCGATATTTTGAATAATATTTGGAAGTGGTTTGTCCAGATATCACCATCTTGTATCGCCATTTATCTGCAGTCGCTGTCTTTAAGGTTCTTAGACTTTTCCCAGAATTTGTTTGTTTTAATTAACTTCTCAATTAGTGTTGGTTGTGTGAGTGTGCCTTTTGCTTCTGAGTTTATGTTTATATTGTAAAGAAGGCGGGTGTTACAAGATTTTGATTTGACCATTTTCTTAGTTCTTTTCATTTATTTTGGATTTCCTGATCAAGTTGTCTTTTTTTTTTTTTTTTTTTTTTTTTTTTTTACTTTAATGTTTGATATTCTCCTATTTGTTAACTAAGCTTTTTTGTAATGTTTTTTAAAGGTTATCTTTAGATTCTTTACAGCCAAATCGACAACTTTGTTACAGTGAGTATATGTGGTGTCCAGGAAGCTGTTTGAATTTTGTGGTGTTGTGTGGCTTTTTGGAACTCTTTGAATGTTTTGCGCCCATCTGTATGGTCACCGGATGTTGTACAGCTTACTGGGCTATGTGTGTATGCAGTGCTGTTAATCTCTGTCCTTCTGTTGAACACTGTTTTGGCTGTGATCAGACATAGGGGTCAGTAGTTTGATAGAGAATACACTGAAAAATTAAGGGTCTAAATCTGTAATCGTATAATGTACTGTAATATTCTCAAGAGGAGAACAGAATGTATATCTTTCTAATGAGTCCCCTTGTGTCCTAATATTGACAATATACAGACCTAGGCTATGACAGAGCTGTAGAAGGACTTTTCCATTTCTGTTTATTGTGAGGTCATGGTTGTTTCTGTGGGGATAAAGAGAATTCTCGTTAATACAAGACTTTCTTTGTAATAAAGTGATCCTATTGTCTGTGTACGAAGTCAGGTTGTGTCCCTGTTCTCGCGCTCAGGTCCCAACAGATGAGCACATTTCCCTTGTCGTAGTAATGGTACACCTCTTTCTCCAATTCAGAGAACATTCCTTCAGAGTAGGAGAAGGGGGAGAATGTTAGTGGCACAGAGGGAAATGTCCTTCTGTGAGCAGGTTATAGTGTTTCTGATTTTAAGCCAAATATAATATTTCCCTGTTTTTAGGAAAATTGAATATTTGATTAATATTCCCCTTGAGCGTCTATACTTATGTACTGTGCCCAGCATCTGTATTATAATTTCTCTGTAATTCTTAGGGCAGTGAGCCTTGCACTATATCTCCAGTAGGATGGACTCTGTTTAAACCTTTCAGGCCAAAGGCTGAAAAGCTTGGATATTCCACATACAGGATTTTTTTCTGTTTTTCTTCTAAAATAAGAGAGTAAGGAACAATTATGTACATTTATGTATAGTGTATATAAAACATACCAGTTTTCAACATGGAAAAGTGTCCCATGATACTTTATCCCAGTAAGTATCTAGTTTTCCCTCTCCCCTGATTAGAGTGGTGTATGTTACTCTAAAGATGTCAGCATAGCTGTGCTGTTGCTGTGGGCTGTGTCTGTGACAATCAGGCTTCTGTAGCTATGTGGTCTGGTTGGGTCTTCTAGGTAGTGCTGCTTTGCTCTGGGTTGTGGAGGCAAAGGTGCAGGTCTGACAGGTAGGGTGCACTGAGGTAATTGAGACAGGTTGCGATGGTATAGCTGACATCCTGGCTGTGATCTTTGGGGGAGGTTGTTTGTTGGTAGGTTCTTGGTGGATGTGTAAAGCTTCTTTGTTGCTGGATGGTTGCTCTCTGTCTCGATGTGTGCCTGTGCTAACCCAGTGCCAAATCCTTCAGTGTTTTGGAAAACATTTTGATAATTTGTTTCTTTAAGTGCACATGATCATATAATTGGTGGGGTGTGATGCTGGAGTGGTGGGCCAAGTGCACATTGGGGATCAGGGCACATCCTCTAGAGATCTTTGTATTGCATAATCTTACTCTGGGATTCTTACAGTGACGTTGGCTTTGTCTCTCCATCAAAAAGGAGGATAACGACAGGGCATTTGTTTCTCAATTCATTTGTTTTTTGGTTTTCAAGAATGTAAAGTCATCAAAATTCAGCTACTTGTGATTATTAAGAAAGGAACCCCCAAACCTTTCACCAGCTTTGAACTTAATACAAACTGGATCCCAAAAAAGTTGGGACACTAAACAAATTGTGAATAAAAACTGAATGCAATGATGTGGAGATGGCAAATGTCAATATTTTATTCGTAATAGAACATAGATGACAGATCAAAGGTTTAATCTGAGTAAATGTAACATTTTAAAAAAATGTGTTCATTCAAAATTTCACAGTGTCAACAAATGCCAAAAAAGTTGCAATTAGCAATAAGTGGCTGGAAAAAGGAAATTGAGCATATAACGAAGAGCTGGAAGACCAATTAACAATAATTAGGTCAATTGACAACATGATTGGGTATAAAAAGAGCTTCTCAGAGTGTCAGTGTCTCTCTGAAGCCAAGATGGTAAGAGGATCACCAATTCCACCATTGTTGCGCAGAAAGATAGAGCAGCAATACCAGAATGGTGTTACCCAGCGTAAAAAAGCAAAGATTTTTAAGTTATCATCATCAACCGTGCATAACGTCATCAAAAGATTCAGAGAATCTGGAACAATTGCTGTGCGTAAGGGTCAAGGCCGTAAAACTGTACTGGATGCTCGTGATTTCCAGGCCCTTAAACATCACTGCATCTCAAACAGGAATGCCACTGTCAAGGAAATAACAGAATGGGCTCAGGAATACTTCCAGAAAGCATTGTCAGTGAACACAATCCACCGTGCCCTCCGTCGTTACCAGCTGAAACTCTACAGTGCAAAGAGCAAGCCATTTCTAAGCAAGCTCCACAAGCTCAGACATTTGCACTGGGCCAGGGGTCTTTTAAAATGGAGTGTGGCAAAATGGAAGACTTGTCTGTGGTCAGATGAGTCATGATTTGAAATTCTTTATGGAACACTGGGACGCCATGTCATCCGGACCAGAGAGGACAGGATAACCCAAGTTGTTATCAACGCTCCGTTCAGAAGCCTGCATCACTGATGGTATGGGGTTGCATGAGTGCTTGTGGCATGGGCAGCTTGGATGTCTGGAAAGGCACCATTAATGCAGAGAACTATGTTCAGGTTCTAGAAAAACATATGCTCCCATCTAGACGTCATCTCTTTTAGGGAAGACCCTGCATTTTTCAACAAGATAATGCCAGACCACATTCTGCAGCAATCACATCATCATGGCTACGTAGGAGAAGGATCCGGGTACTGAAATGGCCAGCCTGCAGTCCAGATCTTTCACCTATAGAGAGCATTTGGTGCATCATAAAGAGGAAGGTGCGACAAAGAAGGCCCAAGACGATTGAACAGTTAGAGGCCTGTATTAGACATGAATGGGAGAGCGTTCCTATTTCTAAACTTGAAAATGGTCTCCTCTGTCCCCAGACGTCTGTTGAGTGTTGTAATGCCACACAGTGGTAAAAAATGGCCTTGTCCCAACTTTTTTGGGATTTGTTGACGCCTTGAAATTTTGAATCAACATATTTTTCCCTTAAAATGATACATTATCTCAGTTTAAACTTTTGATCTGTGATTTGTGTTCTATTCTGAATAAAATAGATGCTGGCACCTCCATGTCATTGCATTCAATTTTTATTCACAATTTGTTTATTGTACCAACTTTTTTGGAATCCGGTTTGTACTAGGTAAATGGGTACAAACCCTGAGATTGACAAGAAGAGCAAATAAAACAACTAAAGTAACCCCAAACTGTTCAGTTCAGTCAACAAATCTAAATTTGCTTATCATTCTCAGGGACAGCACTCCTATCGGACAGTTTTCTCTGATAATAGTAAAACATTTTCTGGCCCTGCCTGTTTGGGAGTGCATTACAAAAATAATAATCTTCACCACCACCACTGACACTATAATCCAGACTATATTCCTGAAACAGTCTTCCTGTAATATTCATGATTTCTCATAATCCATCCAATTGTCCCTGTCCTTTACTTCTGCTGAATAGTTTCCAGAAGAGCTCCTGCACTAGCAGCAGACATTAAAAATGTCTTGTATCCATGATCACATTCTTTCAGTTCTTACCCAGAGATCATGACCATAGGTGAGAGTGGGTATCTAGACTGACTGGTAAATTGAGAGCTTTGCTATATGGCTCAGCTCTCTCCTCACCATGATGGTCCAGTACAGTGACCGCATTACTGCAGACACCAAAATCATCTGCAAACTGCATAGATGCCACCTCCCGAGCCTCTCGATGGAAGCCTTCCTGTCCCAGGCTACGCCTTGCCACCCTGTCCATCAGGAACAGGAGTGGAGACAAGGCACAGCCCTGATGGAGTCCAATGCCCACACTGAACAAGCTTGACTTACTGCAGAGGATGCAAACTGTATGAGGACCGTACAGCTCGCTGGAGCGACCCTGGCACCCCATACTCACAAAACACCTCCTGCAGAATCTCTCTGTGAACATGGTCATATCCAAAATCCTAGAAAAAAACTCTCAGGTTAAGGAGTTCCTCAGAGTGCTCCTTCCAACACCCAACAATATGCTCATGTGAGTGAGTAAAAGAATTTTGTAATCAATACGGAATTTAACTGGAAGCCAGTGAAAGGCCGATAAGTCTGGGCTGATATGATCAAATTTTCTAGTTTTAGTGAGGACCCTGGCTGCAGAATGTTTAATTAACTGGAGTTTACTCAAGGCTCTGCTGGAGCATCCTTATAAAAGTGCATTGCAAAAATCTATTCTTGATGTAATAAAAGCGTGAACTAATTTTTCCGCATCTGGGAGGGATAAGGAATTTCTTAACTTAGCGAGGTTCCGAAGATGTAGGAAAGCTGTTTTTGTAATGTTACCTATATGCTGATCAAATGATAGATCTGAATCAATTATAACACCCAGATTTTTAGCTGATGAGCTCGAGAGAACAGGGAAGTCAAACTTATGTATTAAGTCTGATACCTTATATATAGCAGGTTTTGGACCTAGAAGGAGAACCTCGGTTTTGTCGCTGTTTAGCAGAAGGAAATGGTATGACATCCAAATTCAATGAACTTGAACAATGAAATTCAAGAAACTTCAAATTAGCAACCATGAATCTGCTCAGGCTAACATAAAACTTAAAAACCAAATAGCAAAGTTGTTGAGAGATAGCAATTTGTTGATGCTCCATGTAAAATACAAAAAGTAGGAAAATATAAAGTGGCAAGCAATGGACATTTTAATGTGAGGGGTAAGAGACGTTATAAGGGGAGTGTTGATAGCTATTTTAGTAAAAGAAATCAAATTTTGCATTGTGTATTGAGGAATGTGATCAGGTTGAAATCTATGAGAAATGGAATGAAGTCTGATAGTGAGTCATTGTTACATGAATTTGACAGGTATTTACAAAGAAAGGTAACTGTGGGTTTCCTCAGTTTCTCTTTCAGAGAATTTATCAAATCCACTCAGCTGTTACAACTGTCAAAGATTTGGACAAAGTGCTGCTTACTGCCAGGAAACAATAAAGTGTGCTAGGCATAGTGTTATTATGGGGGTGAGCATGTTAAACCAAAATGTTGATGTTGTAGGTGGGAACCTAGTGTAGCATTCAGTGATTGTTAAATTATGAAGTTATGAGTGAAATGTTGATCCAAAAGGTGAGAGTGATGAAAAGGTTTTCATATGCTAAGGCAGTAAGTGTAGTGAAAGCTAGGAGAGAGATGGGGACAGTATTTGTATCAAGAACTGCAAAAGAAGCTGGCATAAGACCTATGAAATCAAAGATGGAGGGTGTTTCAAAGTTGCTGGATAACAAGACACTTTTGTGGTTGAAAAAAAAAGCACACCAATTTTACACAGCACTGTTGCATCCCTCTTAACCAAATTCTGAGAAACCGAGACTGTGGCTGACATGCCACGTAGTGGTCATCTGAAGACCTCTACCAACAAAGAAATGTCAACAATGGATTTGTCAGCCTTTGTGAAAACTCCATGATGCAGCACACGACTTCTCAAAACGGTGTGTGGTGTCAGGCAGTGATCCCTTGTACACACATTCTTGGACTTCTTTCCAATAAGTGACACCCCTTACAGATCCAGCTGCAACAGAAACTGTCAGGGGATGACCCTGATAGACTTGTCAAATTCTGCACCTGGGCATTAGACCAACACAAATGAAATCCCACATTCACACAGAGTATTCTGTTCAGTGATGAGGCCAATTTTTATGTCAGTAGTGAGGTCATCCACCAGAAAGTGAGGTACTGGAGTGATGAAAACCCTAACTGAACCGCAGACACCAAAATCGTAGGTGATGTGACGGTTATGGTGTGGTGTGGAATATGGGGCACCTGTGTAATCTGATACTCAGTCCTACCTGACAATGCTACAAGAAACAGAATAGGATTTACAATTCCTTAGTCATTGGATTGGCCATTGTGGTCAATCCAAAATGGAAAAAGTTGTCCAGCTCAGAGTGTACAAAAAGGGAGTGATTTTGAGTATATAGTGGGGTTTGGGTTAAAAACTATGAGGTGGTAGTAGGTAATTTCAATAACTCCTGTCAAAGGTTGGCTAACCCAAATTGTTGCTGTGAATTTGATGCATGTAATACACTATGGGGGATTTTTTTTATTTTTTAATTGAAGTTTTTTTGTAACTGTATTGCTAATAAAAAAAGTTTGAGGCATGATCAGAACGATGGAAGGAGTAAGTAGGGATTGGTAATTTTAGCCTTAAATGACAAGGATAAACCAGAAATGATAGCTAAAATATTTTGTAGAATGCACAGTTCTGACAATTTGTCTGAGGAAACGAAATAACCTATGAATCAGAGGTGAGGAAAGCAATGACCACTATAGAGACATTAGCAACAGTATATTTTGTTTTTGACAAAGCATATGATATGATGTGGAAGGAAGGTCTGTTGATAAAATGATGTATAATGGTTTTGAGAAGTCGAATGCATTTCTGGGTCAAGGATTCTTACAAGATAGAGTGCTAAGTTAAAGTGGGAAGTTGCAAAAAAATTAGGGGTGCTGGTAATTTTAGGTTTTCATTAGTTGTCAGTTATAATCATTCATTCATTCATTATCTGTAAGCATTTATCCAGTTCAGGGTCCAGAGCCTACCTGGAATCATTGGGCGCAAAGCAGGAATACACCCTAGAGAGGGCGCCAGTCCTTCGCAGGGCAACACACATTCACACCTATGGACACTTTTGAGTCGCCAATCCACCTACCAACGTGTGTTTTTGGACTGTGGAGAAAACCCACGCAGACACGGGGAGAACACACTAAACTCCTCACAGACAGTCACCCGGAGGAAACCAACACACCACACTCCCCACAGACAGTCACCCAGAGGAAACCCACTCGGACACGGAGATAACACACCACACTCCTCACAGGCAGTCACCCGGAGGAAACCCACGCGAACATGGGGAGAACACACCACTCTCCTCACAGACAGTCACCCAGAGTGGGAATTGAACCCCCAACTTCCAGGTCCCTGGAGCTGTGTGACTGCAATACTATCTGTTGCGCCACCGTGTCGCCCTGTTATAATCATCAAATTAAAAATAAAATAATAAAATAAACACTGGAATAAAATAAAATAAATAAATAAACACTGGAAATACAGTCTGTGTGTGATGAATGGGTATAATATACAAGTTTCACTTTTGAATGGAATTATTGAAATAAATCAACTTGAAATGATATTCTAATTTTAGCTTTGTATATAATGGAATACCACAGGGAAGTGTCATTAGTCCTTTATTGTTTTTAATTATGATTAATGACGTGTTCACAGAATTAAGACCAAACCAAATTGTTAGAGGCCACTTTGCAGATAATAGTGCATTATGGAAAAGGGGCAAGAAACTATACTGGAGAAAAAGAGGTGGTTTTATAAGTCAGGGTTCAAGTTCTCAATTGAGAAATCTATAAAGGCCTAGATAGCAGACACGTTTGGACAAAATCTGTCTCAGTTTTGGTATGTATGGTTCAGTTATGGCACTGGAAATGTGTGGACAAGGGCCACCTATAAGGAGTTAGGTAAGTAGACTCAGCCTGAGTGAACAGTATCATTCCAGGCCAAATGTGTGCCATAAAATAACCGCAGATGTGCACATTTGGGTCAATATTCTTTGTTATCTGGGTGAGGGATTTTACAGAATGCAGGTTTATTCAGCATAGTATAAACAAGGATTGTAAAATTTGTCCTGCCAGATAGAGGGCGCTGATGTAAGATTTTGGATGAAATGCGACTTATACCGAAGAAGGCGGGTGTGCTCCTGTGACCTGGTGAGTTGCATTTTAGAAACGTTCATTACAAGCCATGTTTTAATAGGAATTACCCTTTCTGTCTTCTCAGTTAACATTTTCGCCGTCTAAAATCGAAAGACTGAACAGTTAGCTAGCGATTTAGCTGCGTGTGAAGCTAATATGTAAGGACTATGACATTCAGTTCAGTATCGGACTTCGGCACTTCCATGTTTACAGATTAAAATAATGAAGTTCCTTAACTGTTAAATGGAGTATTATCAAATACCCGCATTCAGAGAGGGGAAAAAGCGCGAAAATAATGTGGTTACAAACATTTTGAGATTAACTCGGTGCAACTGACGACGCAGAAATTGGTTTCTTATTCCCGATTCGTTTGTCTTCTTATTCGCAGATGCAGATTCGGTGAAACGAAAGGGGAGAAGGCAGTGCTCGCTTTTTAAACCAACTTTATTAAAGGAAAATAATCACAGCACGTTCATATACATGCATAATACACAGAAAGGGAAGTGTTCGATGTCCACTTAATGCTGCGCAAATTGCTTTTAACAAATTAATAGCACTAAATAGAGAATGAACGAAATGTTTAATCTCACAACACATAAAACAAACCACAAACGAAATCTTTTCTTTCTTCCTTTGCTTAATCGCTGTTAATTTGATCGTAAAGGTCTCTGAAGTTTAAAATACTTAATTTTTTTAAATATATTTATAAAATAATATATTGTATGGGATATACAGCGTTTAAATGGATTTCATTGACCAGTCAAAATAATCCAGAAAATAGCAGGTAGGTTAAATAATTATTTAAATATTGAACTGAGGGACTGTATTGAAGATACTATCAAGTTGGGACACCACAATTATCCTAAATATAGCTCTGAAGCCACACACCCAAAAAAAAGCTTGTAATTAGTCAGGCCCAGGCTGATGTTCTTTACTTGTTGGAAATGTCATATTAAGACATTTTTTGACAAGAATTAAGGTGAGAAAATGATATTAGAAGTCAAAGTATAAGTTGATTTTTAACGGGAAACATGGCATATTGAGCAATTGTGCACATAAATAGATGTGTCCAAGACTGAGATTCTGGAGGGAATTTGAAGTCCTTAATCCCTTTGGGCCAGCACAAATACACATCCAAAACACAGGTCTAGTCTCCCCTGTAAGGGAAACATGGATTTAGCCTGGCCCAAACTGATTTTATACTTTAAATTAAACTGGAATCGTGACATATTGAGCAATGGTGCACAAGAAAGTGGGGTTCTGGAGGGAATTTGAAGTCTTTAATCACTTTGAGCTAGCACAAATACACATCAAGGAGGAAGACTTACAACCCTCTCCCAACACACAGTGTCCCACCAGTTAAATAATTTTCAGAACACTGAATGGTCTGGATTACAGAATGATCCATTGTGTCAAAAGCCTTTGATAAATCAATAAAAAGAGCTGCGCCTTTATTTATTTATTTTTATTTAACAAAACGATTTACCCTCCTGTGTTTTTTTTTATTTTCCTCATTCTCAAAGAATTACTTGTTTCCCTGTATTGTTGTTGCAGGATTCTATCATACCTAACAATTGCAGTAGTTGTGCATCTGATATTTTGTAACTAAACTACCTTCACATGACTGAAATCACTCTGCTTTTGAAGCAAGTTCTTCTATTGCAGAACAAATTTCCCCCATACTTGTTGCTGTGCCTTAGTGACTCACGTAATGAATGTATCCCATTATGCATTACGTCATTATGCAAACAAGTCTGAATATGACAGTTATCATGATATTCATTCATTCATTATCTGTAACCACTTATCCAGTTCTGGGTTGCGGTGGGTCCGGAGCTTACCTGGAATCATTGGGCACAAGGCGGGAATACACCCTATCATGCTATTGATTTTTTAATTTTTTTTATTTTATTAATCATTTTTAAAGGTTACACATCACTCTGTTTCTGCAATTTAACAGTTCCCTGGACCAGCGGGCACACAACCAGTATTTTCCAATTCAGGTGCATCTGTTGAAAGAAACAGTCTACAAATGTCTGTCCTTCAAAGGCTGCCGAAAGTCCCTTTGAAGGGCAAACCAAAATGGAATAGTCCGCTCTAGGCATTCCTGCACTTACTGTCACTAAACGCTGCAAATATTCCCACCTGACTGTTGCAGAGCCACTTGCCACTGATGCAAATAATGTCCTTAAAATTTTGTTAGCACTTTGCATGTCTAGGCTGTTGTTCTAATGTTTTGACCTTCAAGTGTTTACACCTTCAACACCTTATTAGCACGTATAATTCACTGGATTTTCCCGTATGTTTCTAGGGCGAGATGAAAATATTGGTTGTGTTTGACTTCGATCACACTTTGGTGGATGATAACAGCGACACGTGGGTGGTCCGCTGTGCTCCAGAGCAGAGTTTACCAGCCTCCCTGAAGAACTCATATAAAAGAGGACACTGGACTGATTATATGGGAAAGGTTTTGTGTTACCTCAGAGACCAGTCCATCCAGCCAGATACAGTCAGGTCTGTTTTGGAAACGATTCCCTTCACAAATGGAATGGTGGACCTGCTGACTTTTATTTCACAAAATAAGAATGATATAGACTGCATTATAATTTCTGATTCCAACACACTATTCATTGACTGGATTTTACAGTCACGTGGAGTGAAAGGTGCCATTGACAGTGTTTTTACAAACCCTGCTAGCATTGATAATTGTGGTTATATTGGAGTTCAGTGCTTCCATTCACATCAATGTGAGGAGTGTCCAGTTAATCTGTGTAAACTGAAAGTTTTGAATGATTTCAAAGAAAGTCAAGCCAACTCTGGAATCCACTACCGAACCATATGTTATGTTGGGGATGGAGGGAATGATTTTTGTCCTTTAAAGGTTTTGAAAGAGACCGATCTAGTGATGCCACGGAAAGGGTACACACTTGAAAAACTGCTGTTAAAGGCCAAATGTGAAAATAATGCAATTAAAACACAAATGGTGTCTTGGAGCTGTGGAGGTGAAATTCTTCAGCAGTTGCGTGACCTTATTCAGCAGTAATCTAAGCTTGATTAATTATAAAGGCCAAGATGTAATTTTATACTCCTTTTTCCACAAGTTAACATACTTGTCTGCGGTCTCTATTAAACATCTGTGAAATGCTTTAGTAAAGTGCCTGAGGGTTCAAACAACACAGCACTGTTTTTTACTCATTGTAAACAGCTCTGTTCAGAATTATTGGTTTTAGCTTCTGTTGAGAACATGAGACTTAAAGCTAAAAGTGAGGCACATTGGTGTTAGGCACTAAGAGCAGATATATATCCATTAATTTTGCCAGGTATGCCATTAAGAAAAACTTTTATTTACTAATAAATATTTTTTGAGAAACATTTTTGTTCTCCTTTTTCACGTTACCACTTTACCATCAAGATGTGCACCACCTGAAACTACGGATACTGGAAGCCTGTGCTATCATTTCTCCTGCGGTGTTGCTATCAGTGTGAAGAGTGGGAGAAGAGGGTTGCATTGACAATCCAACACAATGGGCAGCACTTTGAACACATTTTATAAGTGGTCAGAAACTAGTAAATAACACATGAAAGAATAAAGTTATGTTAAAACCAAGCACAACATTGTCCCAATAAGTTTGAGGTGTCACATGAACTTCTTCCCACTGAAAAAACAAAAGTCAACATAAAAACATAAAAAAACAACATAAAAACAATAAAAGTAAATAACTCACTGAATGAAGTGAAAGTCTTCATAGCTACCACTAAGCACTTACATTAATGATAAAAGCTAACTCATACAGAGTACAGTGTGTATGTATAAACACACTCTGAGAACTGTAGCATATACACAATGATTATTATTATTTCTAATTATAAGTTATTCTGAATTTATTCAATTACTGTCAATTTCCCTATTTGTGTGTACACACTTTTGTGATATTTTATATTTACAAAAGGGAGACCACTGAGCATTAAGAATCAATCAATCAATCCATCCATCCATCCATTATCTGTTATCCAGTTCAGGGTCACGGTGGGTCCAGAGCCTACCTGGAATCATTGGGCGCAAGGCGGGAATACACCCTGGAGGGGGCGTCAGTCCTTCACAGGGCTACACATTCACTCACACCTACAGACACTTTTGAGTCGCCAATCCACCTACCAACGTGTGTTTTTGGACTGTAGGAGGAAACTGGAGCACCCGGAGGAAACCCACGCAGACACAGAGAAAACACACCAAACTCCTCACAGACAATCACCCAGAAGAAACCAACACAGAAACAGGGAAAACACACCACACTCACACAAAACACAGACAGTCACCCGGAGGAAACCCACACAGACACAGGGAGAACACACCACACTCCTCACAGACAGTCACCCGGAGGAAACCCACGCAGACACAGGGAGAACACACCACACTCCCCACAGACAGTCACCCGGAGGAAACCCACAAAGACACAGGGAGAACACACCACACTCCTCACAGACAGTCACCCCGAGGAAACCCACACAGACACAGGGAGAACACACCACACTCCTCACAGATAGTCACCTGGAGGAAACTCACACAGACACAGGGAGAACACACCAAACTCCTCACAGACAGTCACCTGGAGGAAACTCACACAGACACAGGGAGAACACACCAAACTCCACACAGACAGTCACCTGGAGCAGGACTCGAACCCACAACCTGCAGGTCATTAAGAATCCAGTAGAATTCTAATAAAGAAGACCTGTAGGATTTTCAGTTTATCCAGTACAGTCCTATATAATTTCCGGAATCTTATAGGACTGTATTAGAAAAACTTAAAAACCTATATGATATTTTATTTATGTTTATAGGGGTATAAACATTGAGAAGAACGGTTTTGGTATGTGAGGTTTTTGTTGGTCCACAGACTTTTGTCAAATCTACATGTTTTCCATTATCGCATTCATATTTTCTATTAATATTAGTTTGGGAGGTATGTACGGTATATTGGTAAAGCGTTAAAATCATGCGAACGCCAAATCCCATGATGCTTCAGTTTGGTCTATAAATGACGTTTTATTTATGCGCTCGCGTTGATTCATGGGAAAATATCTGGCAACGTGAGGCGAAGGGCTTTCATCTGAGTGGCGGAAAATTGACAGGTTTGCAAAGTAATGACTTTATTAATGTTTATATCTCAACTGGGTGTCAGTGTCTGTGTTTGAAAGTGTCTGTATATGTTTATGTTGGCTTTATTATGCGTTTGTATATGTGGTGTGAATACGAGTCCACATGTGGCGTGGTGAACCTCGTGGGTTCTCGAGGATCCATCAAGACTTCACAGATTCATATTTTTTCATGAATACTAAAAATAAGAGCACTATACGTTAGTAGCTGGTGTTCAATAAACACGGAACTGTGCTGTAAAGACAATTATCATTAAATTGACGGGATCCGGGCTGAAATTAGCTTCTTATTCGCCAGCTTTCTCTTGAAATGTTGCGTTCCAATTTAAACCTGTACGGGGAATTTGAATTAAAAGGCAATTGTAACCTCGCACTAGAACCACACTGTGGATCAGAGAAATGTAGGGCAGCTGTGTGATTTTCTTCTTCAGACAAACAGGAGTTTTTGGGTAAATAAAATAGTTAACAAATCCTGGCATTGTGCGGTGTGGGACTTTCTAAGCTGCAGGCCAGCGGTGGCATTCTGGGTGGAGATTGTTTTAGCTTCAGTTGACACCAGTGAGACAATTACTGTGTAATTCAATTTTACTGGGTCAAATTTATATTTACATTAGAATGCTGAATGCTGTGAAAACATAAACATCTAAAATGACTGAGATTTTGTGATTTATTATTATTATTATTATATTTGAGGTTGGAGGCTGTTGGAGATTCTTTTGATCCCTAACTCGATGAGCTTGCTGTGGCCAACACATTGATTTAATTTTCAGTTTGTGTTTAATCTTAAACATTCTCTTCACAATATAATTTTTTGATTTCTGTATTTCTTTGTATTATAGTATTGAGATGGCAGAAGAACAAGAAGTCTCTCCCTTGGAGAAGAAAGTGGCAGATCAGATAGAGGTGAGAATATCCAGCCAACTAACATATTTGTCTATTGGATTTTTTTTTTATCTTGCTTCGCTAAGAATTTTAAATATCAATATATATTTTTTTTTACCTGGGCCAATTTCATAGATAAGTTTGTAGTTCTATAATAATAGTGAAGTTTGTCTTGCATTTTTCTCTTTTACTTTGGTTATCAATAGTCAAGACGCCTTTGCACTAGGCCTGGGTGATAGGGCGATGTAAACGGGTATCATTGATGGTCGACACATGACCTGATGCCAGTATTTGACACACAATAATCGCACATGCTGCATGGGGAAATAGAACTTCATAGAAACTGTACTGGGCAAGCGGTTACAGATGAATTTATGTTGTACAAAATTATTCTTCATATGTGTTATTTAGGGCTGTCAGGATCATGAAATTTTAACAGACTATTATTTGTCATACAAGTAATGGCGATTAATGATTTAATTGTCTGTTTTTGTTTTCATGACATGTATGTGTCATTTATGTGGCTGTGTGAACAGCACAAATTGCATTGAATCTGATGTTTCACATCATATTTGAGCCACTTTCATATGATCCATGTCCATCTGTGGAATATCAACTCTGTCTGAACGGCTAGGTCGGAATTTGTGACTTTTATGTCACTTTGGCTGCTGGGAATAATCTCTGGACTATGGTCCAAAGCATTTTTTCATTTTAATTTGAGGTGTTTAGGATGTGGTAACAGCCAGGTCATATGATTTCCAGTTTGTAAAAAATACTGGGAAACGAAAAACCTGTGAAACTCTTGAAACCAGGTTTCTATCTGTCATTTATGAGAAATTAAAACACTTGGAAATTTGTAAAAAGAAATGTATATATAAAACAAACAAGTAGTTTTAGTAGTTCTACATCAGTTTTATATTGTTAATGCTATTATGAAGCTGTATAAATATGGTTCATGGAAATATTAAACTCATGTCTGTGCTTGTCTCATTCTCTTTGGAGATTCGTGTTTGTGAGAGACCCGGGATATTTGCGTGAAAAAAAAAAAAAAATCACGTTTTAATATCCTGTACAGTCTTTAGTACCCTTTTAACATAAACTCATTTGGAATAAAGAAAAGTGAGGTTTTGTGACACATTGCTGCACTAAAACACCAGTCCGGTCCCATTCCTTCATTTAAAAATTGAAAGTGCTTTGTATGAAACAGATGGACATTTCCTTCTGGTCAGCGCCTGAAACACTGTTCTTTGTGCATGCGGCTCAGTTTAGGAGCGTGATCTGTTCAGACTAATGTCAGATAAGTCACATATGGACAGTGTGAACAGCAGAACCAAATATCAGATTTGGTATACTTTTACCTGCTGTGTGAATGTAGCCTTGGATACTCGCCTGAGAGCCTCCGGAATGGCCAGTGTGCCAGGAAGAATCTGTTGATGCTGTTGTCGCCCCAAGTTCAGCGATCAACAGATGATTCTCAGATTTGTTGTATTGGCATCTTTTATAGACACCATTTTAATAGCAAATCTGTCTGCTCTGACGAGTTGTGCTACCTTGTCCAAATGTGCCACATTGCTTAAATTGCTTAAATTAAACACAGTCTTATAGATGAAGTGTATCAAAAATTGCTGCTGACAGAACTAAGATATGCACAGCCTAAATCTCCTTACTCATTTGTCTCACCATTTGTTTTGAAATACACGTAATTGATATTCTGTTTGTTGGGGTTGGAATAAGTGAAGGAACAGCACTGTTCTACTCCCTCAATCCATGGCTGAGATGCCCTTGAGCAAGGTACCAAACCCACAACTGCTCCCTGCTCTGGGTGTGTGTTCACAGACCGTAGTGCTCTAGTGTGTGTGCGTGCGTGCGTGCGCGCGCGTATGTGTGCGTGTGCTCATTGCCACACATGGGTTAAATGCCGAAGACACTTCTTGTTGTACAATAACAAATTTTGTACAGTGACTTTATTTGAGGTGTTTAGGAGATGGAAATGGACTGATTAAAACATTTTAATTTTATTAAAACTATTGGAAAATAAAAAACCTGTGAAACTTCTTAATCCAAGTTCCTGTTTCTCATTTATCAACTTGTGGACATTTTTATGAAGTGTTTTTAATAAAACATACAATAGAAGATCTTTTGCACTAGTTCTTTATCAGTACTGTATTGTTCATGTCAGTAAGTGGGCTGTATAAATATGGATCATGGAAATATTAAAGTCATTAGGTTGGAGCTTGTCAAGTCCTCTTTGGAGACATTTGTGTTCACAGGAGACCTGGGAAATTTGCACTGAAAAAAAATCTGTTCATGTTTTACTATTCTTTACAGGCAGTAATTAATAATCTGTTTTTAATGTAGAGCTCATTTGGAATAATGTAACGGGAGGTTTTGTGATACAGCACTGCACAGTACACCAGTCTGGTCCCATTCCTTCATTTCAAAAATGAAAGTGCTTTGTATAAAACACAGATGTTTCCTTCTGGTCAGCGCCTGAAGCACTGTCCTTTTGTAAACGGGTCAGTTTAGAAGTATGATCTGTTTAGGCTGATGTCAAATATAGGTCATGGCTCAGAACACATATTTGGAGGATTAAGCCTCATCTGTAAGTATAAAGTCAAGTGAAGTCTCTTCTTAGTGCTTTGTCGGTTTTCAGTTTCCTTCTCTTTTAACCCAAACTCAGTGGTACACTCACAACTGCATTTGGATATTGGGCTTGTGTTTTTTCCCCCACACAAAATACAACGGCATAGATCTGTGAATAATGAGTACCAGTGCAACTCAAACTGCTACCGTTAGTAGGAAGTCAGTATAACTGCATTGCCTTGAATGGTCCACAACTGAAATAGCTGGTCTTGACCACAATAAGAGGGTGGCTAAGAAAATATTCTGCAATATATACTTTGGTATATGACCTGATTACAAATGTGTATACGAGTGTGTAGATAAAATGTTTGCCTAAAAATGTGACTAGTGATTGTACATGTTAAACAGCTGTGCTCTGTTTGTATTTCAGTATTATTTTGGAGACCACAATCTCCCTCGAGACAAATTCTTGAAAGAGCAGATGCAGCTGGATGATGGCTGGGTTACACTAGAGACAATGCTGAAGTTTAACAGGTAAATAAGGTCATGTAGGATCACTGAACTTTTTGCTTGCCAACCTAGTTTTACCTCATCTTTGATTTATAGTGAAAGTGCTGACTTGTGAGATTCTGGTTTTGTGCCCTTCTCACACAAGTTTTTCATTATAGGCTTAAAAGTTTAACCTTGGATGCTGCAGTTGTTGTTAAGTCACTACAGAAATCCAAAACAGGACTTCTTGAGATCAGCGAAGACCAAACCAAAATCAGGCGGTTGCCAAGCAAACCTCTCCCAGAGCACAATGAAGAATACAGGGATGCACTGAAACATAAGTCTGTATACATGGTGAGTGTCATGAATTTTGACAATGAGGATATGATATCTAAATGGAACAAAGTTTTATATTTCAAGCTGATGCAAAAGTTTAAACTCATGCAAAGCTCAATCCCAAATTTTGATATGGTATTGTTCTGAATGTCATTGGATGGTCCCATCTTGGAATGTGTGGTTGACTCAGATCTCAAATCTTCAAACACTCGAAGCTCACTTTTGAAATTTATAATAGACACTAAAGACAAAAGGAAATATAGCTGTCCCTTCACTGAAGTTCTCATGGACTACTAACTATCATCACCAGTAGATTGACCAGAGGAGGATGGGTCACCCCTTGTGAGCCTTGGTTCCTCCCAAGGTTTCTTCCTCAGCTGGGGGAGTTTTTCCTTGCCACTGTCGCCCCTGGCTTGCTCACTTGAGGGTTTTACATTTGTTTTTACATTTCATGTCAAATCTTTGTCTTACTGGAATTCTGTGAAGCTGCTTTGTGACAACATCAGTTGTGAAAAGCGCTATATAAATAAATTTGATTTGATTTGATATAAGATGGCACATGAGTCGCTCTGTGCCAGAGGTGTCTAATTATCTCTTAATCTTGTTGCACATTTTCGTTATTTATTTTTCTCCCCTGCCTGTTGTAACCAGTGCTTAATGTAATTTTAAAAAATGTTTTTAAATCCTTGTTATGGATGCTGTGATTATTTGAATATTTGTTACCCTAATTATGGAAGTTTGAAGACCAATTAAAAATAAAAAAGGATACCATAGACTTTCAGATGGTACCATAAGAATGGTTCGTTCTCTTTCACTACTGCATATCATGTGACTTGATGTGTTTTTGTGTGATCAACTCTTTACACACTGTTATGTAGTTTGTATTTGATGTTAATGAAGACTTATTTCCCACAGAAAGGATTTCCATTGAGCACAACACTGGATGAGATTAAAGACTGGCTCGCTGATAAAGGATCTGTGGAGAATATTCAAATGAGGAAAGGTCCACAGAAGACATTCAAAGTAAGACTTTTTGTGTTACTATTGCTTTTTCCACTTGTTTTCTTATGTTAACTGGGCAGCCTGGTAGCGCCACAAGTAGTGTTGCTGTCACATAGTTCCAGGGTCCAGAGATTGTGGGTTCGAACCCACATTGGTTCACTTTGAGTTTTCTCCATGTGCTGAGATTTCCTATTATAGTCCACAACACATGATGGTAGGTGGACTGGCTATTAATAAGTGGCCATAGGGGTGTGTGTGTTAGACTGAATGTGTGTGCGTGTGATGCCCTGTGAAGGACTGGCACTTTATTCCACATTAAACATAATTATTCCAGAGAATAAATATATATATATATATATATATATATATATATATATATATATATATATAAAATCAGTGTTGTAATGTAAAATCATGTGGGAAACACTTAATCATAGAAATAAATGTATATGTTATAAATGCATATATGCATTTTCCTGTTGAAAGTTTCTAAATCTTTGTGATGCATAGTCAGTGAAGTAAATGATTGTCACTGTCCAATTAAAACATGTATCTCCCATTTTTGTTGATTTTTAAATCCCATTTGAAATTATCACACATTGTGATAAATGGACCAGTACAAATATCCCAAATTATTTGGAATAAAATATTTATACAAGAACTGGGAGATATGGACCAAAAATTATATCTAGGTATTTATTAGCTGAGTGGCGTTATACGATATATATCTCAATATTTTTCTTGTCATGAGATAATAACAAAAAGGCACCAATGAGTCAAAGCCACTTGTCCCAAATGTCACACAGGAACTTTTATTAACATTGAGCTGTAGATGTACATCACACATTATTTCCCTGCATAACTAAAGACTCATAGCTGTGCTGTTAAACTGTAAACAAAACACATACAGAGCAAAAATAGCAAAAAGTTGATTTGTTCTTTAAAAAGTCAGTTTCCTGTGCAAAGAAATTGCGACTGGACAATTGTTATCGTGGGTCAGGAGTTTTAATCAACCTTTTGGAGCCCTTTTTCTCTACTGTTGAGAAGGGGAGTTTTAGTAATACCACGTTAAAATCCGAACCATTTACATATAACCGAAACGCTGTTTCTTTTTCACACACACACACACACACACACACACACACACACACACACACAGAGAGAGAGAGAGAAAAGCAGACAAGCAGTGCACAGAATGGCCCTGTACAAAGTTTAGACTTTTAAAAACTTGAAATATCGATATAAGGGATATAGGCTCATTCCATATCTCACTCTGTTCTATCTCGATATATTTTAATATATCGCCCAACCCTACTTTATACATTGGCGTCCTTTGAAAATTATGTAAATTTTCCTGTAAACTTACTCTTTTGGAAGATATGTTTTCTATGATGATATTCAGGCTCGTCAACAAAAATATCCTTGTACAAATGAGGTCTTAAACAGCCTAAAATGCAAAACTTACAAGTGTGTGGCAAAGCAATGGTTTATTTTGTCAGCTTTTACCTGAAATTATACCACCTCCACAAAGCTCCAGTTAACTCGTGCATACACTGTCCCCTTATTGTGCTAGTTAGCAATGTAGCGAAAGAAGAGAATGGGCTTTTAAAGCCTGCATTGGACACAGATTTTCTGAATGACAGTAATATAATAGGGATGCACCGATACTGAATTATTTGGGGCAGATACGATAACCAATAAGTTGCACCTTGGTGTAGCTGACACTGATGATTTTTGTCTTTGCAAATTCACTTTGGATTAAAATTTCTTGTGATGGGTTGTCATAGGACAATTTTCTTTGGTAATTGTACGTTTCTGTACATTATTTTCAAGTTTATTAGGTGTAATTCATTTATACTAGATCAATAACTTACAGATGGTTTCGCATGAATGGTTTCTAGAAGAGCGCTAATTAGTTCAACATGTTTTTTGAGAGCTAGGATATGGGAGAGTGTGTTTGAGTGAATGTGTAATAATTTTTCATCACGTTTCAGTAATAAATGCTGAATGACTAGACATCAGTTTTCACATGCTTTTATATAAGAAGTTATGTTAGGTATTTTTCTGTCGTTTAACCTGCTCTGTGTGCGTGTGTGTTGTTTACCCTGCTATCTGAGACGCTGACTCATCAGATAAGTTTTTATCCTCAAACCAGGAATAAAACCAAAATCCTTTGTGGCAAAGGAGAACTTTAATCCCAGAGCCGGTTCTCTGCATAAACGCCCACACAGCAGACACAGATGTGTAGTTACAGGCATCAGTGCATATGCTCATAAGTTATTGGTTGTAATTTTGGCTAACAGTTCAATATCAGAATGATTAAAAAAAAAAAAAATCCACATATCAGCAAATAATATATCGGTTGAAGATATATCATGCATCACTACATTATAAACACTCACACCCTGAATATTTTTCTGAATCTATGAAGCCCTAAAGACCGATTTAAAAAATGTGTTGTCTCAGCATAGAGCCTACGCCATAGGCTACACAAGAGCCCTATACCGCTGTGAGCGTTTATTCTTCTGCGTAGGTATCTGCGTCGCTCTGTAATTACAACAGTAAAGCTGAATCTCAAACGTCTTCCTCTACACTTTGTGTTGCATGATGTAGTGGTATATTAGTAGTACTTTTATAAATCTTGTAATAAATTGCACTATTTAGGGAGTAAATCATTGTTTGTGATGGAGCATAGTTTACACGAGGTACCAGAAAAGATGTTCCTTTGGAGACATCCGTATTTTTGCTTTGTTCAACCTTTTTATTTGTCCGTGATATCTATGCCATGTCTCAGGAAATCTCTCGCCTTTTCTTGTTGCAGTCTCTGTAGTCTGGAGAAGTCCATGTTTCAGTAGTTCTTTGGTTCAACTTAAAGAATGCCCATCCAACTTCTGATCAGTCACATTCATTGCGTTCTGCGTCAACGCAACCCATAGTTTCATTTCTGGAAAGGTGTGTGTCAGGCTACGCCATAGGTTACGGCATAGTGTTCGCGTTGACGCGTTGCCTACAGCGTAGATTCAACACAGTAGTTTAAATTGGGCTTAAAAATAGTATTTGGAACTGCCTTACTAAATATTGTAGTATGACATATTGCAATATATGATTAGCAAATTATCCCCACCAAAGTGAATGCTTGATATTAGGAAAGTCATCTCAGAATGTTTAAAGAAAAATAAAACTGTGAAACAATGAACAAATTGTCATTTTAAAAAATGTAACTCTTAGCAGCTGCTTATGAAATTGGGAAAGCAATATTCATAATTTTTAAATTGAACGTTTTTCTCTTAACAAATGTCTTTTAGTCATTTAGTAGGTGAATGTAATCATTTAATTTATAATAATGACAGTGAAATTTCTAATAATGAGAGAAATGCTTCTTCAAAATGTTTTAGTACAGTGGGTTCTTGGTCCTTTTGCTATGTTATTTTTAAACCCAATATATGTTATATTGGATAATAACAATAGGGCCCACCCCACTCTCTTCTTACATGCAGCCACAACGTTCCTGTAATCTTTGGCCATTTAAAGTCCATGACAACTCAAAGGCTCAACAGTCTGCTGTCCAAGACCCCCCCCTCCCCTTCCAAGCTAGCTTTACAACCCTACCATCCATCAACAATTGAAAATCCTCCACTGGCCTCTCTGGTGACTAGGGCTGTACCTAGCCCCACTGGCACTGTTAATGCATGCTCAGAGCCACCAGTTCCATGTGAACTTTATGTAATATATCACTGGCAGCTGCAATAACACAACACAGCACTCGACTCACCTGTCTCGTCCTCTTCGTACCTGTGACACACTTACAGTATGTTTCCCCAACTACTGTGTTCTCTGTTTCCAGAACCACTGACTAGACCTTTCAGCTACTTACTCCTTCACAGCTTCCCTTAGTTTTCGGCTAATGCCAAACTTCACATGTGCCTGCCACCCATGTTCTTTCACCTCAGCTGCTCAGTCAGCATACTTCAGCTTTTTCCTTTCAGTAGCTTCATGTACTGCGTCCTCGAATGTAATTGTAAGCTCTATGAAATAAACTACTCATTTTACTTTCAAAATACAACACAATGTCTGGCCTCAGTGTAATTAACGCAATGCACTCTGGCACCTTTATTTTACTTTCTTATTTACTTACTTCTGCTGTCAATTTCCAGTCACACGCTTCACCCCATTTGCCAATATTTAAAGCCTGCACACGCTCCTGACTATTTTCCCCCGCAAACACAAACCTAATCACTTTATTACTATTTCTACTACTACATTAGCTTTGGCCAAATGGTTAGAAAAGAGGACTTAGGACTGAAAGGTTGTTAGTTTGATTCCCACAACCGGCAGCAAAATTGGGGGCTGTGGGAGTGAAGGAACGACACTGCCCTCCTCCCTTAATCCACAGCTGAGGTTCCCCTTGAGGAAGGCACCGAGCCCACAACCCCTGGCCGCTCTGAGTTTATGTTCACGGCCCCTAGTGCACTAATGTGTTTGTGTGTTCACTGCCACAGATGGGTTAAATGCAGCAGACACATTTCGTTGTATGTTGTACAATTACATTACAAATAATAAGTAATAATAAATGTTGCCTTTCCACATATCACCTGACCCAAGGCCTGCTTTTCTACTTTTCTACTTTGCACTTAGTCTATCACAGTCTTTAGCTCTAATGAGCTGGCTACATGTACTGCCACTCGTGGCTTTCAATCCTTCCTGCTTTTTTTTTTTCTTTTTTTTTTAAACTGGCACTGATGCTTTTACCAGTGTCCTAACCTACTTCATTAGAGCCTTTCCATCCTCTTCACTTCTGTGATTGGATAATCATAAACTGTCAGCGGCCATCTAATGCAAGGCAGTAGGCCAAACTGCAGACACCTCAGTTTCAGCTTTCCTGGCAAACATGGTCTATCAATGCTATTAATAGCCCTCATCAGCTCTGCCTTATGGTCCACAACTTGCTCTGTATCATTTAGTGCTGCACTCTGCCATCTACCTAATCTCTTCACTGGTCTCTTCAGTACAGATGGGATCTGCTCTCCTTCCAATACAACATTTTCCAGCATAAGTTTTCCTTTAATTATTGATAAATTTCTAGACTTGCTTGGTTTAATTTTCAGCCTAGCCCACCTAAGGTTTTCATTTAACTTCCCCAGCAGCCGCCATGTGCAAGTGGCAAGTAGTGGTCAGGGTCATAATATCATCCATGTTATCCCTAAGTGGAAGGAGACGAGAACCTTCATGCAACATCTCCCTGCCTACAACCCACTTAGACACCCTAATTATGACCTCCATTGCCATTGTAGACGTTAGTGGTGAAATGGTGCATCCAGCCATTATACCCATGTCCATCGCCATGACTGTATTAAAACAAAACAAAAATCATTAAAATAAACTTTGTAATCTTATCTGGTACCTGGAAGAATTCAAAGGCTTTCCACATAAGGTTATGAGGCACTGAACCAAATGCATTAGCTATGTCTAAGAAAACATCATGTAGATACCTACCCTCTTTGTTTGCTGACTGAATCTGGTGCCAGATCATGCTGCTATGTTCCAAACAACCAGCAGAGCCAGAAACCCCTGCCTGTTATATACCCACAGCATCCTTATCCTTTGAGATAAGGATACACCCTCTCTCCACTCTTTTTGGAATTATCCCTTTCTTCCAAACTATCACAATTATGATGCACAAAAACGGTGTGATTTCAGGTGCGTTTTTGTGCACACCATTAGGCCCTGGAGCTGAACTTACTTTTGCATTACACACTACATCTTGAACCTCACTACATTTTGATGGCCAAAGGTCCGTTTGGCACTCTATTACACCCACTGGTGGGATGTCTTGTGGCAGCTCCAGCTCTTTTGCCTGATCTTCAGCACACTACTAAAATGCTCCTCTATTTCTTCCTTTTTAACGTTTAAACTCAGACTCCTCCTTATCAAATAAGGTTTTCACAAAATGAAAAGGTTTTCTAAAGAAAGCTCCCCTCGTAAAAAAATTCCTTCTTTTTCCTCCTATCGCTTACACTGCCAACCTACCCTTCAGCTCTTTTGTAGTAAGTTATTACCCTCTCTTTCCTGTTCCCCTGCTTGCCTCCACTGCTGTCTATGGGACCTTAACTCCTGAATGAGTTTATCTGTTTCTGTTCCTGCCTTGACTTCACTATGACTTGTAGCTTTTACTTTTTCTGCAACCTACCAAACTTTACCAATCCATATTCCTAAACAACTTCACCTAAACCAGGGGTCGGCAACTTTTACCACTCAAAGAGCCATTTGGACCCATTTCACACAGTAAAGAAAACACTGGGAGCCACAAAACCCTTTTGAAATTTTAAATGAAATAACACTGCGCATAACAGTTTTTTTTTTGCCTTTGTGCTATGTATAAACAAACTATACTGTGTTACATTTATGAAATCAATGAACGACTGCAGAGAAAATGAAATAACATTTCTGCATGCAACAAAATATTTTTAACTCCGAAAAAAAGACGTTGAGTTGACGGTTAAGTAAAATACTCAATGTGTATTTGAGTCCTCTTTGTAATGGAAAAAAAATATATATATATAAAGACATTGTGTTAACGGTGTGATTGTGATTTTCCAGAGGACTGAGGCTTAAAACACAGTGCCATTGTCTGTTTTCAGCTTTCTACCCCTCTCTTTTAACCCAAACCAAGCGCTAAACTCACAAATGTCTTGAAATATTGAGGTTATTCGAAAAAAGGTGTAACTGTTACTCAAAAACCATGATCTGATTCAAACCATGATGTGATCTGTAACACCACTGCTACTGAGTGAGCCAGATTTTAAGGTTCTGTTTTCCTCATTTTTCTTGACAGGGCTCCATCTTTGCAGTTCTTGAGTCAGAAGATGCAGCCAAGGTCTTTGTCGCAAGAGATGACGTCAAGCAGTTCAAAGGAAACAACATGATTGTTCTGATAAAGTATGTAACTACCAGTGACCATCTCCTAGTTTAGGCATCAGTTTGGACCTGATTGCAGTGCTATTGAAAAATCACTTTTTAAGTCTTGACTTGGGCTTAATCTATTGATATGGAAAATCTGCACATACTTTTTTGCATAAATTGTAACTTTAGCCCCGATTCTTATGACGATTTTCCACTTCATAGAACATACACGACCATACTCCAGACTCGACACGACTCTCTTGCTTTTCCACTGGCCAAATCTAGTACCTAGTCCCTGGAAGGTTTTCAGTCCCAGCTCCCCCGGAGTTCCAACCGTGCTGAGTAGGTACTAAATGGAAAGGTGTAAACCCTGCAGAGTGCTGATTGGCCAGAGCCATGTCAATCACCACAAAACGCAGAGCTCTTTCAAGTCCTGCACAGAAACCGGCTGCTTGTAAAATCTCTTAAATTACAACAGCTTTCACATTTATTTTTATCGGGGACACAGCAGAAGCCGAACATGAACGGCACCTAATTTTTCCTCTGCCGTTTTAGTGTAGTTGTTGAAAAGCCAGCGATTCCTGTTAGAGACGGGGTTTTGCGATGTCACTTGATCAATTTCTCGGGGAGCCCCGCCAGAGAAAATTATGACAAGCTTCACGCATGCCGAGCTGTGTCGAGTCGATTAGAGCTGGACCCATGCAGTGGAAAATTTAGACTCTCCAAGTCTGAGCTGGTGGGCACTAGTTTGTAGATTTTGTTTTAGTGGGTTGATCTTAAGAGCTAGAAAAAATTTGAATGGCACCGAATCCTTCTAATAGAGGTTGTGAGTTCACTCTATTTCCATCTGTTCAGCAGTGACCTCGAATTTGTGTAGTGAGATCCCAAGTCATTGGTTATAGATTTCCATTTGAACAGTCTCCATAAAAATCTATCCAATCTTTTTATAAAGCTGTTCAGACAAATAAATGTCACTGTACATTCAATATTTTGACTGTTGGTGTGCTGGTAGATTTTTGTTTCAGCCCCTACATGAGGATAAATTTAAAGCTGACCAATTTCTTATTGTGCCATGGACCAGATGAATATCCAAAACCATTTTCCCTGTGGGATTTTTACTGAAAAACAGTTTAGTGAACTCCAATTAACTGTAGAGACTGTGTAAAGTATGGTCACATACAAAGCACTGTAAATTTTTAATGCAGTTTTGCTAGCCAACTTGCTAACCAGAAACAGCAAACATAATGCTAAAACAATTCTCAGATTAACCTTTAACCTTGGAATTCAAGCATTGTTATACAAAAGACAGCATTTTTAGAAACCATCACAGTCAAAGCAATAATGCTACAGGTTAATTGTACTTTTACTGTTTTTTTTTGTTTGTTTGTTTGTTTTCCCCTCCCAATATTTTAATCTAATGCATTTTATATAGAAATGACTACTTTGCTAAGAAGGCTGAGGAGAGGAAACAGATTCGAGCAGATGCAAAGGCCAAAGCCAGAAGGTGAGAAATTCAATTAATGGGTTTGTAATTACTGCTTCTTCTTTGACTATGTCAGATGTTTCTAGATATTTTGAGTGGCCTGTTATGTAGCTGCAATCCTGCTGCTTGTTTATTTGCAGATTTAATTGTAGCAAATGTGCAACCATGGAATGATGAAAATTTGTATTTTAGTGAAAAAGAAGAAAGGCAAATACAGGTTGAAGAGGAAGAATTGGTGAGTATAAAAATCCTGATAGTTTAAAAAAAAATTATATTTTTTCATATGCTCCTCATTGTGTAAAAAATTCTGTTTTTATATTTTACTTTTTCAGAAGTCTCTGGATGAGCAGAGAGGCTGTTTGCTGAAATTTTCAGGTGAACTGGGTCAGATATCTCGAGAGGACTTTCATGAGATTTTCTCTGACCATGTTCAAATCAAGTGGATTGACTTTACCAGAGGATCTAAGGAGGTGAGTCCTGCAGTGCATTTTGGCTTTTATTTTGACTGTTGAGGGCACCCAAAAATGTACTTCTACACTCGCACATTCTAGGTTCATGTTCAGCAGCTCCCACTCAACCAAATTCATTCTATGCATTTTTATGGAGATTATAAAAGATCTGCATACACATCTAGCTTCAATTAGACAAGTTTGTGCCATTATGTATTTATTCTTTTATATAATTTTTATTGTATTATCAACAGCTTACATTCAGTACAAAAGGCTGTTTTACATCCAACACCCAAACCCTCATTCTCATCTCCCAACACGCCTCTCCTGATGATGATGAATTTGATGAACTGAAGTCGGCTATAAATGATTGCTGATTTTATGACATTTGTGTCATATACTGAATCTTTAATTACTCCCATATTCCGCAGAGATTAGAAAGGTACAATGGAACTCCAAAACATGTCTCAGGACAACCCCAAACACACACCCATTTTCAAACAATGTTTTTCAACTTAATTCTTGATAATTTATAATATTTGCAAGTGTTGATCCTCACCTTAAAAAAAAGAACATTCTAGGTGGACCTACACTTGTTGCAATGTTATTCATATAAACAGTTACCTCAAGTACCATGTACTTGACAATGTATTTAAGAACACATTGGCTCATTGTTTAACTAAATATACTTAATATAAAATTATGTTTTGTGACTATCCAATGACAGCGTAAACCAAGAGGCCTGACATTCCTGCATCATATCAGTGTTGTAGCCAGCAAAGAACTTCAGCTGAGTGCCATCAGCTAGACAATGATTAGCTTTCTTTGTGCCTTCCAGGATAGTCTGTCAGTTGCTATAGAGTAGGAATGTAAAAATCATGGTCCTTTGTCTTGATGTGTTTGCAAATATACACTGTGCTGTCTTCAATGGGGGGCTGTGGGAGGACTTGACCACATATGACATTTGAAGCAAGGCATTGGAGCCTGTATCATGCAAAAAAGGAGCATGCCACGTGAAGCCCCAGTTCGAGGCTTGTATCGTTACAGTAAAAATCAAGTGATTGGTGACAAACAAGGGCTCGGATTCTGTGGGACACGTTTCATTTTGAGTGTCGCTACCGCATAAAGATGATTTGAGCCTTGCGGCACTCTGTGGGTTTTTCTTCCTATTTATATCAGCTAGCACTGACATTTTTATATACTCTGGACTCCTCAGTGCTATGTGAAAGGGTATTCTCTAAGGCTGGTTAGATTGTATCAAAGAAAAGGAATTGCCTCAGCCCCAACACAGTTAAAAAGCTTCTTTTTTTAAAACAAGTATCAATATTTGTTTGTCATTTTCCCCATACTGCTCTGTTGCAGCTTACTGTCCTTCACTCCCAGTTCCAGAATCATTCTTGCATTCAGTGTCAGTGTACATCATTGATGTATTTGAGTGTTCACCATCATAACATCACACTCGACTAATAAAGGTTAAGAGTGAAGTCGAGGCGGCAAGTAGAACTACATAAACTAATTCTGGAGTTAAATGCTCTTAGAAAGCAGTGGAGGCAAGCAATGGAAGAGGAAAAAAAATTGATATTTAAATACTACAGAAAGAGCTGAAGGGTAGGCTGACAGCATTAAGAAGAGCAGAGAACTTGAGGAAAAAGAAGGAATATGCCACGTGGTTTCCTTTGGGAATTATTTTAATTTTGTTAAGACCTTTATTTGGTAAGGAAAAATCTGGGAGTTTCAAAGTTGGAAAGAGGGAATTAGAGGAGCATTTCAATGGTGTGTATACAGATAAGTATAAGGCAAAGGAGCTATGGTTGCCATGGGATATTCCACTATTACTTATGGAGGTGTTGTGGACTTAATTCAATGAGAGGAGGTGCCTACCTGATGACCCCTGTGACGAGCTAGTGGTTGGTTTGGTTACTCATGGGCTGGGCTCAATGAGTAACCGTAGTTTTAAGGATAACTGGTTGCTGATCAGGGCGGCACGGTAGCGCAGCAGGTAGTGTCACAGTCACACAGCTACAGGGACCTGGAGGTTGTGGGTTCGATTCCCACTCCGGGTGACTGTCTGTGAGGAGTTGGTGTGTTCTCCCCGTGTCTGTGTGGGTTTCCTCCCACAGTCCAAAAGCACACGTAGGTGGATTGAATTGGGTGAACTGGATAAGCGGTTACAGATAATGAATAAATGAATGAATGGTTGCTGATCGGATCATAAACAGCCACAGTAACCTTAGGGTTTAGGAATCAACAGGAATTTTGTGTCTGCAAGTAAAAAGAGTGTGTAGTGGGCCCTATGTGAAGCTCTACTGGATTGGCATAAGACATTTTATATCTGGTGTAAAATTATAATTATTTCCATGCAAACACACACTTTTATATTCATTGAGAAAGGACAAATAGCAAACATATAGACAGATTTTAAACATAGACTTTCCAGGATACTCTGACTTTAATTATGATTAATTTAGTCTGTCATACATCCCTTTGCACAGAAGGCGTCACTAGTGAGAACGTTTCAATGAGGCTTCGGTTAATGAACCTTTTGGCAAACTATTGAGCTAGAAGCCCCATTGGTTCATGAAGCCTTGTTTTGCCACCACTAACCACTGGGATACAGTTAGGCAACATCCTCTGGAGGTAGCCTATGGGATTGATGCAGTCTATGCCCTATTTCTTGATTCTTAGTCAAACTAAGATTATTTATTGAGCTCATGTCTTCAGTTAGGGGTGGCACGATGGCGCAGCAGGTAGTGTCGCAGTCACACAGCTCCAGGGACCTGGAGGTTGTGGGTTCGAGTCCCACTCCAGGTTACTGTCTGTGAGGAGTTTGGTGTGTTCTCCCTGTGTCTGTGTGGGGTTCCTCCGGGTGCTCCGGTTTCCTGGCAGGTGCATTGGGGACTCAGTGTCCTTATGTGTGTTGCCCTGTGAAGCACTGGCGCCCCCTCCAGGGTGTATTCCTGCCTAGCGCCTAATGATTCCAGGTAGGCTCTGGACCTACCGTGACCCTGAACTGGATAAGTGGTTACAGATAATGAATAAATGCTTTCAGTTATATTCAAAGTGTTTCTTTTAATGAATGCCGAAAATAGAGTTTTGTCAGTGTTAAGTGTTGTGCTGCCGTTTTGTCTCATGCCTCAGCAGACATTCCCATGTTAATATGCATTTTTGATACTCGTTTCAATGAGCTTTACTCAATGACCAACTTTCCAAATTCAGGGAACCATCTTGTTCTGCTCAAATGCAAAAGAGTCTCTGCAGAAGGCCCAGGATGCTGCAGGTGGGGAGCTGAAGGTTAAAGAAAAAGCTGTTCAGTGGGAGGTCCTGGAAGGAGATGAGGAAATGGAGATGCTGAAGAAGATCATAGAGAGTCAACAGGAGTCAATGAATAAACGCAAAGGAGGAAAAGGTATCTCTCATTGCAGTCTACTCTAAACAATATAAGCAAATATAATATTTATTTGTACAGCTTTTTATACAACATGATGTTGTGACAAAGCAAATTAGAGAAATCATCGCAAAAACAAAATGAATAGTCCCAATTGAGCAAACCTAAGGGAACATTGACAATGAAAGCTCAAGTCTGGAGGAAGAAACCTGGCAGAGGAGTCCTTGAAAAGTGCATTTCACAGACGTGACAAATATCCTCATGACAGTGTAAAAAGCTGTTCAGTCAGGCTTAGTAAGATTATGCCTTCCTACATGTTACTGCATTGTGGATTTATTTTTATATATATATATATTTTTTCATTTCTCTGAAACAAAATTTCTTAATGTGCAGTTAATAAAGCGGTAAATGTTGTTCATTCAAGTGTATTTTCTTATTAGAGATACAGAACACTGCTTTAACAAAATAAAATCTGTAAGTATAGTTAAGATGGGTAGAGTTGGTCTCGGTACTCCATATTGGCAGATATTTGAACATGAAATATTGGTATTGGAAGGGAAAAAGTGGTATAGGTGCATCCATAGAATTTTGTAATCAATACATAATTTAACAGGAAGCCAGTAAAGGGCTGATGTGATCAAATTTTCTAACTTTAGTGAGGACCCTGGCTGCAGCATTTTAAATTAACTGGCATTTACTCAAGTTTCTGCTGGAGCATCTGGACAGTAGAGCATTGCAATAATCAAATCTAACCAACATAACGTGTGGAAATGTCCATTTTAGTCACATAAGCAAAAGCACAGGGTGATTACGTGATATATTGATTAAATTTAGATGTCTTTTGCATATTCACTTGACATTTTATAAATTGACAAACTATAATCACTTCTGTTTTTGAAAGCATTCTTACCTTGCAGCATTTTTCTTCATGCCTGACTATATCTTTTTTGCAGGACTGTACCTTACTTTACTGTGTGACTAATATTTGGTTGACCTGTGTTTGTAGGAGGACACAAAGGTCGTGGACGTGGCCGGGGCAGCCGAAAGGACAGAGGAGGGAGAGACCAAGTGCAGTTCAAGGGCAAGAAAACAAAGTTTGACAGTGATAATGAGGATGATGCTGGTAATGAAGGAGGCAGTGCAGGTGAGAGTAATTTACACACCTGTCACACTAGGAAATGTTTGGGGTTTCTTAAGCATTTTTATTTTTCCTTCATTTTTAAATCTGTTAAAGAACAAAATTGAGCACTAGACTGATTTTTTTTCCCCCACTTCTCACAGAACCCACCTGTCCAAAGAAGAGATCCCTTGAGTCCAATGGGACAGATGCTGAAGCACCAGCATCCAAACATGCCAAGGAAGAGAATGGTTCATAATCAAGGATCCATAGCCCTGCTTTGTCTGTACTGTAGATATTCCCTTAAATGAGCAAAAAGCCCAGATAATTTCACTATCCAATGTTTAGTGCTAGCTACTAGCCTCCCATCTATGCCTCATCATGAATAAGCATCATGGAGAACTTATATTGCACTGAATCCTGTAGCATAAGGCTCATTAGTTATTGAATCTTTTGTTAATGTTCTAATCAAGGGGACATATCAATCAGCTTTTTATTCCGAATATTTTTGCCAACAGCTTACAATTTAATTTTCAATACTCTTGAATGGCATGTGATACAACAGGTAGTGTCGTGCCACATGACCCTGAACAGGATAAAGCCATTAAAGAATATTCTTTAACCTCAGTTTTCATGGCACTTCCATGTATTTCAAGATGCCTGATTTTATTAACATAATGCTCTCAAGCTATAACTTAGAAGGTTTTTTTTTTTAAATTTAAAATTCCCATGGATTGAAAACAGTAGTGTCTGAAGTCTTTGTTATCTGAGTCTAAGTGGAATGAATTATTTTTGTTGAAAGAGGACCATAGCAGGCAGGATTTGGTAATGCTGGAAAATTTTGTAGGTGTGTGTGGGCTTTCTTTTTAAAAACATTGAGCAGTAAACTGTAAACTACACCTTAAATCTCCCAAGTGCCATTTTATTTCACTTTGCTTATTGCAAACCTCAGAATGAGTAGGCACCTGACCCACCTGATCCTGAACAGGATAAGGTGGTTACAGAAAATAAATAAATAATACATTTATTCAGTGTAAGTCATTAATTGTAAAGCACTCAGATTTTCTTTATCACTTTGTTTTTCATACGTGATAAATTGAGCTTTTGTTTTGAATTTCAATAAGAATGGAAAGGGGATCATTATCAGTAAATGTAGCTGTAATCTGTGTCTGCATACTTGCAGTTTGGCCAGTAGATTGTGCTTTGTATTTTTTTATTTTTTTTTTCCCCCTCAGCATGATGGAACGTCACCTTGTAATACTGTACCTGGCCAAATTGAATAGATTTTCCAATCTGTAGCAAGTAAACAATTTACAAATTACACAACTATTTTGATCTGAACATATTGTCTTTGAAAATATTTTAATCAAGTTTTTTGAAATAATGGCATATTGTTGGGGGAACAATTGAGGGCAAAATATATGGAATCATTAAAAACTGTGGACCAACTTTCTCAAATAGCAGTCATCAGCTTTGCAGAAAAGAGCCTTGTCAAGTGTCAGTCGTAAATGTGATAAGTGATAAGATGCATTATCAGCTCGGAAAAAAAGTTTTCTCTTAATGGAATAAGAAAATAATCTTCAACTCCAATTTACAACTGTTCACTGACTGTTGAGGTAATGACTGCCATCTAACTTGACTGACCAGAAACCCCATATCATAGATAATGGGGAAATTAGATTTTCTTCAGGGTGTCATCTTTATAGTTTTATTAAAACCACACCAGACATCTTACAGCATTAGCTCCAAAATGGATTCATGAGTCATACCCGAGTATATGTACTCCATGATGGCATCTTTCGCCCACTATAGCCTTGTTTCCTTCTCTTTAGGTGTTAGTTCTGGTTTTCCTATTTTCTATATGTATAATATTTAATTATGATTTCCTATAGTTCTTTCCAATAGGACTCCTGTTTCCACTGATTTTAATTTTTTATTTACAAGACATATTGCATTGACTTTTCTATTTAGAGGCTTGGATGTCCTCCTGAGTTTACCCATATATAATCCTTTTTACAATTGTGTACACTTGCACCAGAGTTTAGAAAAGGCTATTATTAAGCAATAATCTGCTGCGCTCCATGTTGTAATTTTATATTTACATTAATTCAAATGACAACTCGTTTACCAAGTCCAGCAGCTAGTCAATGTCTGTAAGCATTTGCTTTTAACCACAGACTAATTATTCTTTTTATATTTTTGCCAATATTTGTTTCAGAAAAGAACATTAACAAATTGTTCATATATTTTTTCCTCATTGAGTGATTTGCACATTTTGTGACTTATTTATTGCTACCAAGTAAAAATTGACTCCAAGATTTTAACCAGGTGTAGTATAAATCTTGAATGTTTTGGGGAGTTTTCCACTTCACATTGCACTGAGTCTTCATATTGACTAAATATTGACTAAAATCATTTTCATGGATGTCTGTGTTTCAGTTTTGAAATGAATTGAGTTTTAGGCTTGGTTTATACTGAGGCTGAGTATATCCAAATTGTTCAAATGGAATTGTCTTTTTAGTGATGTAGACAATCCTCAAAACCCACAGTCATTCTATTATTAAGCAAGCAGTCACTAACTACAATTTGGAGATGGACAAAACATTTTCTAATACTGATATACACACAAACTACACAAGATTGTGGAGAAATTTATTGTATTACATACATTATAACAAAAATGCACATAAATAGTTTTTAATAAATGCCAGAGCCTGGGTTTTATTTTAAAGTGTAGGTCATGGATATTTTTCTGTTATTTTGCTGGGAAAAGCAGAGGGAGATGGAGAATACTGAAGTGGAAACACATAGTTGGGAAGGTTCACAAACAGCTAAAATCATAGTCATCCAGCACAGTGTAATTAGTAGTGTGTGAGATGTAGGGTTGGGCGGTTTGTATACTGTAGTATTAAATATGTGGATGGTATCGCAGAATGAGGGCAGTATTTATTGTGTGCGTGGTGTGTCATTTCTGTTTTGTGTCTTAAGAAATTCAGCTAAAATGTTTATGTACATTTAAGAGAGTTATTTAATTTTAACACCTAAATGAGGACTGATGAGTATAAACATTTAAACATCAAAACATCAGACTTTTTATCTGGTGTCAACTATAAACAGTGGTGTCACCTGCAACTCATGAATTGAGGCGGGGGGTGGGGGTAAGACTAACAAAAGAGTAGAGGGCAAGTTAGTGTTCTGCTCCAAACATGTTGAGTTATCCCACTGTTATTGGCCACGGCTAGTCTTACCCTAAGTGTGTGAGTGTGTGTTGCCCTGTGAAGGACTGGCGCCCCCTCCAGGGTGTATTCCTGCCTTGCGCCCAATGATTCCAGGTAGGCTCTGGACCCACCGTGACCCTGAATTGGATAAGCGGTTACAGATAATGGACGTATGGATGGATAGTCTTACCCTAATCCATGAGTTGCAGGTGACACCACTGTATAGTAGCCACCAAATAAAAAGTCTGACGGGTTTTTTTTTTATGTTTAAATGTTTTACTCTTTCAACACTCATCAGTCCTCATTTAGGTGTTAAAATGAAACAAGTATAGATCCCTTATCCATTTATTCATGTTATGTTTTTAAACTGAGCTCTGTTCGTCTGTCAGTCAGTATAAGAGTTAGGGCTGCATGCCAAATAGCGCCATACTTTCTGCACATCCCAGATAAACTAAAAATATTGCACCCAGACAGTAATTATACATTATTAATTCAACGAGGAAACATGAAATTTATTTTTTGTCAGCTGTAAAGTTCAACAAACAAGCACTATGACTGAAAAACTGCAAAAAAAGTAGGAAGACGTTTGGGATTCAAAGTTGGTTTGGAAATACGGAAATATCTCACTGATCACTCATATTTTCAGACAAGGTGAACTTAAACCAAATTAAAGAAATAATTTAGGCAGACTGTTTTGATCATACATTCTCCAACTGTGGTGGACAAAGTACAGATGTATTATATTGATATATCAATGTAAAATATTTTTCCAGTAAAAGTAGATGTATTCGATTTAGATATTCACTTGAGTAAAAGTATAAAAGCATCTACCTACAAATCTACTTAACAAGACTCATTCTTAATCAACGCATTGTAGGTGAAAAGACTCTAGTTTCACTCTTGGTTCACTGGTCATTTATAATAGAACGTCATTAATTAGTCTGACACTGATGAACAAGACAGAAATGGTCAAAGATAAATTACAATGAATGTTATATCAACTGTCACGTACGCCTAACGTGTTTCCCCTCCAAACCAACAGAGGTCGCTGTCTCCTGGGTATTAAACCCAATTTATGATTCTGCGTTGAACCTAGGCTGTAGGGCACACACCAAACCGAATCCAACACTGTAGCCTCACTTGCACCTCTAGAAATATAGCTAAGTACGCGTCACATAGATGCAGACTGCAATGTCTGTGACGGGTCCGCAGTAAGACGAACATAGATCAAGTTGAAGTGTGGGAATCTCCAAAAGAACTCCACACTACAGAGACTGAAGACAACAGCAAATTCACCACCAGAGGTTTCCTCAGATATTGGTTTGGATGTCACAGAATAAGATTAAACATAGGAAAAATATGCATGTCTCAGAAAAACATAAATCCCAACAAACACGGTTATGTTGTGACAACATATTTTTTTGGTGCCCACAACGTTGTCTTTTTGGTTGTCACAACATTGAAATGAAATTCCTCAGAAGGTTGTGACAACGTTTTGACAACCTCCCAGAAAGTTGTCAGATAGCGTTTTCACAACCTTCTGAGGAATTACATTTCAACGTCACAACGTAATTGTGTTTGCTGTACAACTGGTGTGAAGCATAAAGAAATAAGAGACATTGGCTTTGAAGGAACAAACTTGGTTTTATGAATCTCACAGCCAAATGCAAAAAAAACAATAAAAATATAAATTGTATAATTTTAAGATAAACCTGCCTTCTACAACAATCCTTTAATTCCACTATCAAGAGGAGACTGCAAATTATTAGTGTGACTATGTGCTCAATTTAGACTAGTAAAACATAAATACAAAATATTACATATATTTACTGTAAGTTTAGTCCACATCTGAACACTTGTTATCACCAACATCCAACAGCTTGAAAAGAATATTAACAAATAAATTATTTCTGAATTTACAGCCAGTACAAATCAGATATTTTGGCTGCACTACTGCAAACCAAATCAGACAATCTACATTTACATTTTAAATTGCTGAATTTTCTAATCCCAAACAGGTAAATTTTGCAGAATTTAGTCCACATCTGAACATATTTCAATCAGTTAAAAAAACTTTAAATTTAACACTGATATCCACAAATGGATTAGAAAAATTAACAAAACAGATGTTCAGTTATTGCTGAATTTACCTGCTTTAGAGTGGTGCAAGCAACAAAAGCAGACAATCTACCTGCATTGTTTTGAAAGTGCTGAATTTAAGGGGTATCAACCCAGCAAAATGCCGGTTCTCTAACATAGAGACTGAATCCTTAGAGAGGGAAGTCACAGTCATAAATCTGAGTATAATGGCCAAAACCTTAACAGGAACACTTTCAAACAGGTGACATACCATCTAGGGCTTGAAGAGTTTGCTCTAAATGGATTGAATTCTGTTGGTGCATCTGTCTCATAGTCCAACGAAAATGCTTTGCCTCATTTTAGTTTTAGTCCGTCTAGATATTTCAATTTCAGTGCATACAACAGTCCAAAAAGCATAATGAAGAATGTGGTGAAATGAAAAAAACATTCCATCACCACTGCTCCCTCAATGACAATGGCCATGTTCACAAGTGTCTGTGGTGTTGCCTGAGCAAGGTCATCATACTCCATCACTTCAACAATCATTTTATTCTCTTCTTGGGTAAGACTCCTCAGGATGTGTATCCTAAATAAAATCAAAAATATATGCAAATGTATGGTGTCCTTGAGTGCTCACTCAATTTTAATTACACTCTTTCTGAAACCTTTCACAATAAAAATAAATATATTTTTAAGCATAAATATATATCTGGCTCATTTACATTTGATTTTGATTTCAAGCAAATGTTTAAAAAACAGAGACCGCCTTTTATTATTATTATTAATTTGGAAAACTTGCTGTGCTCCAACATCTGTGCAATAATCATGCTGTCTTAACAGCATCTTGATATACCACACCTGTCAGGTGGATGGGTTATCTTAGCAAAGGAGAAGTGCTCACTAACACAGATTTAGACAAATTTATTAACAATATTTGAGAGAAAAAGGCTTAGATCTTTGAGGTCAGCTCATGAAAAATGAGAGCAAAAACAAAAGGGTTGTGTTTATATTTTTGTTCAGTATGTCTAAAAAGAACTATAAAATATGTCTGAAAACTCACTAGGCAGGTCTTTAAAACAGGTTCACACTCCCTTTAGGCCTTCTATGTCTGTTGTTTAAAAGATGGAAGAGAATCACCTATAAAGTGCACAACTACAGAATAAGAGTACAACTCAGTTTACTGTAAATCAGGGATGTTCACAGATCCAGAAGAGCCTGTGTGCAGCATTGTTGGATAATTTCCCTACTTGAGAACACCCACTTAAACTCAGCAATTAATAGAGAAGTAAAACATGAAAATCATCAAACTGTGCTGGACACCAGCCCTCTAGGACAGGAAATAAATGTCCCTGTTATGGACTATATATGATGAATACATTTACAATCTTATTGTAGCCTTTTTATAGTTATGTATTTATTTTGCAAACAATGCTTTATTTTTTTATTGCTAATGTTAGCATTAGATAATGTAGCTAGATACAATGGCAGAACAAAAATACAGTAAAGAAATGTATATGATCAATTAGCATAACGATCTAAACTTCAAGCTCTAACTTGGCTACATTAATATTTGGTTGTCTGTCGGTAACTGTTTATTATTATTATTATTATTATTATTATTATTATTATTATTATTATTATTCGCAAGGGGATATGGACGACATTTAAATCCTGCGGTAACTTTATTGGCTAGCTAGCAGATAACATTAATCTAGCATGTTACTGAAAGAGCAACTAAGGCTTAACCATGATTATATCTCACATTTAATAGCCAAAGTATTAATTAAATACATTGAACTAATTGTCGTGAATGTTTTTGAAAGAAAGTATTTTCGTACTTACAGAGTTTGTGAGGGTCCGTGTATCGATCGATGGCTCCGCTGAAAAATCCGTTACAAAACCGCTTCAAACCACAACAATCAGCGGCTCGCGCTGCCAGCTCCCTGACGAGCACGGGTTTAACCAAACGCATGCTCAAGGGCACCCAGGAATTCTATACGCCGTGTCTATACACACACACACACACACACACACACACACACACACACACACACACACACACTTACTTATATTTATATATACTTGTAAGGACGTCCATAGATAGATAGATAGATAGATAGATAGATAGATAGATAGATACTTTATTGATCCCCAAGGGACATTCAAGAATGATTACTGTAGCTAAATAACGATTTACTCTTATTTTTTCACACAAAAGTACCCCTTTGTAAAAATGTTGAGGACCAATAAAGTGTCCTGACAGTACAATAAAATGTGAGAACAAACAAAAATACGCCACCCCACACACAAAAGCAGTGTTAATTCACTAAAAACTTAATCCAATCTGTAAAAGCTACCAAATACCCTTTTCAACCCAAGTCAACGTCTGTCTGAAATGATAATAATAATTAAAAAAATAAGTAATAAAATTATTTCTGTATGGATTTTTTCAATGTGGCCAATAGGTCGTTGTATGCTTAGCTGAACCTATGTGTGCTTTTAGGTCCTTTACACCTTTATTTGCTACACATTAGTGATGTGTCGGTCGCGAACGAACCGGTTCAAAGAGCCGGCTCTTGTTAGTGAACGATGAGAGCCGGTTCCCGTCTAAGACCGAGCCATTTTTTTCTAAGGCTTGTCATTCAACCAATCAGAGAACAACAAGCAAGCTCCAACCCTCCAACCCTCCAAGCTGAGACACTTGGTTTTCCTGAATGCCAATCTGCCTTCCAAAAAATAGTTGAAGAAAATGTTAAATCAGTTAAATGTTGACAGTTGTGGTTGTTTTTTATCACTACCGTTGAATGCTGCTGTTTTGCCCTTTGTAGATTATTTGTTTATTTTATTACCCAGAAATGGATGGTTATTTAATTTAATAAGCTATTTTGTAATACCTACCTTTTGGGTTCCATTGGCTGTATTTCAGAGTTTACAAGTGATATTTATTAAGGTGTTTAAATAAAAATCCAGTTATTTATACAATTGAATGTGTGAGTGCAATTAGTGAGTTATTACAAGACAGACATAAAAACAATTGGCCATTGCAACACTATTTATTATTTTTAATATTGAACAGTAATATTTTGTCCCTATAGTCATGTAAAATGTAGGTAATATTGCCCTGTACCAGTGGAAATAAGTGGTAAAACAAAGAGCCATTTAGGAGCCGAAAGAGCCGGCTCTTTATGAAGAGTCGAGCCAAAAGAGCCGGCTCCCCAAAAAGAGCCGAAATTCCCATCACTACTACACATGGGAAAACATGGTAATTAATCCGAGAATTTTCATTTACGTTTCCGCATAGGTGCTCGAGATGAGGGTAGGTACATGAGCTTTGCCTGACGTAAACAAGGACTACTGACGTGCAGACTGACCAATTAAATGTTTACAGAGAAGGTTTTCGACCAATAACGGTAGCTCTAGAGTCAGACCGTCCAATCAGAAGATTTTAGGCTACTTCACCACTCCCCCTTCTCACTCAAGCGAACCAAACGGAGTAGGGGAGGGCGGGACTAGTTTGTGAACGAAGCGCTTCTCTAAATTTTATGTAAGCTCTAGAAAACCAAAATCCCGGACGTTTGTGAAATTCCGCCCGTACATTTTTTAAGTCTAAAAAAGAGTCCGGGTAAAAGAGGACGTCTGGTCACCCTATTTTACCATACAGCATCTTTATTTAATAATAACCTTGTGACAATGTTGTTCAGACAACGTAATCAGTTCCAGCTTTTGACAACGTTGTAAGAAAGTAGACAAAGTTATGACAACGTTGTGTGTTTGCTGGGTAACTTGAATTTATAACCTGGGGACGTTAAAGTTTCTGCAATTACATTTTGGGAGCCATATTGCAGGCCCCCCTTACAATCCTTGGTCATTATGGTAAACCCATAATAATTTGATTCAGTAATCAACCCAAACGAATTCTCTTTTTCCTTAGTTTGTTTTTCTAAACCCAAAAGATAAGCCTGGATTTTCTCCCAGTCTGATTAATGTTTTGCAGTCTCAGAACTTTTAAAAAACTTTCTCTCAATCTGCTGAAAAGTATGTGAAAAAGATTGTATACAGCCTGTTGTGAAAAACAGGACCTGCGTATTCGTGTGTAGTATGTATAGTATTCATGTGTGTAGTATGTCAGGAACGTTGGTGTAGTGACTGAAGTTATGTGTGAGTACGCAGCTTTGCGGTTCGTGTTTCACCCGGAACATTAAGGAGGGATCAGCGCCTGTTGCCTTGGAAACGAAAACATGTTGGGCTTAAGTAGTACCAGAGAAACCGACTAAAACCTTGCCTTTATTATAGATCAGCAACTTATTACAAACACACGGCCTACAATATTAGCTACCTAAGGGCGCGGTAAAATTGGTGCTTTTGTAATTTTAACACGGAAATATGAGCAGGTATTCTTAAGTCTATAGATATGTTTAAACTAAAGTGTTTTTTATATCGTAGTTATCTCTAATACGCTTTTGAGGCTTGTCATTTTCCTCTGTTCAGAAATGTTTTAAGATATATCTTTATATTTCAGGTTATTGTGTGTTGGCAACTCCTCAAAACTCCCAGAAAAGGTACATTAATACAAGTAGTTTTATATGTATTATGGTTACATAATATTTGCAAAATATTTTGAAAGCCTTAAACTTAACCCTGTTCATCAAAATGATAGCTATGTAGAAGTGAGGAAGAAAAATCCTCTAATGCCTGAAAAGTGGCTTAAATTTAATTCTTTAGCACACCTTTGCCTTAATTCAGTATGCGCAGGTCTATGGTGTAATTCCATATCAGTGTCCATCCACTGCTTGCCTGCAGATTGATTTTCACTGAAAGTGTTCTTGAACTGATAATATTTGCAGGGAGGTTCATCCAAATCCAATTTATTTTGTTAACTTATATATCTATGATAAAATCTGTAGTGGGGTGTTTCAGGCATGGAGACTCCAAGGAAGACCCAGAACACACTGGACTGTTTATGTCTCGACTAGCCTGGGAACGCTCTGTATCCCCCAAGAATATTTGGAAGAGAGAGCTAGTGAGATGGAGGTCTGGGTTTCTTTACCCGGACTGCTGCCCGGTAACCTGGATCCACATAAGAGATAAACACTGGCCTGGAAATCATTGGAACTCGGTTCTCTGTAGTGATGGAGCTCCATTTACAATCTTTGAATGAGTCAGGGATCTAGAACTAATCACCCAAAGTCAGTACCTGTTCTAGCATTTAGCCAAAATCTTATCAGAGGAATAAAACCTGCTACTGCAACAAAGACAAAGTATATTCTCTTTTGCCTAATATACACCACCATTATAAATTTTCTTTGATTATTTAGTTTGCTTTTACTTCCAGGGTGCAGTACCAGAAAAAGAAGAAGCTCAGAGTTCAGGAGGTAAATACATAGAATTATATATTAAAGTTAAATGAACTAAAGTGACTTTAGACAAATCATATATATTGACATTAAGAATTAACATATCTGAGAGCGGGCGGCACGGTGGCGCAGCAGGTAGTGTCGCAGTCACACAGCTCCAGAGGCCTGGAAGTTGTGGGTTTGATTCCCGCTCCGGGTGACTGTCTGTGAGGAGTTTGGTGTGTTCTCCCTGTGTCTGTGTGGGGTTCCTCCGGCAGTCCAAAAACACACATTGATAGGTGGATTGGCGACTTAAAAGTGTCCGTAGGTGTGAGTGAATGTGTGTCTGTGTTGCCCTGTGAAGGACTGGCGCCCCCTCCAGGGTGTATTCCTGCCTTGCGCCCAATGATTCCAGGTAGGCTCTGGACCCACTGCGACCCTGAATTGGATAAGCAGTTACAGATAATGAATGGATGAATATCTGAGAGCTGTTTCAATCATAATGAAAATTAACTTATTATTGATTTCTTTAAAACCCTGTAATCAAATGCTGATTTATATTCACCCTATTTAATAAATTTGCTTCTTTCTTTTCTTTTTAGCACCGGCATTAAACAAATCAGTCCGTTCGAAACCCAAGTAGGTTTAAGCTAAAGAGAGTTCTCATTTCAGCAGTTATTTTATATATATATATATATATATATATATATATATATATATATATAGACACACACAAACACAGAGAGAGAGACTGATTAATGCATCATTTGGCTAAAGCTCCTAACATTTTGTCTGAAAAAGAACCAGTGCTCTTTAACATAGACAGAGTAGTGTAAATGGAATTACTGACTACTGTGACTAGGATCATATTTTGAACTCAAGGACACTAGCTTGTCTACTTAAACGGCCATTTTTTATGCAGTTGTCCTAGGTCAGACACACTTATGAGCTATAGCTGAATACAGCATTAGTTTTCATTCCTTTGATATAGCCATACAAAATGTTATGTTTCTATAAATAAAATCTTGGTACATAATTAATTAACAAAATAAAATGTTATATGTTTATAATTTTCAGTCAATATAAGCATATCCTAAGCTGAAAACAATCATCAAAATTATCCTTATCCTGAGCTAATTTTCATGGATTCAAGTTTGTGGGATGGCACTAGCCATTACAATGCTAGAATGACGTGTTTATTAGTAATTAAATAACATTTCTGCTTGTTTTAGGTCTCTTAAATCCAGCACACAGCCTCAATGGATATGTCCTTCAGCAGCTCTTGATAAAGGACATATCACAATTAACTTCAGCAGGTAAAAGTGAATATAAAATATTCACATAAAATATTTGGCCAAAAATATATTTTAATGTTTTCATTCAAAGGAACACTGCACATGAGATGGTTTTTTTTTTTTTTTGCTCCTGGGGCTCCCCCTAGTGTATTTTCATGAAAATTACTGTAATGTAAATCTCAAATTTGCTGGGATGCAAAAGACATACTTCTTCCATACACCATAAATTGCATGTTTTTTATCCCTGGTATTATGTTTGTTATTTGTCTGTGTGTGTTACACAGGAGAAATTAAATAATTTGCTGTCTGTATCCTCTGTCTGAGATCTTGAATGGCTGTGGTTTATGGGCTTTGGATGCCAGGGGTGCTCATGCGCTCAAGTAAGCTCTAATACATTTCCTTTTTTGTAATCCCTTACCCCAGGAGCCAAGCAGTTTTACAGCCTCTGTCCCGCAGAGACATAACCATGCATGGAGTAGAAGAAAAATGGGCAAATAAGTCATCTCCTGGAAACCACAATAATGACAGCGGTAACATTGTTAATGTTGTTTACTCATGTATTTGTGTGTTGTTTTTGTTTTGTTTTTTTTGGACGGAATACGGCTTAGCTGTGCATGAGTTCAGAGGGATCAGTACATTTTTTTTTGTTCCTTGTTGCACCATCCATTGTTTACTGGATTATTTTGTCAGCCACCAATCCAAGGACAATTTGTACCTCTTCAAAAAACGTTGACATTTACATGTCATAGTTTAGTCCATACTATTCAAAGGCCTTATAATACCATCAGTTCAAAAGGATACAATCCCTGGCTCCACATGTCTCAGACCACACTAATGCGAGCCCTCACACCTTCCAACTTTGCTTTGGGGAGTCATGGGTAACAGGAGGTGCTGGCAGTTACTAAATTTGGAGGACAATTGAGGGGGAAAGGTAACAAAGGTTAATTATTAATAATAATACCAGAAAGTGTCCTTTGGAATGATCATGGAAGAATCTATTTTAGGTCACTAAAGAAAATTAAGTATAAGTTGTGCTTTTTTCTATAAACCTTATTTTGCTAGTATGCTAGTAAAGGCTGAAATGGGGTGGTGAACTCTGATGTTTTTGGGGAAGAGTTCAGGGTGGCTTTGGAATGCGTATGAAGCTAAACCCCAAAAACTGCAGACATGCAGTTAAGTGTTACACACTGCTCACTTTTTAATAATTTTTATACTGTACTTTGTACTGTTGTACAGTTTTAACTTTATTCTTCTTACCTATAGTTTAGTATTATTTATTTATTTTGTCCTGGATCATGAATAGGTGAGTGAAAAGGGGTTTAGTGAGTCCACAAATTAACTGTTTTTAATAAACTAGTGCATGACTGAGCGCCGTGTGAGATGGTAGAGGAATAGCATTAGGTAGAATAAATTAAAATTTATTTGTATAGCGCTTTTCACAGCTGATGTTGTCACAACGCAGCTTCACAGAATTCCAGTAAAGACAAAAGTTTTAACATGAAATGTAATACCCCCCATGAGAGCAAGCCAGGGGCGACAGTGGCAAGGTAAAACTCACTCATACCTGAGCTAGAAACATTGGGAGGAACCAAGGGACCGCTGGTCAATCTACATACAAATTATTGACAAAAATAAGAGGACCCTATACATCACATAGGTCTGCTGTTATGCTCATGTGTACTGATACAAACATAGTATACAGGGTGGGCCATTTATATGGATACACCTTAATAAAATGGGAATGGTTGGTGATATTAACTTCCTGTTTGTGGCACATTACTATATGGGAGGGGGGAAACTTTTCAAGATTTGTTTGATATTTCTTTTATCAGGCCTAGTTGACGTTAATTAAACTTAAGTACCAAACTTAAGTTCTCTCCCCTCTCAACCACAATGTCCTCGGTTTCGACCCCCGCCAAAGGGAAGGAACCAGACATTAAAGAGGCAGCATCTCACCCGTGTCCAGCGTCATGCGGAGCCACCATCTTGGGCAGGGACCCTCACCCACTGGGCATTGTGTGTATAGGCAATAAACACGCCCAAGCGTCACTGGCAGACCCGCAAACATGCACTCACTGTGTTTTGATGCCACAGAAAGTAAGAGAGAGGAGGTTGAGAGTGGCTGTAGCAAACAAAAAGGACCCCTATCTGTCTGGGGCAGTACCCAAAGCTACAGCCAGCGACCATCAGCCGCGAGCCTCCATGAGCTGGGCGGACATGATAGAAGCTGGATCCCCCGAAATGCCTTCCCTTTTTGAGGATGTTCTCACTAAAGCGGAAGGGAAGACGGGGGCTGAGGACTCTGAGGGCGATGCAACTCTGACCTCCTCGGTGTGGGCGACATGGAGGAGGACGAGGAGGATGACTCCATCTTCCCGGCCCAAGAGCCCAGACCACTCAGTGCATCTGACACTGGCTCTCAGGCTGACAATAACCTATATGAGGTGTGTAAACAGGCTGCCGCTAAACTGGCCATACCTTGGCCAGCAGCATTGAACGGAGAAGGAGCAGAAAGGGACCTTTATGATGGAAAAAGGCTCCCTCCGGCGCAACCCTCAATTAGACAGCTTCTTCCTGCGGTCCCTGCCTGCATGAAGGAGATGGGTCGCTGCTGATCCAGCCCTTTTAAGAGCAAGTTTCCCATGAAGGGTTGCTCTAAGCTGGAAATTAATGGGATGGCGGAGCTGGGGCTGATTGGAACCCCAACAGTAGAGTCTTCAGTGACCTACCGCCTCCATCCTAACTGCCGCATCATCTCAGCCTCCTCCAACATTTCTCTACCCAGTAAAGCGGATCACCTCACAGAATCAATCAGACAGGTGCCTCGCCCCCTTTCATCAGCTCAGCAAGGCTTTGCAGCCACGGCTGTAAGAGCTAGGTATGGGGGGGGGCAAAGCTCAGAGGCCAAACACGGGGGTTCAACAGGTCAGTCAGTGACCTAAAACAGTTAACCCAGGCCGTAGGGAAAACAGTCCTTTGCAGCTGTAGCAGCTAAGAACCGTCCACCTCCATCCCCCGCAGAAGGAAAGAAGAAGCAGACTGCCTGACTCCCCGTCAGCTTCCTCCCTTAACCTCTCCTTCTCCCACCAAATGGAGAAAATTGGAGAGAAGCTACAGCCCCAGTTTTCTGTGTTCAGAGGGCTCCCCAGTTATGGAACTTCTGGGAACCCCTATTCCACCTTCTTTTCCAGTTCTAGAGAAAGAGGAGATACAGGGGCTTTTCTACGTTCCGTGTGTCACCAACCACTCAGTTTTACGGACATAAAAATAAAGAAGGCACTATCGCAGCCAGGCGGAAAGCCAAGGGCGATGTGATCCACACTTTTCAAAATACTGTCTATGGCCACTAGAGGGGCCTCACGCCCCTTCTTTGGGCGGAGACACCTGTCTCCCCGTGAGACCGTCATCAATCCGCGACAGAGGCTCATTTGCAACTCGGGCAGCCCAGTGGCGTGCAATCGCAATTCATCCATGGGTTCAGTCCACAGTTTCCCGGGGGTACGGACTACAGTTTACTATGAAACCGCCAAAATTCAACGGGATGTTGGTCTCTTTGGCCAGCAAGGATTCAGCTCGCATTCTAAGGGACGAGATTATTTCCCTATTAAAAAAGCGATCAAAGTGATTGCAGAAGGGGAAATTCAGCAGGGTTTTTACTCCCGCTACTTTGTCGTTCCAAAGAAAGAGGGCGCGGCACCCCGCCCTATCTTAGACCTCCATCTACACAAATACACATTCAGGATGTTAACACACAAAGTGCTTTGACAGTCGATTCGTCAGCACGATTGGTTTGTGACAATCGATCTGTCAGATGCTTTTTTTCCACATAGATATTTACCCCGCACACAGAAAATATCTCAGGTTTGCATTCAAAGGCAAAGCCTATGAATATCAAACGGTCCTGTTCGGGCTGTCTTTAGCACCACGGGTGTTCAGCAAGTGTGTGGAAGCAGTGCTTGCTTTCATTCTAATGGGAAATTTATCCAGAGCCTTCTTTCTATTGTCTAGAGTGCAGTCCGGGAATAGTCTATATCTCCCATAGTGAAACACAGTGAAGTTAGAAAAAGAGCGTTGGGTTATTTGACGTAATCCCTGGTTCTTTGATAACAGAGTGAGGTGTTTCAACCACTTTTCCTCCCTGCACTGGGATGGGAAGAAATCTCTCTAGAATAACCCTCTCAGGGAGGACGACTGTGACTAAGGGGGAGAGGCGGAGCACACAAGTCGACCTGTCTGTCATTGACAGACGTGATGCAATTGGAGCTTCCGTAGTTGGTCATGCCCAAGGCGATTCCCATAGTGAAACACCTCACTCTGTTATCAAAGAACGAGGGATTACGTCAAGTAACCCAACGTTTTCTGCCTAGATTTGAAGACTCGACTGTGTCTGAATCCTGAACATTTTCTGGAAGATCATTACAGAATTTGGGGGCTTTAGAAAAAGAAAAGGCTCTTCCCCCAGCTGAAGCCTGTACTCTGTGATCTGAGAAATCATTAATTCATTCATCCATTCATTATCTGTAACCGCTTATCCAGTTCAGGGTCATGGTGGGTCCAGGGCCTACCTAGAATCATTGGGCGCAAGGCAGGAATACAACCTGGAGGAGGTGCCAGTCCTTCACAGGGCAACACACACACATTCACTCACACCTACGGACACTTTTGAGTTACCAATCCACCTACCAAAGTGTGTTTTTGGACTGTGGGAGGAAACCGGAGCACCCGGAGGAAACCCACGCGGACACAGGGAGAACACACCAACACCAACTTCTCACAGACAGTCACCCGGAACGGGAATCGAACCCACAACCTCCAGGTCCCTGGAGCTGTGTGACTGCAACACTACCTGCTGCACCACCATGCCGCCCTGAGAAATCATGGTGTCTCATAAATAGGAAATAAGATCTTGCAGGTATTCAGGAGTGAGCCCATGTAGACCTTTATAGGTGAATAATAGAATTTTGTAAGCGATATGGAATTTAACAGGCAGCCGGTGAGATTATGATAGAACTGGACTGATATGTTCTAATGTTCTAGTTTTAGTGAGAACCCTGACTGCAGCATTTTGAACTAGTTGAAGTTTGCATAAATTCCTGGTAGTGTATCCTTACAGTAGTGCATTACAATAGTCTTAAAGTAATAAATGCATGTACAAATGTTTCTGCGTCATGCAGGAATAAGGCATTTCTTATCTTGGCAAAGGTGTAAAAAAGCTGTCCTATTGATGCTGCCTGAGAGTTGATTGAATGATAAATCCGGGTCAAATCCAGATGATAATTTTTGCTGCTGAACCAAGTATAACTGGAAAGTCTGCGACATTTAAAATTTAATCTGATAGTTTGTTTCTTGCCACTTTTGGACCCAAAAGCAGAAACTCTGTTTTATTACTAAGGAAGAAGAATTGATCAGAGGAGTATAGGTCCCTATGGAATCAGATTTGTGCCAAAAAGAATCGCCCCAAAAAATAATTTCAAACATAAAACTTCTAGAGCGCATGCTCTCTCAGTTTTGTGCATGAGTGCTTCGATTTCTGCCTGTGTTCTCTGAGTTTTGTGCGCAAGCTGCACAAGTTCTGTGCACCTGTTGCTGCTGTCACACATCACCAATGTATGGAATGCCAAGATTGTCAAAAAACGGCATCTAAAAGACACGTTTACTTTAGAAATAGCCAAAAAATATGGCGTGTCTCCTGGTATAGCATCGTTAATTATGCCGTGAAAGTATAAATACCGCCGTCTTTTACGGCGTTAAAATACCAAGGTTTAAAATGCCGTAAAAATGCCGTTTTGAACCTCCAGGACGCCGTATTTTATGCCGTTCCAAAGCCAAACCAACAACGTTAAAAGCAGCATTTTAAAATAAGATAACGAGCTCACCTGCTGGCCATGAAAGCCAATACCATTTGAACTCCATTCGTCCAATCACTGACTGAAAAGATCAGACCAACTCAGTTCACTACAGAGCTCAATCATTCTGAATGGAGTTTATTATTCCAAATGTAAAATTCTTATTATTTTTTTAATTATTTAATAATATTATTATTATTATTATTTAATTTAACATTTTAGTATTTTGGACAAAACTATAGTCTTGTTGTATTTGTTTTGAAGATATTTAAGTAAGTTTCCTTTATGCTGTTTTTCATATATATATATATATAGTGGACACTGTATGTCCCACTTCGCAAGGTCCCATGTCTCCTGAAAGCTTGCCTGAAAAGGACCTGAAAAGTTGTACAATTAGTGTAAATATAAGTTAGGTGTACATCGAAATGGGCATTGACTGTATAAGTATTAAAATTTTAGAAACATACCTCATTCTCTGCCATAATTGGGAAGAGCGTCACAGAGAATTGCTGGCCTGCATGACGTTTTGCATTTTCTCCCAGAAAAACTAAACTAAATCTAAACATTCTTTGTCATCTTCCTTTTTTTTGGTCACTCCTGCAGGGAATGGGATGTCAGCATCACTCCCAGCATTCTCATCAGGCACTTCTGTTGGTACTGGCTTGTCTTGATCTGTAAAAGAAACAATACCTAGAAACTAATTCATTATAAGAATCACACTGCCCATTTTGAAAGTTGATAATAACATGCTTACCATCACCAAACAGATATATTCTGCCATTTATTCCGATACCTGCTTTCCCCTTAGCCAGCCAGCACAAAAAAGGTATCGTTCAATGACTTTAAATATTTATCATTAAATAGCATCTATAACTTTAAATATATGCACAGGAAATGAAACAATAATATGAAGTGGTAGGACATTATTGCTGTCATATACTTTTACTGCTGTGGTAAGCATTGAACACAGTGGCATAGACAGCAGGGTTTTGTTGTTGAAATTGTGGTATCCCATACTATATTCTTGAAATCTAATCTGATTGTCACATACTGGGCAGGTTTTCATAACTACTGTGATGCCTAATTAAAAAGTAGGATTAGGTTACATGTCAGCTGGAAAAGTAAAATTTGCATATTAACCTAACTTATAACAATTATTGATATGAAATAAGAAACCTACCCCTTTTTACTTTGTACAGCCCACACACAGAAGCATTTGTTGTTATCACTGTAGAAGCTGATAGATCAGGAGGTGTTGGTACGGGGCAGAATGGTCTTGACTGGCTCAATTTTGTCTGGCACTTCTTTTGACTTTTGTTTAAGCTCAGGTGGCAGAACTCTGGAATTTGCTTATGTTCCCAGAGGTAATTTGTCATTGTCACAATCTGTTCTTCAGTGAAGAAGTCTATGGACTCACAATCCAAAAAATCAGTGACCTCACTGTCACTATCACTAGTGCACCTTTCTTCAATTAGAAGTTCTTTCCTTGATTGGAAAAGCCACCACATGACCAAATATATATTAGTGCAGCTGTGAACAACTACACTGGCAGGACCATTTTCCCATTACCTTGTCAAATATAACTCGAGTTCTGCCAAAAAAACTCCAGGCCTCCTTTGTGCCAGTGAAAACAGAGAAGTAAAAATACCAGCCTGAATAACCATGCACCTCATAAAACACAGGGAACACTGTACAAGCTCCCTTTTTTTTGCTAGTTTGTGCACACCTGTGCATTCCTTTTCTTTTTCCAGTGAGATAAGGCCTTTGTCTACCATAGACTGGATTGACTGTATTTGTAATGAGGCAGGTATTTTATACGGGGAGGCAAAATGGACTCTGCTCAAGTGTTCACATTCAACACCTGGTTTTCCACTGATGTTTGCCAAGGCCATGAAATTTCTGCAATCGTCTACTTCACAGCCTATTACCTGTAATGTTGTTGATTTACTTATGTGTATTGGCACTCTCTGCCCTCGTACTTTTTTAGCTGTGAAGAAAATGCCTCTTTCTACATCTACACAACAAATAGGCTCTGGGTTTACAGCATGATGCTGCCGTTTATGCCTTCTCAAATTTGCACTACTTGCAAATGCACTTTCACAAACTGACACTTGAAAATTTGTTTGTCTGCATGTGACTGGGAACTTTCTGGTGTATTATCAACTGCAAAAGGGGGAGTGAAAGTAGAATTTCTTTATTTGCAAGGATTTCTAAAAATAATGCATATTATATTTCCAAAAGAATGTTTAATATGAAATAGATTCTTTTATCAAAACTGATAAGAAATTATCTCCTGGATGGGTTTTATGTGGAGGAATGAAAGCTAAAAAGCAAAGAATATACCTTGTATAACAGCTTTTTCATCCTGTAAGTAAATGTTACATTTTTAGTCCTCTACATGCTGATATAAATTGTATATGCATGGCCGAGTCACATAGCCACACCTTTATTACCAGGTTCACTCCAGTTTACCATATAAGCCATTTACCTTTGTAGTTCTATAATTACAAACTACTGTAATTCTCTACATACTTTATCCCACTTTCATCCTGTTCTTCAATAATCTGCTATGTCTGATCCACTCATACCAGCACAACACACAATAAAACTATACCAGCACATCAGCGTCACTGCAGTGTTAAGAATTATTCACCAGCAGAAAAATATCTGCTGTCTGGTGGTCCTTTGGGGGTCTTGATAATTGAAGAACAGGTGAAAGGGGCATAACACAGTATGGACTACAGACTGTAATTATAGAACTACAAAGTGCTCCTATATGTTAAATAGGAGCTGATATGATGGACAGTAAATGTAGAAACAAGTGGTGTGATTATGATATGACTTGACCATGTATTTGTTAAGTGGCAACTGTCAGGATCGCGGGGACTGACGGAGGCGGACGGAGGCGGACGCACACGCTAATAACACAGACGTTTATTTAAACATAATATAACAAAAGCAAAGACAAATAACGGTGGAGAACAACATCACAACTGAGGAAACGACGGAGATAGACAGACTCGATAACAACAATGGAAAACTGCGGAGACAGACAAACTAGACTGAGTAACATGACAAAGGAAACGAATAATAGTAAAGATGGACTAGACAACTGGAAACATGACACGGGAAAACAATGACCAACAAACCAGGAAGTGACACAAGAGGACTTAAATACCTGACACAGACACCGGACACCTGGAACAGATAATGAAGGGGCAGGATAACAAATAGCACTGATGAGGAGGAGGAACAAGGGCGGAGACATGAACAATAACAAACAGAGACATGTGCTAAGTGAGCACATGGCGGGGAAAACAGACACGACAGGACAAGGGCGTGACAGAAACAACAGAGTTCATAATTTACCGTGTCTTTCCAGGTGGACTTTAAAGTTGTTTTGCCTGGCAATCAGTTTACCACATTTTGAGCAGTGCCAGTGACTCCGCTTTGTATCTTTGCCTTCCTTGGAGACAAGGTATTGTAAATTTCTCTGTTGGGGAAAAAATCATGATATTTACATTTACATTTACATTTATGCATTTGGCAGACGCTTTTATCCAAAGAAACTTACAAAAGAGGATCTAACATTCAAACTACAGCACAATTTATACAAAATACCTTACATTGAGTGCATATGCGTTAGTTTTTTCATAAAAACAAAATACTAATATCCATGCTATGTTTGAGTTAAGTTTTATCATGTCTAATTTTGTTTGCTATAGATTGGAATAGCTTAATCTGGCTTCTTGTGTTATAGCAAAATTGTAAAATATGGAGTCTGTGTAGGGCGGCACAGTGGCGCAGCAGGTAGTGTCACAGTCACACAGCTCCAGGGTCCTGGAGGTTGAGGGTTTAGGTCCCGCTCCGGGTGACTGTCTGTAAGGAGTTTGGTGTGTTTTCCCTGTGTCTGCGTGGGTTTCCTCCAGGTGACTGTCTGTGTGGTGTGTTCTCCCTGTGTCTGCATGGGTTTCCTCCAGGTGACTGTCTGTGAGGAGTTTGGTGTGTTCTCCCCGTGTCCGCGTTGATTTCCTCTGGGTGCTCCTGTTTCCTCTCAATGTCCAAAAAAAAACACACGTTGGTAGGTGGATTGGTGACTCAAACGTGTCTGTAGGTGTGAGTGGGTGTGTGTTGCCCTGTGAATGACTGGAGCCCCCTCCAGGGTGTATTCTGGCCTTGCGCCCAATGATTCCAGATAGGCTCTGGACCCACCCCTGCCCTGAACTGGATAAGTGGTTACAGATAATGAATGAATGGAGTTTGTGTACAGTTGCCAATAAATATTTTGACAGCAATTATTTGACTCAAATAAATGTGGTGCATGCTTAATTACCTTAAAAAAAAGGTAGTAACGTGTGGTATAACAATGCACATCTCACAGTTGACTTGCATTACAACCCATATGTCTGAATATTACGACTTTACTAAATCAGATTTCTAAGATGATGCAAAGTAAAGGTTTACCTTTTTCATTCTCAAGGAAATGAACTGCATACTTAGTGTGCCGCTGATTAAGATGCTTCAGTGAAGCAGCTGTACTTGTGCGGCAGTACCTGCACTCTTTATCTACAGCCCTATCTTGGGGTGAGGTGAACTCGTATTTCTGAAATCCTGAATAAATCAAGCAGAAGTCTATACTAATGCTACACTAACACTATGTTGTACTACTACTGCTACTACTAATAATAATGGTTCTAGTTAGGCTTGCCTACATAATGCTTTATAATTTTAAACTTTCTAGACAATGTAAGCAGTATATGTAATGTAATATAGAAATTGTTGGTTTACCTGACATAATTTAGCTCTTGCTAATTACATGCTGTTATACCTTAGCTGATACACAGCGAACACATTTACTGCTTCTGTCCATTTCCTGTCATTTGCTTGTACCATTTTTCAGTAAACGCTAGGGGGAGACCACATCTCCCCATAAAGGTTAATAGCACTCAAGCTAAATCCAAACTGCATTCATTGCCCTTATTTAACAGAAATGCAAATTTTATATAATATTGTTTGCCTGGATCATAAATAGGTGTGCTTAGACCCAATATTTTGCTTTTGGAGAAAAACAATACACTCTACCTGATAAGTTCACCTGACTTAAAATGGGAAAACCCCAAAGATGAGTGCTGCGGGACAGTATGTGAATGCGGAACAATATAGGCGATTGGAGGACAGCATATGCAAGTGCAGGACAGTATATGTGACCGCCGCAGGAAAGTACACGTGAGCGCAGGACAGTATATGCGACCACGGCAGGACAGTATACGTGAGCGGAGGACAGTATATGCGACCGCCACAGGAAAGTACACGTGAGCGCAGGACAGTATATGTGACCGCCGCAGGAAAGTACACGTGAGCGCAGGACAGTATATGCGACCACCGCAGGACAGTATATGTGAGCGCAGGACAGTATATGCAACTGCCGCGGGACAGTATATGCAAGCGCAGGACAGTATATGCACGTGGCCCGGGACAGTATAGACACTGCGGGAGAAAGTGACAAGGCAGTGACAGTTTCTGCTCTTATTGTTGCTGCTCGGTTTTGTACGCCTGTTCCCTAAGTTTTGCAAGCAGTTTTGTACCTTCCCATTGGCTAATGAATTTTTGTGACAACTCAGTGTCCAAAGTATTTTGGACTGCGCATGCATACTCCACGTTGCAGCTCAGCAGTGAAGAGACACAGTGGGGATTTTACATAAACACAAATACTCTTCGTGATTTACTGTTTTAAAACACTGAAATACCTGCAAAGTCCGACAATATCAATGTAGATATTGAGGTAGTTTCGTCTAAAAAAAATTACTGTGAAAACAAACCTGTTTGTCTCTCGTAGATACTGATTTGAGGTAAATGCACAGTGATGTATGTGTTTACTCAGGATAAAACTGAATAATTCATTCATTCATTCATCATCTGTAACCGCTTATCCAGTTCAGGGTCGCGGTGGGTCCAGAGCTTACCTGGAATCATTGGGCGCAAGGTGGGAATACACCCTGGAGGGGGCACCAGTCCTTCACAGGGCAACACAGACACACACACAAATTCACTCACACACTCACACCTACGGACACTTTTGAGTCGCCAATCCACCTACCAACGTGTGTTTTTGGACTGTGGGAGGAAACCGGAGCACCCGGAGGAAACCCACGCGGACACGGGGAGAACACAGAACTCCTCACAGACAGTCACCCGGAGCGGGAATCGAACCCACAACCTCCAGGTCCCTGGAGCTGTGTGACTGTGACACTACCTGCTGCGCCAGCGTGCTGCCCAAAACTGAATAAATGAGCATTTATTTCTGTTTATTTGTAAAATATTTTTTATGAAAGATGTTCCTGTTCCTTTAATTAATGCACATTTAATAAAGTTGTATTTAACTTCTGCAAAGTCTGCACAAAACTGAGAGAGCACGCACAGAACTCAGAGCTCACATGCCAAATTCATGGAGCACAAATGTCAGAGCTGGATATTTTGTTTGCAAGTTATAAGTTTTATGGGGTTTTTTTGTGCAATTCTTTTTGGCACAAATCTGATTCCATAGGAATCCCAATGCAGCTTAGGTCAAAATAAAAACATTAATTTCAAATGCAATTCATTCTAAGGCACCGACTTGCAAGACAGAGAAGGCAGTAAGGCATCAAGGCTAATGCCTTTCAGATCAACCACAATGAGGAAGAATAATAGGAAGATGAGAAAGATGGGGATGTTGAGTCAGGAGAAAGGATGTTGCGACATCTTTGCATTGCTGTGTGGGGGTCTCTGTACACTAGCAGTGGAGGCAAGGAGAAGGTTCCACTCGTTAGCTGAATGAGCAAAGGGGATGCCATAGTTTTGGAGCACCGTGGCTGTTCAGCTAGAAATGGGAGGCTCGAGGCCGCATGCTGGCAGCGGAGGTAGAGGCGGAATTTCACGCTGGTTGCGATGGGAGAAGAAGCAGGACAGCCATGTCTTTGTGGGAACAGGTGTGCTGCAAATCTTGTAGCAGTTGGAGCAGTGGGGAAGAAGGCATGACAGTGGATGATTGCATTCCCTAAACACAAGGCTGTCCCTTTGATGTTCAGCCGGAGGAGGAGGAAATGGTACGCTGGAGGCTGCATGCCGGCGTCATAGGTAGATGCAGGGTTTTGCTCTGGATGCCGCTCACAGTGGGAGGAGTAAAAGCAAGTTAAGCCGGGTCTGTGCGGGACCCAGTGTGCTGCTGAGCTTCTAGCAGTTAGAGCAGTGGGGAAGCTGGCATGAGGAAGCCACCAGTGACAGAGGCATATGCGGGGTTCAATCGGGAGGCCAGTTGCATTGGGACTAGTAGAATCAAGAGAGAGTAGAGGGTCTGGAGCAAGAAAACCGGAACACGTTGCAGAATTTAGAGCAGTCGGAGCAGGAAGCAGGCGGCCAAATGCAGCCCCAAACATGAGGCAGTCCTGTAGCTGTTTACCTGGAGAAGGAGGAAATAGGAGGCTTGGGGCCGTAGCTCAAAACATGAGGCAGAGGATCGGCAGAAATGAACCCAGAGCAGAGGAGCGAGCATTTGAGTCGACTGTCCGACACTGAAATGATGTGAGTTCGCTGGGTATATAGTATATGAGGGGAGGAGTGGAGGCATGGTCCGACCCTCAAAATTAAGTTATTGCATAACTTCAATTAAAGCCATTCAACTGAGAGGTTTTCTTAGGACACTATTCTAAAAAAGGGTTATTTTATGGTCTGTGTGGGTGTGTCCTCTTTGCAGAAAAGAAAACTCTGAGCACTGAGTTTATGGAGAGAGTGCACCTGGATTTGCCTGTCCTGAAGGAGCCACTTACCAACCATGGCATAAATGACAGAAAAAGTGAAGCAAATGAAGAATGTGAAGAAGATGAAGAAACAACTGAACATCATGCTCCCATTGAGCTGCTTGCAGAGGTGAAAAGTTTTTTTTAAATAAAACTTCTGTGTGCTACATATTTTACCATTTACAGTCATGAGCAACAAATTGAGATTGTTTTGAAAACTATTTGTTTATATATTTTAAAATCATATAAATACTTATATGATTATAAGTACTTACAAATACTTAGAGCAAGACATCTGTTCATTTTAATAAACTGATATATGAATATTGTGGGGTTTTTTTTGTTTTTTTGTGCTGCTGGATTTTAGTTCCTAAAGGCTGTGATGGCAAAGGAACATACTCTTGCAAAGAAACTCTGTCAGATGAGTGAGTACTATTTTAGAGTCATATGTACCAAGAGCATAATCAATATTTAAAATAAATTCTTGTTTTTATGTATAATACAATAATAATCATACACAGGATTAGATGAAAAATTTCCAATGGCAATCCATTAGAGTTTCACATAGGGCCCACCCCACTCTCTTTCTTCCTGCAATCACAACATTTCTGTAATCTTTGGCCATTTACATCCTAACCCAAACCAATGGGATTGCTGTGGCCATTTATGATCCAATCAGCAACACCTAACACTGAAGCTTACTCACTGGGCCCTAGCTCTTCACACGGTTCATAAGGTAAGGATCTACCCTTGTCAGTGTTCCACTGAATTAAGCCCACGACACCTCTAGAAGGCTCAACAGAGAAGTCTGGTGTCCCAGACCCTCCCCTTAGTCCCAGACTAAGGCTGTACCTAGCCCCTCTGTCACCGTTAATGCATGCTCAGTCTCAGTGCCACCAGTTCCATGTGAACTTTATGTAATAAACCTATAACACATTTACAGTATATTCCCCCAACTACTCTATGTTCTTCTTATCCACATCCACTGACTAGACCTTTCAACTACTTCTCAACTCATTCACAGCTTTTCAGTCCCTGATGCCAAACTGCAAAAGCAGGGATGTAGCAGACTTGACTACAAATCCCCTAACACCTATTTCCACTGGTCTTTTATCTGTCTGCCACTGCATTCTCTCACCTCAACTGCTTAGTCCGCATCAGTTTCTTCCTTTCGAAAGTTTCATGTACTGCATTCTCAGATGGAATTGTAAGCTCGATGAAATGAACTATGTGTTTACTTTCAGTACAACACCATGTCTGACCTCAGCGCAATGCACATTGGGACCTGTAGTGTTTTACCTACACCTGCCAGCAATTTTCAGTTTCCTTGCACAAGTTTTCATTTAAATGCCTTTCAGCCTAGCCCATCTAGGGTTTTCATTTAACTTCCCCAGCAACTGCTGTGTGCAACGCACAGTAGTCATCAGGATCATCATGTCGTCCATGTATGCCCTAACTCTGGGGAGAAGCGAACCATCATGCAACCTCTCCCCGCTTATGACCCACATAGACACCCTAATTATGACCTCCATTGCTATTGTAAACACTAGTGGTTAATGGGTGCATCCAGCTACTATACCCATTTCCAATCGCTGTCATGATAAATGATGTGAAATGCACTGTAGAATAGAATAGAATAGATTTATTGTCGCTGAGAAAACAATGATGTGTTAAAACAGTGAAATGCAGTTTTAGCATCCTCTCTCAGGCAGCAGTTAAAGGACAAAATCAATACATGTGCAAAACAACAAAAAAATAATTAAGAAATATATTAAATTATTTAAAGTACCATGTGCAATTGGTTGGGGGGGGGGTCAGTCATCTGTTAAGATGAGTGATTGTCCATTGTCCATTGATTCCACTGATTATCAATCAAGATGGAGTGGTTGGTGTAACAAATGACCAAATGAGGGTTAATGATGGTTAATGTTGTTGGGGGAGGGGTTTCACAGCCTGAGAAAAGAAGCTGTGTTTCAGCCTATTTGTCTTTACTTTTAATTATCTGAATCTCCTTTTTGAAGGGGAGTGAGGGGGGGTGTTGCCCAGGGTGAGTAGTGTCCATTGTAATGCAGATAGTCTTTTTCTGGAGTCAGCTGTTGTAGATGTCACTGGGGAATGTCACTGCTTCCTGAGGAAGTAGAGTCTCTGTTGTGCCTTCCGCACTTGGTACTGGGTGTTGAAGGCCCATGTGAGGTCAACAGAGATGTGTAATCCAAGGAACTTGAAGTGCTCCACTCTCTCAACCTCCACTCCATTAATGAGGAGGGCCGTAGTCTCGGTGTGAGTGGATCTTCTGAAATCCATGACCATCTCCTTGGTTTTATTAGGGTTCAATTCCAGGTCGTTATTCCTACACCATACTGTCAAATGCTGGACCTCCTCCCTGTAGGCTGACTCGTTTTTGTTCATAATCAGTCCTACAATGGTGGTGTCATCAGCAAACTTGATGGTGTTATTGGAGGTGTGAATGGGGGAGCAGTCATATGTGAGGAGTGAGCACATCCCTGAGGACACATCCCTACAGCCTGTGTTAAAGATGAGAGTTGAGGATGTGCGGTCTCCCATCCTGACGAATTGGGGTCTGTTGCTCAGGAAGTCCAATATCCATAAGCATAGTGAACTGCCCAGGCCCAGATCACCCAGTTTTTTGACCAGGTTTTGTGGAATAAAGTCCACGAACAACATCCTTACATATGAATTTTTCTGTTCTAGATGAGTGAGGGCTGAGTGGAGAGCTGTGATCACAGCATCCTCTGTCAGCATCCCAGCTGACCTTGACCAAACTGATGTTGGTCAAGGTCAGCTGTGATGACAGATCTGATATGAGGAATAATGAGTCTCTCAAAGCACTTAGAGAGGATTGGAGTTAGGGCGACCGGGCGGTAGTGGTTTAGGCAGCACACCGTGTTTTTCTTTGCCACTGGGACGATGGTGGCTGATTTGAGGCAGGTGTGAACTGCAGATTGTTGCAGGGAGATGTTGAAAATTGTTGTGAACACTCCTGACAGCTGGTCTGCGCAGACCTTGAGAATACGTCCGGTGACAACATCTGGTCCAGGAGCTTTTCTAGTATTTATCCTGCGCAGAGCAGATCGGACCTGGTTTTGGTGAAGCTGGATGGAGGTGTCCGCAAATGCCCATCTAGGCAGGCTGGTGGCATCCACGTTGCTATTGTTCTTATGGTCAAAGCGAGCAAAGAACTGATTCAGTGTGTCTGGGTGGGTTCTGTCTGTGGCAGTTGTGGGTGTGGCACTGTATCCAGTGAGTTATTTTATTCCTTGCCACATACCTTTGGAGTTATTTTGGTTGAAGTACTCCTGGATGTGCAGTTGGTATGTGTGCTTGGCTTTTATGATGCCCCTCCTCAGGTCAGTCCTCGTTCTCTTGTAGACCAGCTGGTCCCTGAGTCTGAGAACAGTGTTCCTAGCTTTGAGCAGGGTCCTCAGTTCTTTGTTGAACCATGGTTTCTGATTGGGCAGCATTTTCACAGTAGTGGTCTTGGTCACACACTCTGCACAGAAGTTGATGTAGTCCAGCACAGCTGATGTATCGGTCCCCTCTGCAAAAACTCCCTAATCTGTGTTCTTAAAGCAGTTCTGTACGGCTGAGGTGGATTCTTCAGTTCATACTCTGACTTTTTACTCAGTTCAGTTCATACTCTGACTCTTTGTAGCTGGTGTAGTGGAAATATTTATGCACATGTTGCAGTGGCATAAATACTACATATCGGAGTCAAGGACAATTAATTATTATTTGATTAATAATTAATTATTTAATTCATGGTGTTAAGCTCCAATTTTAGCTTGGACATGTAGGTCATAATGTTGGATGACTTTACATATTATACAGCAGAATTAGCTAGAATTAATTATTATTAATGAATTATTCTCATTGACCCGCTGTAGGTTCTTGGCTTTGAAATTGAATCTGAAGTAATAACTAAGTAATAATTTTGTACAAGAAAGGTCCACACACACAAACAAATAACCAAGGACTGGTTTTATCACACAACTGGTTTATTAATTGTAATATCAAATAATGAATATTGATTATACATTCATATAATGAAATAGATTACAGCGATACATGAGGGAGCAGGGAGATTAATATATGAGGGAATGTCTCTATGATAATTACCCTAAATTCTAAAACCACTATAGCTTATCCGAGCAAGAATTCAGCACCACTCCTGAGTTATGAAAGAAATGAAACCATGTGACCTTATGTATCCCTGGAGACGGACTGGAGATAGCTGGGAGCATTTCGCGGACGCACTGTGCTATCCGGCGAGGTTTCCTGAAGCACTGCAGCTGCTGGCGTTCCTTTTTTCCCTCCCTTGTGAGAGACACGTCCATGCCGGTGTAGTGGAGGATGGATCCAGATCAAGAAATGAAAAAACACATTCAAACTTTGATTTTCTTTCATCAAGACCTCACATTCCACAGAATGTGTGTATGCTAGCAGCCACGCACAAACCTAGCTATAAAACTATAAAACCCCCTTCTTCAGTGGCCCGGAGATGCTCACAAGAAGGATTCATACGGACACTAAGTGGTTTCCCAATTTTATGACTCCATTAAGCCTAAAAGTTCAATCAGAGCCTTCAAGACGGGATTACAGAACTCACCCGAGAAGGGCAAGAACCCCGGAACCCCCAGCGTTTTATTACCCTCCAGCGTTGGACTGTCGAACGCTTATCTTATCGCAAAATCGGCAGATGGCTCCAGGACTGCGCTAATGGTGACCTCTCAACCCGAGTTCAAACCAGACAAACAACATGGACCAACAGTGCCCCCAAGTGGACATTTGCGAAATCACGTGCCACCCTAATCATTTTTCTCTCTCTCAAAAAATAATTATTTCGAACACATAGGTTTCTGCTGAATCTAAGCATGTATTATGCAATGTGTTATTAATGTTATCCTCTGTTATTCTAAGGTGACTGTCTACTAACTAATCGAGTGACGTGAATTAATGTTTTAATCACGAAGAAAGATTCCTATCAATTTAAAAGAATGTTAATTAATCTCTAGTAACTAGAATAGTTGATGTAATTGCATCAGTATACTCATTATGTTATATTCAAGTATATACGAAGTATTAATTCCAGGATGTTCTATTTTTGCCAAACTGTAAGTGATTTTTATTTCTCTGGGTACTTGAGGCGGTCACGTGTACTCCCCAAACCCAGGAACCAATCAGAGAACAGTGACCTCCCAAGTGGGCGTGACCACGCCACCTATGAAAAAGGAGTTCGCTCAGTTCTGATTTATTCTCAGTTTTTTTTCTACACACTACGCTCTGCTTTTTCTACACTTCTGCTCTTCCTTTTCTGAAGCTGACGGAGCCGACTCTCAAGAAGACTCTTAAAAGATCGATCTTCATGCGAACTAACAGGGGATGCCTTCTGTCAGTTAGCATTGCAATACAGAAATTAAAACAGTGAAAAAGTCGATTAGCTCTGTCAGTAACTTTCAACTTACCTTTTATTTTGTGTTCGTCGTTTTTGTAGCCCAATCAAAGTTTAATTTTATGACTGATCAAAGCAGGTGAAACTTATTTTGGCCAGAATAAGATACCACCTCTGAGATTAGTTGATAGCTGATATGTTAGCGTTATACTCTGACTTCTGAGGGCGTCGCTTCTGAGGATTGGAGGACACAGCGTGCTTCCTTGCGACGTTCCCCCTCACTCCGGGGACGATCCAGCCAGGCCAGCAGTACTCTATGAAGGGAATCCCCCAACTGACATCACACCGTCTAAGGACGCCGAAAGTGGCTGACTCATCCTGTAGGGAGTCTCCTCCCTAGTAAGGCTACCTTTAGCCGTGACATTGGGAGGACAGGAAGCCAAGAACCGGAGAACGGAGATTAAATCTGCTGGACCCATCGGCTTGGTTATAACAGCGACAAGAGTAAGCAAGCATAAATTCCTCATTTTCAGAACCTGAGGCCTAACTAAGTCTCTTGATAAATTTACACGTTAATTAAATCTCATTTAGCAACATCTAATAGTCACAAGTCATATAGCCTAGCCAATTATTAAAATTGGACTGGTTTCACCTGCGTGGATTCCGTGAGATTTTGATGAGTATGCTATGTTTATCAACTTATTATCATTCCTTAATAAAGTAACTAAATATAGTATTTCTATTATTTTAAAAAATACAGTGTGTGGGGTCTATTCCTAAGAGTCTGAAAATCCTAAAAACTCAACCCTAGCTTTGACAGTATTTCAATCTCTGATAAATTATTAATATTGTTGTTATCTAAATTCAGTAATAATAATAATAATAATAATAATAATTATAAGTGATAATCACCATTAAACATAACTAATTCAAATACTGTTACTACGCTACACCGGTCTCTCCTGGGCCTTTTTCTCAGAAGGTCATTTTGAGGGTGCATGTGGCCTTCTTCGTCGTTGGTCCAGAAGCTTTTGTCATCACTTTGAGGGTCAGAGGTCTGAGGTCTCTTTCATTGCTCTGTGTGTGGCGTTGAATTTTTGCTGGAATAACTACAGTCCTTTTTACTATAGTTTTCTACAAGAGTTAAAATTAAAATAGAACTTCTGTTCTATCTGGACCATGCTTGAGGGGCCCAAGACTATTTAAGAAAGCCATAAGAGTCTGACGCCAGCAGAGAGCTGGAGAGTCATTTCAAAACCTGTGTCATTTCTCTCTTCAGCCTTGAAAAAGGCTTAAAAAGAGAAAAAGTGTGAAGTGAAGCGAAGGGGTGTGAAAAGAGAGGAGCGAAGCTTCTCTCTTTCTCTCAAAAAAAGGGTATGAAAAGAGTCCACGTCATTTGGTGCCACTGGGTTTTTAACCAGAGTTTAGAAAACCCGCCATGAATACCTGATTGGTCCTCGGGGATTGAGGATTGGAGCATCTTTTGCTCCTGATTGGCTGTTTCCTGCACCTTGGTAGTGACATCACATAAAATTTATGACACTTGACAAGACAAAGACGATTCCTGTTGAATGACTACCCCAAGATTTTGAATCATACTTTTGCAATATAAAAGATTATATGTTAACACAAAGTAATATCATTCAGACAAACCACGTTTTACATAATTCCTAACCAGATAACACACCAAGTATGTGGCTACATTGGTTCTACATAACTTTATATAAAAAGGTGATTTAAAACATATGTAAATTAATTCCACCTGTTCTGATTTGTCTAAAAGGGAATTCATTTCACACAGTGGTACACATAGACAACTTGTTCATCAGGTAAACAAAAGAATTAAGGAATTTGTGATTCTTTTGTTTTGTTTAACAGTCTTTCAAAATGTGTGAGAAGACAGTTTTAATCAAGGCTGAGCCTGTGTGTCTCTTTGCATTCTGAAAGATTTTTCTCTTGACGCTGTGTCGTAAACTGTCCTGAAAAGGGCCTGTCGTGTCAGTTTAGTACCCTCTGCTCTGGCTAATCTCACATTCCCATCGGGGCTTGTGTGGCTTGGAGATGTCTATGAAAATGGAGAAAGGTCTTTCTGCATATTAAGGTAACTTCGGCATATTAAGTCCCCAAAAAGTATAATATCTTTTATTAAAAATTAATAATCTGTTCATTTCCACTACACTGGTTTTTGTCTACAGATGAGTGGTTTATATACTGGTATTAGAGACAAGGACAGATGATCAGAGAGACCCAGATGTGGTAAGGGTCTGGCTCTGTAAGCATGAGGAATGTTGCAGTAGACCTGATCTAAAATGTTCCTCTCTCTTGTGGGAAAGTTTACATATCTGTGGAATGTAGGCAGGACAGACTTCAGGTCACCGTGGCAATGCTGTCTGGTTGTGCTGCTAGGTGTTTGCTAAGACTATACTGAATATCATTTGAAAAATGTATGTATGGAGGGCGGCAGGGTGGCCCTACAGTTAGTGTCATTGTCACACAGCTCTAGGGTCCTAGGATTGTGGGTTCAATGCCTGCCTCAGGTAACTGTCTGTTAGAGGCCTTGGTGTGTTTTCACTGTGTCTGTGTGGATTTCCTCCTGGTGGTCAGGTTTCCTCTCAGAACAAATACATGTTGATAGGTGGATTTACTGTCCATTGTTTTTCTGCATTGCACCCAGTTATTATAGATATCCAGACCCAAATTTTTTCTGAACAGGATGAAGTGATTACAGAAAATGAATTAATGAATTTATAGATGGCAACTTGCTGAGGCTTATTTACAGCACCATCTTTTAGCACAGAGAAAGGAAAGTCAAAGAAATATAAGAAAAAAACCCACCCAAACATTTCCCCAATAAAATTTAAAAATAACAAAGATAGTATGATAATGCAAGACCAAATGTGGAAGAAATATTTAACTGAAAACTTTGAAAGCAAATATTTTAAAGTATTTTTAAAGTCTGTGGCTTCTTGTTTCCTGACACTAAAAAATACTGACATGTATATCTTACATTTTGAACTCAGCTCTACTATTTTAGTAAACTGAATGGTTTATTGCTTTCTTCATATTTCATCCAGTTCTTATTTATGAACCAGAGAACCCAGAGGCCAAGCACTTTCTTCCTCTGATTGAACAGAGGATACACATAGGTAAGATAATATTCTTTCACACTCTTGTTAATATTATTTGTTTTAATTGCACCTAGCTGGTCAATCTTTTGCCACTGTTTAAATTATTTAGTATTTTTAATACACATATTTCACATTTTGACATTTTACATTACACATATTTCACATTCAAAACATTTTGAAAAAGTCTTATGATTTTTTATTCTAATATATTTACAATATTTTGTATTGTTTGTATATTGTATATTGATTTTATATATTACATTTTATTATGCTGAATTATTTTGTTTTACAAGAATGAAAGAACCTCCTTATTTCATGTAACTGTAACCTGTATATTGGTGGATACAAACTACAGCTTAAATGCAGAACTAAGTGAATAGAAATGTTGGACACATTTTAAATAGCCTACTATTAGCTGAAGTTAGTTCATTGAGGTGGTTTAATGTTAATGTATGAGAAAAAAAAACAAAAAACACCATATCACTTTAATTTAATTAATTATGCATCTTTTCATGATAAAATGTATTTAACCATTTATTTATTTTGTATTACATTTTTTGTTTATTTATTTATACTTATATATATTTTTCATCCTCAATGACAATAATATTACCTAATATGGCGACAACTTCCTCCCATAATTTACTGTCGCAAATATACTGCCTCCACATAATTTAAATGTCGCATTAGCGGTTTCATTTGGCAATGTAAACAAAGTGTAGATACTGTTGTTCTGAGGGTGGACTAAATTTTATTTACGTTGAATTTTGTATTTGACTTATTCACCTTATTTTCCATGATTTCATTTTTGTTAATTATATGTTAGAAGGCAGAAGGCAATAGATCCCTTGATATCAATTACAACCACAGCAGTAATGAACACACAAACATAGGCATTAATTTACAGACACTGGGGTTTTGTAAACGTTAGACTGGTTTTGAGCACACTAATTGACTGGAAAGCTAGCAAACGATGAGGAAACATCTTCTTAAACAGCTTCTGAATATAAAAAATATTTTTAGATTACGGTCATGAAAGTCACCTTTAACACTAGAAGTAATTTATTTGTATCACTGAGACCTAGAAGCAACCAGAGGCGCAGATATTCCTCCCACACCAAAATCTACATATCACTCAAAGTAAAGTTAGTGATAGCTGTCAAGAAAACATCCAGCTCTCGGTGCTTCTAATTTTAAATGTTTGATTAGTCATAGCTGATGCTATCTTCTTCATTGACATTTTCCCCTTCGTCATTTTAGGGTGCTTTTTCATTTGCTTTCTCAGTTTTTGTATTAAAATGTTTATTTCTGTCAAAAATTGGTCAGTTTACAAATAATACAAATTACAAATATTACAAATATTGGTGTTATTCCTCACCCTCTTATTTTAATTTTCTGTTCCACTCGAAGGGCGAAATTCAGGATTATAATCAAAAAAATTTATTTGATAGTATTTCCTCACAATTTGCTAGCTCTACAGTCTGTTTGCATGCTTGAAGCCGACGTAATGTGTTTATGAAGCACCAGTGTCAGTGCCGGGTATGCCAAGCTTTCTCTCTCTCTGCTCATGGTACAGCAAAGGCATCTGGAGTTTTTCAGACATTGAAAGCATGACCTGAGATGAAGATATTGCCCTATTCCTGCTCCATAGGTGGATAATATTGACTTATTTTTGCTTTTCCAGATTACTTAATGTGGAATGTCTCCAAATATGGGAGTCAGCTAACTGCATTACCAAAAGTGCTACAAATCTAAACAACTCTGTTTATAAATGAGTGTCTGTAGTAATTCAAACTGGATAAATCTTACAGACAAGTTAAACTTCAGCCACGTACAAACAAATGTCTTTTTTCCCCCTCAAACATAAAATTTCACACTAAAAGATACAGAGTTTCAGAATTTCAGCAAACCAGAACTCGTAGATATTCCATTTAAGGAGAAAATTTAAATTAAAATATGAATGTGGTAGTTAAGTTAACTTTGCAGTACCTCCAGCTGTAACATCAGTGGTAGCTTGTTCACTTTTTGTCTCACCGTCTCCTTAGGTTTTCTCTCCAACTGGAATGGAAATATTTACTCCTCCTACCATGTTACTGTCTGTTATTCGCCAGGCAGAATTTTTTTAGGCCCTTTCTGAATTGACTCAACTCAGACCTTACACCATAGGCTACACAAGAGCCTTAGGGCAGAAATGTACTTCATGCAAGGATGCAAATTCAAATACCAACACATGGCCAATGCTCTGCAAACGCACAGTCCTGCTGTATAAACTCAATGTGCGCTTTTACATTATAGGGGTGGTTAAAACGTATAGTACCGTATAGTACTCGGAGGAAAACAAGTTCTGAGTCAATATATTATCTGAGTCAATATTTTTTAATGAATTGGTAAAAAATGTTGGTGTGTATATATATATATATATATATATATATATATATATATATATATATTGTTTGTGTGTATGTGTGCTTGATCTATGTCATTACAAGAAGCACAGGAAAACTCTACCAGTGAGGAAGATTCTGATGAAGATGAAGGAGGGAGCAGTGATGATTGTGATGACGATAATGACGAAATCAATGATGATGATAAAGATGATGATGACTCAGATGGCTGTGATTCTGATGAAGAGTTCACTTAAAGTATATCTTCTTCAACAAATACAAAGTGAAGCTGTCAGTGCAAACGATTTCTCAACTCTGTCTACCTATATATAAAATATTCTCTGCAAGCCTCAGGAGTGTGAGGGCGAGCATGTGATTTCTACAAAATTCTTCCTCGGATAAGTTGACAGCTAGCCTAAATATGCTAGATGGAATTGTGAGCAGAGAAATGGGGAGGGGTAGCCCAATGAGCAAGGCCATTTGGATTCCTTCCCATGAATGGTTGAGGCAACACTGGGGATCAAACTCACTCTTCTGATGATGATAAAATCACCTAAACCGCAAATAATATAATATTTTTATTATCTGTTACAAATGTGTAACAGCAAAATTATGTAAGCAAAATATGTGGTCACTCTTTAACATGTGGGCCATTTCCACAGAATGCAGATTACCTACTGTGAGAAACAATGGTCTTTGGCTGCAGTACAATGCACATTTTTCTGTTACACTGCATTTATGCAAGTAATATGCACTATAACCCCTTTGAATGTTTTATTTTGGGTAATTTTGACCCAAACCAATTAAACCTCCAAAAATTAAAATTGCTTCCCAAGTTTTTGTGTCAGGTATTATATGGTTCTTTGTTGATTACCTAAACAATAAATAAATATTTAAATACACTTTAAATAAAGCAGTTTTTTCACATGACATATAAACCATACCTTCAGTTATTCACCAGGTTTTGTATTTGTATTAATCAACCATACATCAACAATCAATACATCCAGCGATATTTGCATCTACCTATCTATCCATCTATTAATATATCCATCCTTCCATGTATCCAAAATATCCTTGATTTTTTCTATTCATCCATATATATATATATATATATATATAGATAGATAGATAGATAGATAGATCCTTCCATCCTTCACCAATTTTTCTGTTTACCCATTCACGCCGTTCAGAAAAAAATTCTTATGTACTTTGTGCATATATATATTGGGTTATGGAGAAACTACTTGGTTCAATGGCACATACATTGGTTTATGTTGGTTTGTATATATCAGTTTATGGGTATATATCGGATTATCAGTTTATCAGTTGGTGTATATATATTATGGCAAGCCAAACAGGAAATATTTAATGAACTTTGATATATATAGAATGAATGTCGATATATATGGAATAGCCTAGTTACTGTAAATAAATGGAACATTAATATGGACATCCTGTGAACGACGTGTACGTGACGGGCGATAAGGTATGAGAAGTTCAGTAAGATACTGCGGGTCTAAATCATTTAGAGATTTATAAGCTAAGAGAAGTATTTTATAGTCAAGGTTGTAAGTCTTAATGCCAAGAAATTCTGTGTAGTTGTCTCTGGACATAGGGTCACGCACATATAGTTACATAATTAGCTAGCCATGTGTAGAGACAAGCAATGTTTAATAAATATATAAAGTGTAGTTTAATAAATTGGAACAATATATGTCATAAATAAATGAATGGATCTACCAGCATAAAATGACAATGGTAATGAAGGTTTTTTCAGTTTGTTTAAAAGACATGTTCATGTTTTAATATGAATGATAATAAGTGTAGCACTACTAAACTATATCCATTAATATTATTTTGTTCATGCAGTTCATAGTATTACTTATGTAGCTTTTAAGCCAGCACCAGTATAAGTTGTTTATTTGTCAAACAGGTCACTTTTCCCAAACCAACGTTATTCAGAAAAGTACAGCCATTTTATTCTCTTCAGTAGGTGACAAAATTTAGAACACTATGTATCAAGTAGTCAAAGAGTCTCCCATGATTCTATTTGTGGGTATCTATGAAACTGTCAGAAAAGTGATTGTAAAGATTTATATATATTTTTTCCAAATGCAAAGCATTTTCATACTTTTTCAGGTGAGCTACTAAAATAATACATACAGATATTAGAATATAATTTTGTAGTATTTGAATCACAAGTGTAGATCTTAAACCTATTGATTATCACATTCTTTCCATTCTGTTTTGCTCTTTTCAACGAACTCTGGATCTTTAACTTGTGCAATGTTAAACCTGCCTTAATCAGGACAGAAGCAGAGAGAAACGCATCATGTCAATAAAATGTCATGTTTTAAACATTGTTGACAGTGGGTTCAGCTCATAGAGGTATATGTCATGCAACAAACTACTACAAGTTCTCTTTGCTTATGTTAAAAGTAAGTATTTTGGAGTATTGCTTCATAGCCGTGCTGGTGAATGAGAGCAGCGGAGTAAAAAGATATGCCTTCACTCAGGTAAATACAATCACAGCAACAGCATAGACGTATACATTAACTGTGTTTTTTTTTTTTTTAAATCAGAAAGTAGAGTCCACTGCGCCATAACTCTTTACTCTGTTCAAAATAAGGTGCGTGAACAGAAATTGAACCTGTTCCCCATTAGGTGAGAAAGTCCAGGTAAAGCGCTTTCTGTTAAGCTGGCATTGTTGCTAGGTTACATGTATTTTGCGGAGTGATACCCGAAGAGCTTTGGTCAGAGTGCCATTATCGTGTAATATTCGCACTCCTGGAACGTCTCTCAGCCAATCAAATTGCAGGGTCGAAACTAACTGTGGTATAATTATCGTTTGAAGAGTAGTACATGCACAAGTAAACTCTAAGGACTATTGTGTGATTCTATTAATGTGAATATCTCTGTGACATGTTGAAAAGCAGTTCCGTCCAACAAAGCATTTATGTATTAACAGGCATATAACTGGAGAACAAACATGAATTTATCATGAAGATAGATAGACAGATATTGATCCCAAAGAAAATAACCAAAGGAAATCATATGATGATGACAATAAGAATCAATCAGTTACTAAACGAGCCTGGTAAGTGTGTGTGTGTGTGTGTGTGTGTGTGTGTAGAGAGAGAGAGAGAGAGAGAGCTCAGCAATTTAAGTTAAATATATAGCAGACAAACAGTGATATTTGAGAAGTGAAATGAAGTTTATAGGATTTTTACAGAAAGTGTGCAATAATTATTTAAACAAAATTAGGCAGGTGCATAAATTTGGGCACCCTTGTTTTATTTATTTGAATATCTTTAGCACTAATTATTGTTTTGTAGTTAGTGCCATGAGTGGCAACATGGGAGCCTCAAAACGACTCTCAAATGACCTGAAAACAAAGATTGTTCAACATCATGGCTTAGGGGAAGGATACAAAAAGCTATCTCAGAGATTTCCGCTGTCAGCTTCCAATGTGAGGAACATAGTGAGGAAATTGAAGTCCACAGGCACAGTTCTAGTTATGGCCCAAAGTGGCAGGCCAAGAAAGATCTCAGATAAGCAGAGGCGAAGGATGGTGAGGACAGTCACAGTCAACTCACAGACCAGCTCCAAAGACCCACAACATCATCCTGCTGCAGATGGTGTCACTATGCATTGTTCAACTATTCAGTGCACTCTGCACAAGGAGAGGCAATATGGGAGAGTAATGCAGAAGAAGCCTTTTCTGTGCACACGCCACAGATTCAACAGCTTCATTTTGGAATACAGTGCTGTGGACTGGTGAAACTAAAATTTTTATTTGGACATAACAAGGGGCAGTATGCATGGTGGAAAAAGAATACAGCGTTCCAAGACAAACACTTGCTACACACAGTAAACAGGCATCATGCTGTGGGGCTGTGTGGCTAGTGCAGGTACTGAGAATCTTGTGAAAGTTGAGGGTCGCATGGATTCCAGTCAAAGTTGTGCCTGGGCTGGATACTTCAACAAGACAATGGTCCAAAACACTGCTCAAAATCTACTAAGGCATGTTTTTCACGTTGGGGTGCCCAAATTTATGCACCTGCCAAATATGGTTTAAATAATTATTGCACACTTACTGTAAATCCTATAAACTTCATTTCACTTCTCAGAAATCACTGTGTTCGTCTGCTATATGATATATTTAACTTAAATTGCTGATCCAAACAAAAGGATCAGCGGAAGGATCAAAGGAAAATCTTGATAATTATCAGGGGTGCCCAAACATTTTCATACCAATGTAGACCTGGGCAGTAAGGCCAGGCAGAAGATTCAGACTCCAGATACTAGTAGCATTAACTAAATGCAGAAAAACCTGTGTGCAAAAAAAAAAATAATAATAATTAAATAGGCAAATATGTAAATAAAAATCACAGTTACTGCCATAAAAGATAAAGTTTTTTGGTGTAAACACAGCTAATATAACCATATATGTTACTGGTTTTATATAATTATGACAGTTAGTAAGTCATAGTTAGATTAAGTCCTCAATCAACATCCTGACCCACTGGGAAGAGCTGAAGAGCTTATGGCTCTAGAGACAAAGGATCAGTCTGTAGGGCACCTCACTGACAGGAATCTGGCACTGAACCTGTTCCTTTTCTCCATGATAATGGTGTGCAGTGGGTGACTATTAGATTTGGGCAATATGAGTGCAAATCAATGTCACAATTAATTGTACATTTTTCCACAATTACGATTAATGAAGGATTATTTTATTTTTGTATTTTTGATGAACACACAGTGGGGACATAACAAAATAAAAATAATCAATAATCAAAAAATCAGTTAACAATTCTCTTTAGTAGGGCACATGCATCATACATTATTCTGTGACTGTCACAATTATACTATTAGAAAAAAAAACATATATTTAATTAAAATGAGTCTTCATGACAATGTGTGAGTGTGTGTATTGAACTGACACCCTGAACTGGATAAGGATTACAGATAATGAATGAATGAATGAATGAATTAATAAGTCTTCATGATGGATTTATGGTCATTACTTTATGTATAGTCAGTAATTATTGTTGATCTGTGTACTTTTTGTTTAAAGTGTTATTTTTTTTTTTTGCTGTTTCTGTAAGACCCATTTTGTCTCTCAATGAGTATTTTTGTCTGTTTTTTTTATTTATATTTATTGGTCTCAACCGAAGTTTGGTCTTTTTTCTACTCCCAATCAAATTTGATTAATATAGTTGCCATCCAATTAAAAACACGTGTCTCCATTTTTGTTGATTTTTAGTTGACTACATCATTTGAACACAGCAGCTGTCCTTCCCACTATGGGAAGAAATGCTCCATAATTACTTGGAATAAACTATATTACATTGACTTGTATTGAAAGTTTAGAAGGTTCCTTCTCCTTTAAAGTTACTATTTGGGAAGATAAATGTTTTTAATTGGACAGCGACAATATGCTGATGTTTCAGTCACATAATGTAAATTGTGAGTGATAAAAATAATCATCATAAAAATAACCATCAATAGAAGCCATGAAAATCAATAGAAAATAAGGTTACATTGCGAATGTTCTTTTAAACAAGTGTTCTATTTTTTACAACCCATACCCCTTCAGATATTAAGCCAGCAGTGTACCCTCTCTCGCTCCTTATAAACACCCAGAGTTGTACTACAACTGCAGATTGAACCGCATCTGTGAAAGTGACACTAAAGGCCGGAGCACAGCATCTGGTAGCAGAGTGCTGCTAAAGAATGCCGGCAGGGAGAACCCAAACATGTTCAAGTTCATTTTTACACTTGAATACATTGAATCAAATAAAGTGTTCAGCATAATTTATCAGGCTTGTTATTAGTTTATTACCTCTTCACAGACTGGCTGTTTTGGCGCTGAAAGATATGAGCTGTAAAAGGCTAGTATTAAAATGTTAGCAAATGTAATTCAGCATTATCATTGGTTTGTTTTCTTAAAGGACTGAAAGGCTGTCTGTAAATTCCTGAGCACATGTTCTCTGCTGTGGCATTCTGGGCTCTCAGTACAGCTTTAATTTAATGTAGTAATGGCAACATGTATATGTACTTCCGTTCAAAACAATAGTTTAGAATTTTTGTCCGCTGTGAGACAGCCTTAACTGGTTCTGAAGCAGTGGTGGCAATTTTAGAGTGGCAGGCCGTGATAGCGGAAGCAACGTACCACCGAAGCACAATATGCTTTAAATTTGTATAAGTGCTGTAACTCTTTGTATTTGTACTCCCTCTTGACAGTTCAGCAGAACAATGTCTGCAAATGGCCATGCCTGGATCATTCTCTGACACTTGCACACATCCGACATATTTGCTTTATATTTAGATTTTATATTAGTGGTATTAACCCTTGTGTTGTCTTGCGGGTCAAAAGTTACCCACTACCATGTTTAGCTGTAGAAAAAATACCTTAAACTATCTTTTTCCAACTTGAAATTTTATGACTTTTCCTAAAGAGACCCCTTCATTAGAAAAAATGATACTTTGTTTTTGTTTATGTTTCCATGTGAGCTGTACACCACTAGGGTACAAAGATTGTCTTATGGGTCATTTTTGACCCGTGAATTATAAAAGCATTTAAACACCAGAAAAAAGTTCAAAGGCCACACACAAACTCTCTCTAATACACACACACACACACACACACATAAAAGAAACTCCGGCCTAATAACACATGATCAGTTCTTAGGTCGGAGTTTCTTTGATGGGACCCTGAATCAAAGTACCCCAGTTGGTTGCTTGCTGAAGCCATGAATAGACATTTCAGTGCCCAACAGGTCCTGGATGAGATATTTTCAGGAGCTCTGGAGGAACAAGAGGATGAAGATGTATCTGAAGAGGAAGATGGGGAGGAATGCAACCCAGAGGATGATGCATCTTCAGATGAAGAAGAAGAGGAAATCCCTCACGCTGACAGAGAGACTTTTTTGTCAAAGAACGGCAAAATTGCATGGTCCTCATCAAATTCAGACAGCAACCAGGGAAGAACAGCAGCATCAAACATCATAAGAATGACTCCAGGGCCAACAAGGTATTCGGCTGCCCATGTCCAGGACATTTTATCCACCTTTCTCCTGTTCATCACACCAGCCATCGAAAAAATCATCCTGGAAAACACAAATTTGGAGGGTTTCCGGAAATATGGAGAAAACTGGAAAAAAAATGGATGAGATTGACCTGCGTGGCTACATAGGGCTTTTGATGGCAGGAGATCAACCCAACCTGAATGTCAGGGAAGAAAAACAAGATAAGGATGTTCCTTGAGCAGTTGGGAAAAGCTCTTGTCACCCCGTGTATTGAGAGAAGGGAGCGCCTGCCCCGCACAGAAGCCTCTGCAGCCATTGTGGAAGCTGTTCAGGGAGTTGCATCTTGTTCTGATCCACCTGAGTTTGCAGCTGGGTCACTCAAAAGAAAAAGGTGCCAGTTCTGCCCCTGGAAGAAGGACTGCAAGACAAAAGCTGTGTGCTGCACATGTGAGAAATACATCTGCAAAGCCCATTCTCATGTTCGCACATACTGTCCTACATGTGCTAAATAGAGTTTATGTTGAATATTGTTCACAAAATCAAGCAACATTTCGCTGTTTTGTTAGTGTTATGAGAGAAATATTTTTATAATTTACATCCTAAAAAATATAAAATAAAAACTGTTGACAAAAAAGTTCCAGATTGTTGACTGTCTTTTCCCTTTCAATACAATTAATTCAGAAGTAATAACTTCACATTTATATTATAGCAATAATAAACCTCTACTTTGTAAAAGAAAACTGTTGTGACAGTGTAATCTTTTTCACTGGTGATCTTCTTGTATTGTGTAATAAGCTTTGGTAGGGCGGGTCATTTTTGACCCATAGGACAAGGGGAGTAAACAGAATGTTAAGATCGCACAAGGGTTAATAGTATTTTACTTTCCTTACACATATGGACTGACAGCCTGGCACATTTTTCACTGCTGGTTTTTGTGGAAGTGATATATTTTGATAAGATTTGCCATGATTTAACATGCTTTCAGGATATTAATGACCTTGGAACTATATGCATTATCAAGATACTGCTCCAAATGTTACAATAATGACATTGTGTTTGTGATTGTTTGAAAAGTAGTTCAGCAAGATGTACCACATATTGTGATGGATCAGCAGTTGCAAGATAGATGCAGATTAATGTCTGATCTAACAGAGGAAAAATATGTGATATTGATCTCACAAACAGGTCCAAGTGAAACAGTCAGAGCAAGCACATTATACAGGTGTGTAATAGCATATTAGTAGTTGTAGAGGGTATAAAATGGTTTCCTTGCCACATCTTACTTAACTCATTATTTATTTACACTTTCATACCTGTATTTTAAAAAATCATAATTTAGGTGATCACATTGACAGACACTTTTAGATTAGGTATATACTGCACTGTTCAGTAATATCTTGTGACTGGTGTAGTCCTTTATCATTATAGGAGATGAATAGTTCATATCATATCTAGCAGTAATGTTAGGCAAAGCCCATATTTCAGCGGAGTATGAGAATGAATCTAGGAAATTTAACATGTAATGCTCTTTAGCTTTGTTTACTGGGATGTTGATAAATGTATATCTGTAGTGGAGATGAACAGATTATTAATTTTAATAAAAGATATTATACTTTTTGGGGACTTAATATGCCAAGGTTATCTTATTATGCTGAAAGGCCTCTCTTAGCTGGTTTTCAGAGATCTTCAGTGACATCCCCTCCTTGCAACAAGCCAAGATCGGAATGTGAGATTAGCATCCAGAGCAGGCTCGTAAAACCTCACTCCAGGACTTTTACGACCCAAGGTCCCAGGGTCAAGAAGAGAATCTTTGCAAAATGCAGAGAGACACACAGACTCAAACTTGATTAAAACTTATTTTCTCACACATTTTGAAAGAGAGAGAGAGAGAGAGCTCAGCAATTTAAGTTAAATATATAGCAGAAAAACAGTGATATTTGAGAAGTGAAATGAAGTTTATAGGATTTTTACAGAAAGTGTGCAATAATTATTTAAACAAAATTAGGCAGGTGCATAAATTTGGGCACCCTTGTTTTATTTATTTGAATATCTTTAGCATTAATTATTGTTTTGTAGATAGTGCCATGAGTGGCAACATGGGAATTGTCAAATTTAAGTTAAATGCCATACAGTTATAGGTAAGCTCTCCCAGCTAGCAAAATTGTATCGGCCCACACTCGGGACGAATCACGCACGCCGGAGTCAGCATTGTCTCATGTGATGTCCGGCCGTAGAGTGGTATTGCCCAAATGTAGTTAACATTGTTAATGTTATGTACGTTATTCTATAAACTGCTATACGTTACATACGTAGATAATATTGAACCCTTTTTTTTTTCAAATGACAAACTTTAACTAACCTGTTTAACTCTAGCTAGCTCTTTTTTCCCTCTGACATAGAATACATTTAAGTGACATCACAACTCATACATGAGTTATTTTGAGTAATTATGTGGTTTGATGGTGTATTTTACAAGACGATGTGAGCATTTTTGTGGGTTTTTAAGTCACAGAACTGCATACCTCAGAATAAGTAATAAAATAAGAAATAAAACTGCTTAAACACATTAAGAAGACATAAGGTACTAGCTAAGTTGGTTAAAATACATTCTCAATCTCAGTGCTAGTTTTTGGTGTAATGTAATGTTTTAAATATATAATTCCACATACACTAATTCTTTGTTAGGGTGTAGCAGTGATTTTGGGCTAGTGATTAATGGGTTGAAGGAGGTTATATTGAAAACGATAGAAGCCTATTTACTGAGAGAAAAAAATAAACAAAAGCTCGCGAAGTAGTTTAGTTTTGGAGCTGTGAAGTTAGTAAATTTTTTCAAAATTAACTATGAACATGAACTAATTCATTTTCTTATGTATATATGTAAAGATGGACTGCAGTAAGAAAACTAGTGGGGCAGTGAAAAATGCAGGTGGGCAGGGAGAAAACAAAAAGGAGGTTAATTTAAATTATTTAGATGAGATCTTTAGCATCAGTTGTAGTATAATCATTTGTATAACCGTTTGTACTATAACCATATATAATCTTTTACATTTGAAGTTCTGTAGTTAATGAATTTGCATGCATAAGCAGTTTACAGTTTTTCATTAAATATTTTTTAAAGAAAATATATTGAAGAGAACAGAACATGTACATAATCTCTATACGTTTAATTATAGAGCTGGAATTCAACAAGTTCCAGTTGAGCGTTCTTTCACTACAATGCACATTCTGAAGGTCCCTGTTGTCCAGTGTTTTTGACTGAAATATAAAGACATAGCATCTCCTCTCAGCAGAAAACATGGATATGTTATTGGGGAGCGCCAACTGAAACGTTTGTTGCTGTGTTGTTAATTGCTATGAAATGAGGATGAAAGAATTCAAAGTGCAAGTCTTTGACAAAGGTTACATGAACAGTACAGAGATGCAGAAAATAAACACAGTTTCCAAACAGTGAGAGAGAATGGAGGGTGAACACCTGAATAAATGTGTAGCTATTGGTAGTGTATTGGAGTAATGTGTGTAAAAGTCAGTTCTTGCAGAAAATGGTATTCTGTTTTTACTGCAGCTTTAAAAAAACAGAATTCCCAGATAAAAATAATGCATGGTTGAAGATAAAAATGTTCTTTTGGACCGTTCTCAGAGTAATTAAAATTTAGAAAATATCAAAAAGGTCCAAAATACACCCTCCCTCTTCAAGGAGGCGTGTTCGTTACGGAAGAGTCGCAGACACCAGTCGAGTGAAGTTCAAAGCAAATCAAAGTATTTATTTAACAATACTGGATCAAGGAGAACAATACATCGAGAACAGTTTAATACCCCTCCCAAGTAAAGCTCTGACCTCTCAAGATCTGACTCTGACAGTTATACACCATATGATGTAAACCCTGCCGGTGAGGTGTTTTCTGGCTGATTAGCATATATTAATATGCATAATTTCACGTGTTAGTACTCAGCTTTTCACGTGCAAGATTCAAGTGCATGCCGTGACCCCGAAGACATTCGTTATCGACCAGGCTGACAATGGGCCTCTCTTCCCAGGACTCCTCTCCCGAGAGACCAAAATTTAGGGAGTCATAAATGCACTTCAAGGTCAACAACATGCCCCTACACTTCAGCCCTCCTGGGCCAACACTATGATTGATGTCAGTGTGCTAAAAGCCTGGAGTGCACATCTGTTCAAGGTTAGACGTTAGGAATTAAGAATATGTAAATATCACGTGAGTTATCATGCCATAGAGTTAGTCGTGCAGGATTAAAAAATGTTTAACTACATGTGTAAATGCTGGTTAGTCATTCACAAACACAAAGTAATAAAATTGTTTCCCACGACATGGTGTAGCGACCGGCTCGCGAGCTCCACAGCCGTGTCTGGAGTCAGTGCTGAGCCACGTCTCTGTAAAAATCAGTCCGCACGTGCCCTGAGATCTCTGTGTGTTGAACCACTGCCTTCCCAGTAAACATTTAGCCACTGATTCAAAGTTGAAATAACGTACTTGACTGTCGTCTAATCAACGTTTTTTTAAGGTTGAAAATTAAAGTTGAAAAGACGTCCAAACACAGATGTTGAAAAGATGACTAAAAAAAGTCATATTAAAGACGTCCTTTAAAAGCCGTTATTTCAACGTTGAAATCACGTACCTAAATGTCGTTCAATAAACACTGAATTAAAGTTGAAATGACACCTAAACATTAACTTTGAAAAGACGAGTAACAGTCTCGTCTGTTTAGCTCCCTTTGTCAAAGTGTCTGTTTAGCTCCCTGTGTATTGTCTTCTGTCAAAGTCTTTTTGTACATATCTCTGTTTGTTATCTGTTGTTTCTATAATTAAACTCTGTCTGTGTTTTAAGAAGTGCGTCCGTCTCCGTCAGTCAGCCCCACGTGCCTGACAATTGTAGTCTACACAGACATGTCTAGCCAACATACTACAACCCTTAGTTTTTTTTAAAAATAAGTCTTCGTTAAATTTTCATTGATTTTTTAAAGATACAAATCGCTACTGCGAGGCATCCGTATGATATATGGCTCTAAAACTGGTTGTAGTCTACAGAGATACATCTGACCATGTAAGGGTTGGCAAGGTACTCCAGCCACGAGAGGGCAGCAGCGGCCAGACAATCAGCCGTAACACCCCACACCTGGTGACGGGTCTATAAAGACCCACTAGAATAAGACAGGGTTGCTGGCTCTTTGGCACAGAGAGATAAGAGTTTTTCCGCTCCCCCTTCTCTTTCAAAGAAAGAAAGAATAAGTATTCCAAGAGTAGTGAGTGTTTCTACTCCCTCACTCTATTTCTCTGCTTCTTTCCCCTGCCATCACTTCACTGGGGCTAAGAGATTCCTCTCTCTTTCTCCATATGTGTTGGCCCCATACTGTGAGATTCAGTAATCTCGTCTCCCTCCGTATTACTTTCTTCTCCGCTGTCCTCAGTTTCTCACCGTCTTCTTTTATTTTGGGAGAATATTAAAGTATAAACCTCCATTGTCGTTTGAGGTAGCAAGTCTCCCCTGGCATCCTTTGTTTTCCTATTCTCGCTCAAACTTTTCCCGAAAACGCGTGGGCTTATATGATTTATTTCACCCGTTTTACATTTTCCCCTTACTGTTCAGCACTTGGGTTCGTTTCTCAATCACATTGGTAGCTCACCTCACCAAGAGGCTACCATTACAGACCAACATACTACAACCTTTAGTTTTTTAAAATACATCTTTGTTAAATTTTCATACATTTTTTAACGTTACAAATTGTTACTGTGAGAAATCCGCATGATATATGGATCTAAAACTGGTTGTGGTCTACAGAGACATGCCAGACTAACATACTACAACCTTAAATTTTTTTAAATATATCTTTGTTAAATTTTGAATAATTCTTTACAAATTGCTACCGTGAGACATCGGTGTAATTAATGGATCTAAAATCAATTGAAGTCTGTAGGGACACGTCTGACCAACATTGTACTGTCGTAAAATGTTTTTGTTAAATTTTTTTTTTCAATTAAACAAATCACTACTGTAATAGATCCATATGATATGCAGATCTGAAATCACTTGTGAAGTACAGAGACACATCTGAAGGAACAGTACAACCTTCGGTTTGTTAAAATACTGAAATGCGTTTTAATAAAAGTTCTTAATGTAAGAAATTGCTATTGTGAGACATCAGTATAGCATAAAGATCCTAAATCAGTTGTAGTGTACAGCAACATATCTGGCAAACAGACTACAACTTTTGGTTTGTTAAAAAATAATTTCAGAATTTTAATAAATTTTTAAAGAATTTAGATCTCTCAATGTCAGTACTTCATGATTTACTCAACTCAGATGGGGTGATCATTTTTGTGTCTGTCCTCCATTTCCCATGTCCTCTCCTCCTCCGGGGGTCCCACTGTCCTACTCAGCCTCTGCCTCTTGCAAGATTCAGATTCTCTCTCTCTCCCTCTCACACACACACACACACACTCTGCCCATTCTCAAGACTGAATAACAAACATGCAGTACTAAGCACAGTTTTAGGCATTTGAGAAAATAATGAATTTAACGCTATTTAATTGGTCAATACACATTTATTTCTTATGACACACAAGCAGTAAGTAAACCTTGGTTATTTTTTACTTAGACATCATTCTAAACTTTGCCTTGAAAATATTAGTTTTATGGGCACAGGCATTTTAATTTTTGGTAATACATTTTAAGTGTGACATGCCCTGATGACACATTTTGCAGTTCTACTCGAATAGTAAATATAAAATACGTAGAATTTTCCTGAAATAACTTTCTGAAGCAATATACAACTCTCAAAGGTTTATTGTGGCATCTTTCTTTTCTTGGAATTAATATTGCAACCCGTTAACAAGATACATAACTCTTATTTGCATTAATATTTAATTTATTTAAGTATGGAAACTAAATAAGGAATATTTGGTCGCACATTAAAAACAAACTAGCTTGGCAATATTTTTCAACTGCTTAAAGACATCAATGCTGAGTGGAAAAACACTGACACTTGTTTCAGTAAAAGACTGTCAGCAAATGTTGTTAAGAATATTATTAGTTTAATTGTCTTGCCTGTTTGTGACTGGGACATTTACTTGCCCCAGACTATTCACTGTACGATGGCGCGGGTAACCTGCTGCGGTCGCGTCTGTTGCACTCACCTAACCCCTGTTTATGTGAGTGTACAGACGGAAGCTAATTTCGCTGCAATGTTGTACTTGTATAACTTTGTATGTGACAATAAAGATCTATCTATCTATCTATCTATCTATTCATGTACACCTGCATCCCCATGCCACGCTGCATTAATGCAGAAATTAATGCAAACGGAGCCCCAACCAAGTAGTGAGTGTATATACTGTACATACTTTTCAGTAGGCAACATTTTGGAATTTAAAATAATTTTTAAATTGGTCTTATATAATATTCTAATTTTCTGAGATAATGACTTTTAGGTTTTCATTGGCTGTAAGCTATAATTGTCACGCCCTGGTCCTGTCATATGTCTGTTTTCCCCACCATGTGCTCTTGCACATGGTTCTGTTTATTATTGCTCCTGTCTCCACCCTAGTCCCACCTTAGCTCCAACCTCTCGTCGGTTTCTTCTTTGTAGGCCTGCCCTCTCATTATCAGCCCCAGGTGTTCCTTGTCAATGCTCTGTGTACATACAGTACCTTTGTTTCAGTGCTCCCTTGTCGGTTATTGTGTGTGTAGATGTGTTTCTCTCTCTGCGTCTATCCCTGTTCACGGTTGTCTATCAAAGTCTTCCTGTCTGTTCCAGTTTCGTTCATTTGGTTAGTGTGTGAACCTCCTTGCTCTTTGTCTGTTTTGTTTTTTGCCCTGTTTAAATAAAGTATTGCTTGCGTTTACGTCCACCTCCTTGTTCTCTCCTGCCCAACCATAGAAATCATCAACATTAAAAGAAATAAACACTTGAAAAAGATCACTCTGTTTGTAATTTATCTATATGGGTTTCACTTTTTGAATTGAATTACTGAAATAAATTAACATTTTGAAGATATTCTAATTTATTGAGATGCACCTGTAGTGTGTGTGTGTGTGTGCTTGCCAATGCTCATGCCCTCATCTTCCTGTAACACTTGAAAGTAAATTCAAAGACTTTGATTAAAAATCAGCCCGAGCAGACTTCTGTCTTGGACATTATCCAGACTTTATCCTCCTCGTGCCCTGGTAAAGACTCCGTGCATGTGAGAACGGCGTGGGAAATATTCTGGAGTTTCTCCTCCATGCAGCCCAGGCCATGCACGACCCTGCGCTGTACATGTTTCCTTTCCCGCCTGACGCAGAAAATATACCACTGTGCCCTGCTTGTTTGAAACACCAGTCCGTGACATCTTCGGACCTGATATTCAAGGGTTTCTCTATAAATTATTTGGATTTTATGTGTAAAAGGTGCATAACACTCAGGGTGAAGTCCGAGTCAGCTCATGCGTAAAGCACGTGTTACATCTCCAGGTGCCAGAGCGCCTGAGGCAGAAAACATCTCGCTGTTCGCTGCAAGTGTGAAGGACCACTCTGGGACATCTCCGGGAGTCTCTCTTGAAATTCTCGGAGTTCATGTGAACTGCAGATTGGTGAGTGTAATTATTTAAACAAATAAATATATTCGTGCTGTCCAAACGTCAATCTATTTATTTTTTTATAAATTTTTTTTAATGTGTCAAAGATTTGGCTCCGTGGCTTAGTCAGGTGCTCGTAAGCATTCATAAATTTAGCAGATTATATGCTAGACACTATTTTAATGAAATGTTTTAAATGTTATGTTTCCCCGTTTATATATTTGGGCCTGGGCAAATGTGTGCAAAGACAGTATTGTTAATTCTAGAATAATAAACAAATGCAAACTTTAGAGGTGCAGAAAAATTTTTATTGGAGCCTTTATTGATTAAAATGTGATCTGAAGTGAAAGATCTAAAAGACAGGCTTATCCTCAATTCATTACAATTTTCACAATTGTTCAGTAAATAAAAATTATATAATGAATCATGTTTTACTGTTATTTCCTATGTTTAATACTAGGAAATAGGCTCCTAAATACGCTTATTTAGGACTCTTGTTTGTCTTACATTGTAAGAATCGTTAGTTAATGTTATTGTTAATGTTAAAATGATCAAATGTCATTTTTATGTATAAATAATTATTTTGGCTCTAAAAGTCAATCAGCTTTATTGTCATCACAGATGTGTTGAGGGAGAAAGACACGTAGTTTCTCCAAAACACGGTGCAAATATTAGTTTTAACTAAAAGCAGAGTTGTAAGTTCCCAGTGTTTCAGTTCTGACCTGCTGCTCTCAGCTTCACTGCAAAAACAACCCCTGAAGGAGGGACAGTGACTACATTGGTTGCAGCATTGAATTCTGGCTGCTGATTGGCTAAAAAAAAGTGATGACCAATGAGGAGCGTTATCTGTTTAGGAGTCATTGAGTAGCTACCCCTCCCTCCTAAACTGAAAATGCACTTCTCATTGGTGCTCACTTTTATTCAGCCAATCAGTAGCCAGGTTTAACAGTTTATCATTCAGTGCTGCAGCCAATGAAGTCAAAGTCCCTCCTACAGGGGTTTGTTTTGCTTTTTTGTTTTAACATAATTTATGCTTGAAATCTGCGCTTTTACTCTTAATGTTTTTATATTTCGTTAAGTTATGCTTTCATTATAAGTACTAGAAAGAAATTATCAGTCAATTTCATATTATAATATTACAGAACTATAGTTAATGTAAATTAGTATTATAATTTGCACACTAAAAATGCTACTAATTTTGTTACAGGTTTACTGCTGAATATTTAAAAATTAGTAGTATGTTTTTGCTGTGATGAATAATTTATTTATATAATTTCACATAGTACATTAACTATTTACTTTTTGCTTTTAATCATTTACCAGACGAAATTTAGGGGAGGATTGAGAACTTCAAAGAAGACTCTTTGGGACATAGCTGGAGGAGTAGATATTATAGATAAATAATCTTTAAAACTGAATATCGTTGAGGCAGACACTACATATGGCTCAAAGATTTGGTCAGCACTCTCCATGGCAATTTTTGCAGAACATACAAAAAGAAAACAACATTGTTTATGGGTTATATGGAATCATAACCGTAAGGGACTAAGGACAACAGTGAAGGCACATATTGAGTCCAAATCTATTGGTGCAGAAAAAACTTGAGGATGAGCCAGATGATGTCTCTAAAACAAAAGCAGTTCCACTAAAGACTGAGGAGAGACATGTTCCTGTAACAGAGAGATTTCCAGTAGAGAGTACGGGGAAAGACCTAGTGGCAGTAAGTAATGCAGTGTCTCTTATTGAAGCAGGAGACCATGCAGGAACAAAAAGACAGCCCACAGGGAATGAGTCAGGGCACCACACTGTAATAAAGGGTATGGTTCAAGGAAGTACTCAAATAGAAAGATTTAAATGTAAGTGGAATTTGGAAAACAATGCTGATGAAGAAAGATTAACTGTGAAAGACAGTTTAGCAGTGGTGAAACTGTCATCAGAGAGTGAGGTGGAAGACGGTGGAGAAACTGTCATCAGAGTGTAAGGTGGAAGACAATGGAGCAGTGGGGAAACTGTCAGAGAGTGAGGTGGAAGACAATGGAGCAGTGGGGAAACTGTCATCAGAGAGTGAGGTGGAAGACAATGGAGCAATGGAAAAATCAGAGGATCAGGAAAACAGAGTAAAGTTTAATGACGAAGATAAACATGGAAAAGATAATGCATCAAAGCATGTAGAAAGACCACAAGAGAAAAATTATAAAATGGAGAACTATCTGCTGTGCCTAAGCAGTTCACACTTAAAACTGACCACAGAATATTGCAAAAGATTGCACCCTTACCAGGTTCTTCAAAACTCCAGAGGCCATGGAGCAATTACCTGTGCAAAAGATCCAAACAAATCCTTGTTGTGTACTGGCCTTTAGATATCACCATGTGAAAAATACACAAAGCAGAAAGAGACATTCACCATACTTGCACATGAAGGCAGTTTGCACTTTTCCTTCTTGCAAAGCCATATATATGTTCCAAAGCAAACCAGAAAGTAAAACTGAAATTGCTATAAAAGTATATCGTGATGGCTGGATTACTCATCTGAATTCAGAAAAAAAAAATTCAGACCAGCTACCAACTTAAGACGGGGGAAAATCGCTAAGTCTACTGGTAAGGGAGTGAGTCAGGTGTATTATGACAGACTAAGTGCCACACCTGTAGCAGAAACACTTGCAGGCAACATTACTAAATGTCTAAACAAGAACATCTTGAAAGTAATTTCTTCTGAAGTTCAGAAAAGCACATGGATTCATGAAAATGTGCTAATGGAAATTTATCTCACACAAACTATCATGAGGGAATGTGATACCAATTTTCATCATGTTCCAGGGTATATACAGCAATTGCAGGTGGACCTGTTTGGTGCACATATGTACATAGAAACAGGTATTGGGATACTAGTGCAGCATCTTAGGAACGCTCCACTGACCCTGTATAAGGATGCAACTGGAGGAGTTGTTTCAAAAATACCTAACCAGAAGAAACGTATGCTGTATTATTCACTTACTCTTGCAGGTCAAGATCCAAATACACCACCGCTCCCCATTTGTGAAATGCTAACCAATGAACACTCGGTTCCTACAATTACATTTTGGCTGTTGCAGTTTCTTTTAAAACTCTCCAAATTCACAAAGATTAAAGTCCAACAAATTGAAACAGACTATAGCTGGGCTTTGATGCAGAGTGAACTCCTAGCATTCAACAAGGAATCCATACGAACATACTATGTTACGACCCAGTCTAGGGTTGAGCCGTAACAGAATGAGGGATGGGTTGAAATTAATATATGTGAAGGGAATAACTGTAACAGAGATGTAAATGGTGAAACAAAAGGACACAAACAGAAACACAGAATGGATAATGAATAGAATATATACATTGTAGATGGGATATGTACAATGAAACCAAACACCAATGAACTTCAGGATGGCCTTTAGCCGACAAAAACAACAAACAAACACCCCTTCTAACTGACCCACAAACAACTCTAACTTACCTAAGTGTAAACAAAAGGAAACAAAAGACAACACCTTACCTTACTCCCTGTCTATTCACAAAAATACACACAAAACCCACTCCCAAAACAAACGGCAGCCAACCCTACTCTGGTGGAATATATACAGTGTTACAATATTTTACAAAAGATAGATCTAGCGTCAGTAATCAAAAAGGGGCAAACACAAACTCGTAGTCGAAGTAGGAATGGATCAAAGTCAAAACCAGACAAACAGAATTCAATATACACAACAAATCACAGCACAAACAAAGCTTTCTAACAGCGTACACAGACATGTATTTATGATTCCCGCCGGGATGACGTAGACGAAACGTTGACAGACACAACACATGGACTGGATGACGGACCGGACTCAGGACGATGAACAAACACACGAACTGGAAACTGGAATGAACTCTAGACGGGTGAACAAACATGGACTGGAACAGATTGCAGAACCTATAAATTTACAGAGATAGTGAGAGAGAGAGAAAACACACACATACACAGCGCAGCGTAACAACTAGGACAGGTCCTATGCTGTTTGTCAGAGGAGAAAGAAGTGGGTGGAAATAAAGAGTTTCACAGTGCTGCACCTTTGCTCTGCTCATATTATAAAAGCTGTGTCCCAAGCCATCAGCAGACATACTAATGATAAAGGCTTGAAGATGTTTTCCACTTTTGTATTCGCTAGAATGCAAAATACCAGGTCTCTGGAAGACGCAAGTTCCATTTTCAAGTCTTTTTGCACAGTACTACTTGCCAAGACCCAGAGTGATACTGTACAAGCATGTACTATTTTACTTAAAAACCTAATAGCCACTGACAAATTGACGGACATTGACAAAATGTCAGAAAAGATACCAGCCTTAAATGCTGAGAAAGATCAGCACCTACAACCAACAACTATTGCAGGAATGTCATGGCTGTGCAGGGAGGATGAGGAGACGGACGTAAACGCAAGGAATTTTATTTAACCAGGGACAGATTCAAAATAAACACTAGTAGTAAAGACAAATCTAACTAAACAGAGCTTAACAAGGATGGACAGGGAAGAGCCATGAACCGGGGTAGACATGTGTTAACAGACAGACTGTGAAACATATATCTACACACACAACACCAGACAAAGGAGCACTCAAACTACAGGGGTATATAGGGACAAGACAAACAAGGAACACCTGGAACTGATAAGGAGGGGGACGGATCACCAACGATACTGACGAGAACGAGGGCGGAGACACGAACAAAAACAAACAGAGCCATGTGCTAAGAGAGCACATGGCAGGGAAAACAGACGTGACAGGACAAGGGCGTGACAAGGAAGATCCCCTTTTTCAGCATACGTCCGCAAGACTTTTGAGAATGTAAGGGCAATGCTGAGAAAGGATGGTGACGGTCTACTTGAAAAAAAAAACCCTATTATTGTCCAGGAATTGTCAAGGTCTTGTTTGATAATTATTTGGCCATGATTCCATTGTGGGGTGGAATTATGCTAGGTAACTTGAAAAGGTATCTTTTCAGATCTTGAATTGGAACAGAATGAGATTTCAGACGAGACCAGAGGCAAAAGTTGTCATGTGGAGGCATGGTTTGCTGTAGTCATTCATTGTCATTCTGCACAAACATAAAAGACTGCAACCAGGAGACTTTTTTTGTGAAAGATGTACAGTTCTCTCCATGGCAGGTACAAGGAACACATAATGCAACATGGTTTGCCTGATCATCTCCTCATTAAACTCATAAGACCCAAAGATATCTTTCACACTCAAGAGTCATGGGCCAAAAAATAGAAGTCTGGAAAGATGGGAGTTGGAAAATCAAAGTATTAGAGACTTCTAAAAACTGTACCTGCTCCCAAACAAAAAAGAAGTAAAACAAAAGGTGGTAGAAAACCAAGATGCAAGTGGTATTGATGGAAAAAGCAGAAAGGTGCCTACAATCCACCAGATAAGCCCTCACTCAGTAAGTAACAACAGTAACAACCTCTTAATGTTCTTTCAGCATTGCCAATAAAAATATTTGTTCTTCAAACAATAGTGTTTGAAAATGTTATTTGTTAGTAATGAACCCTTTTAAATGCTTAAAGAACATTCATATTATGAAAAATGTATAAACCAGTTTTCTTTCAGAAATATACACATTATTGGGTGGGTCTTTAAACTTTTAGAATGGTCCCTCAGAATCATTCATCTATTTTTCAAATAATAACAATAATAATAACATTTTAAGAACCATGAACCAACAATTGTTTATGATATCCTTTAAGACAAATTTTAAGGAGTATAGTGGTATTTTAATGATTATTATTATGTAACATGGTTTACTGATTTCTTGTTCATTACATTGTACTAAATATATGTTTCTTGTTATTTTTAGGCCAAAGCCTTGTGGGAACAGAAGGAATGTGAAGTGGTTGTTGCTGTTGTCAAATCCAGTAACAGTTCTCCTTTTTCACTGAGACATTGTGATTTTCTTACCCCCCACAATTTCTTAAATGGCAAGGTAACCAAATATTCCACAAAATACAGTTACAACACAGTGGAGGAACTGTACAACTATTTTTAAATCGTGCTAAGAATGACATCTATATTTTGCTTCTTGCAGACAGTACTTCAGAGCATGTTTCAACAAGCATGGAAAAAAGGACTGGGTGAACATCAGATGGAAACCTGATCATTGAAAATTGATCATTCTGTCCAGACAGATGGCTCAAGCTGTGGAGTTTTTGTCATGCAGGTGTTTCACTAATAAATTAAGTAGCTATGTGAAATAATGAGGCCTGCAAAACTGATTTGTAAATAATTCCAATTTTCAGAACATTTATGTACACGATTTTGGTTTGTGAATTATTTTTTACTTCAAAGATGGCAGGGGAAACCATAGAATGCTTTCTAGAAATCCCAGAATCATTTAACATTAACCCCACAAACAAAAGAATTGCAGGTCTTAGATGTCAAATAGCTGAGGAGATTTTTCTTGCATCTGGTAAGCCAAAAAAAATTTAAAAATCTTGGAAGAAATAATAACAATATAAAACTTGAAGCAATTTCTTTTGTTAGTGGAATTTTAATATTGCTATAATTCTTTTACAGAGTCAAAGGATGACTACTGCTCCTATTGTGGCTTAAGAGTCCTGCCAAAAATTGTGACAACAAGAACTACTGACATCATTTGGGTTTGTAAAATTACATTTGATTCACATTCCTCATATTAATCATTAATTTGTGCAACATACTGTGTTATCTTATCTATAAAAAATCTATAAAAGTATAGATTTAATGTAGACATGTGCAATTATAGGCTTATAACAAATTACAGGACAGCCTTCAAGTATTATTCAGTGCTTTTTGGCATCAGTATATTTCTGAAAAATTAGCATATACAATGGCCTCAAAAAATATTTAAAACTTTACGATATACAGTTAAGTTTAATGTTTAACTTAACTAAATATTAAACAAGATGTTATTTATTTTAAACCGACCATTCCAAGACTAAGTTTATTCTGTTATAATTTTTTTTATAAAAGCAGTGTATTTGAGATGTGTCTGTTATAGTTTAAGCAGTTTCTTGGCAGATAACGAAAGGGTTTTTTTTATGATTAAGCCTGGTAGAATTTTATTTTCTACACTTGGTTTATACTTTTGAAGTTTGGCCTTTGTGTTTTAGTCTTTAGAGGTTTGTCTTCTAGGCTACTTTTATAAGTGTGGCAGGTGCTCCTGTAGTACTGTAGTACTGCATGGAGGAGCTTTTGGAACAACCATCTTTTTGGCTACTGGCTACTATGCATATTTTGGATAGTAGCCAGTAGACTTCATTTTCATCAATACCAAGTAACCACTTAGAATAATAGCTAATAACACCTTAGGAAGAACCTAACAAAATCTTAGGAACCATTTAGCAACACTTGGCAATCAACTCATGTACACTAGCACCAACTTAGAAACAAACACCTGTAACATAGCAACACCTTAGCAACCACCTAGCACCAACTTATCAACCTATCTTTTTACACTGTAGTTCTATGGTCAGATTTACTTAACAGGTACTATTTTGGTGGTGAATTGTTCTCAGTGCTTCATTAATAATATGGCTGTACAAGTTGAATTTGACACAGCAGTGCTGATGAAGTTTTTAACCATTGTGTCTACTCACTGAGAACTATATTAGACACTCCTACGGTGTTGATCCATCCTGTAAAGACAAAAACTGTAGCATTTCTGTTTGTAACAATTTGTATTAATCATGCTATATTCCTTGATCAGTGGCCGGTTTGTGAACATATGATGTTGTTGGTTGGATAATTTGTGGACTTGTATCACATCAGTAACAGCACTCAAATTTTTAATTCCTCCAGCAACACAACTGGATGTAAACAAATAAATCTCAGTATCCAAACCAAACCTGCCTAGTTGTTTTAACTACTGATAAATGGTGCAAAGAAAGGTAAGACATATACAGAGAAAAATACATGGACAATGATATGTTTACATGTGTACACACAAACACAAACACTCTGTCAATAACCAGTGTATATCTGACAGGAGTGTTCAGATTTTTGTACAAGGCCAAACACATACATACATACATAGTCTTTCCTGGGGCAAGTAAATGTCCCAGTCACAAACAGGCAAGACAATTAAACTAATAATATTCTTAACAACATTTGCTGACAGTCTTTTACTGACAAATGTCAGTGTTTTCCCACTCAGCATTGATGTCTTTAAGCAGTTGAAAAATATTGCCAAGCTGGTTTGTTTTTAATGTGCAACCAAATATTCCATATCTGGTTCAAATATAGAGTCTGACCAAAAAAAAAAACAATTCTTCATGTCGCTCTGGACAAGTCTCACATACCTTCATATTTCACAGCTTCTGAGAAATTAGTAAAAACGTATTGGTTTGCAATAGATGAAATCAACTATTAAGAAAGAAAAGTGACTCTCAACATTTGAATGTTGATTCCACACTTCTCAGTTATGGTGTACACATACCAGGTTAAATACAACCTTGAATCTTAGTATTGTAAGAGATTTGCTAAGTATTTTGCAGTCTGTTAAAAACAATGAAAATTTTTGCATCAACCTGTTAATTCTGTGGTTCAGGTAGAATGTGAACATTGGAAAAGATGGTTCCATGCAGACTGCCTTGGAATGACACCAGATGCTGTCCTGGTGAGCAAACAACATAGCAATGTGCAATGTGTGAAACAGATGTGTTTAAAAAATGTTAGTTCAGGTAGATATATTGATTAAGTGGTAAGAATATTCTAAATCCAATTGTGATGTGTAATTGTATATAATTTTTTAATTTTGAGTCTCAAAACTTCAAAGAGGCCTAGAGGTTTCTCTGTGAGAAATTTAGATGTTTGGAACACTATCAATGTTGTAAAGATTTCTAAAAATTTAATTTGTTGTTTATGTTACAGTAAGATGCATATCACTTGAACTTAATACTCCAGAATGTTTTTAGTTCAGTTCTGCTCTGATGGAAGTTTTTGCTTAGTGTAGATTGGATGAGTCTTTGTTATTTTTATTTATTTGCATTTTGTTAAAAATATATGTTTTGTATTTATCTGTTAAAAATAAGGGTGGCACGGTGGCGCAGCAGGTAGTATCGCAGTCACACAGCTCCAGGGACCTGGAAGTTGTGGGTTTGATTCCGCTCCGGGTGACTGTCTGTGAGGAGTTGATGTGTTCTCCCCGTGTCTGCGTGGGTTTCCTCCAGGTGCTCCGGTTTCCTCCCACAGTCCAAAAACACACGTTGGTAGGTGGATTGGCGACTCAAAAGTGTCCGTAGGTGTGAGTGAATGTGTGTGTGTCTGTGTTGCCCTATGAAGGACTGGCGCCCCCTCCAGGGTGTATTCCCACCTTGCGCCCAATGATTCCAGGTAGGCTCTGGACCCACAGCGACCCTGAACTCGATAAACGGTTACAGATAATGAATGAATGAATGTTAAAAATAAAACAGTATAAAATCACATGGTGTGTCTCTCATAAATTAAATATTAATGCAAATAAGAGTTATGTATCTTGTTAACGGGTTGCAATATTAATTCCAAGAAAAGAAAGATGCCACAATAAACCTCTGAGAGTTGTATATTGCTTCAGAAAAGTCTTTCAGGAAAATTCTACATATTTTATATTTACTATTCGAGTAGAACTGCAAAATGTGTCATCAAGGCATGTTACGCTTAAAATGTATTACCGAAAATTAAAATGCCTGTGACCATAAAACTAATATTTTCAAGGCAAAGTTTAGAATGAAATATATCGAATGAAAAAATATCCAAGGTTTACTTACTGCTTGTGTGTCATAAGAAATAAATGTGTATTGACCAATTAAATAGTGTTTTAAATACATTATTTCCTCAAGTGCCTAAAACTGTGCTTAGTACTGCGTGTTTGTTATTCAGTCTTGAGAATGGGCAGAGTGTGTGTGTGTGTGTGTGTGTGTGTGTGTGTGTGTGTGTGTGAGAGAGAGAGAGAGAGAGAGAGAGAGAATCTGATAGAGGTAGAGCAGGCCAGTTCCAAACAAGAGGTTACATACATAAATTGCAGATCTGAAAGCCCAAAACAGAGGAATTATCTGCACCATAGGATTATCAGTATGGATAGGTTTGAAGAGCTTGCAAGAGGCAGAGGCTGAGCAGGAAAGTGGGACCCCCGGAGGAGGGGAAATGGAGGACAGACACAAAAATGATCACCCCATCTGAGTTGAGTAAATCATGAAGTACTGACATTGAGAGATCTAAATTCTTGAATAATTTGTTAAAATTCTGAAATTATTTTTTAACAAACCAAAAGTTGTAGTCTGTTTGCCAGATATGTTGCTGTACACTACAACTGATTTAGGATCTTTATGCTATACTGATGTCTCACAATAGCAATTTCTTACATTAAGAACTTTCATTAAAACGCATTTCAGTATTTTAACAAACCGAAGGTTGTAACGTTCCTTCAGATGTGTCTCTGTACTTTACAAGTGATTTCAGATCTGCATATCATATGGATCTATTACAGTAGTGATTTGTTTAATTGAATATTAATAAAAATTTAACAAAAAAATATTTTATGACAGTAAACGCTGTAGTATGTTGGTCAGACGTGTCCCTACAGACTTCAATTGATTTTAGATCCATTAATCATACGGATGTCTCATGGTAGCGATTTGTAACTTAAATTTTTTTTTTTTATTTAACAAAGATATATTTTTAAAAAAATTAAAGGTTGTAGTATGTTAGTCTGGCATGTCTCTGTAGACCACAACCAGTTTTAGATCTATATATCATATGGATGTCTCAGAGTAGCGATTTGTAACTTTAAAAAATTAATCAAAATTTAACAAAAGCATATTTTAAAAAAACTTGTAGTATGTTGGTCAGGCATGTCTCTACAGACTACAATCACTTTTCGATCCTTATATCATGTGGATTTCTCACAGTAACAATTTGTAACTTTAAATAATTAATGAAAATTTAACAAAGATGTATTTTAAAAAACTAAAGGTTGTAGTATGTTGGTCAGACATGTCTCTGTAGACTACAACCAGTTTTAGGTCCATATCTCATATGGATGTCTCGCAGAAGAAATTTGTAACTTTACAAATGTATCAAAATTTAACAAAGACATATTTTTAAAAACTGAAGGTTGTAGTATGTTGGTCAGATGTGTCTCTATAGACTAAAACCAGTTTTAGATCCATATATCATACGGATGTCTCGCAGTAGCGATTTGTAACTTTAAAAAATTAATCAAAATTTAATGAAGATATATTAAAAAAAACTGAAGGCTGTAGTATTTTGGTCAGATTGGTCTCTGTAGACTACAACTTATTTCAGATCTGTATGCCATATGAATGTCTGAGAATATCAGTTAATTTTATGAAGAAAAATATTTTAAATGGAACAGAGGCACATTTTACGAAATAAAATTTGTGGTATTTTGGTAATGTATACCTCTGTGAACCATAATTTTTTTTTATTAGTTGTAAGTAATATGGATGCTTCACAGAAACAGTTTATTTGCTATAAATCCACTACATGTATATGTTTACAATGTGTATTGCTAAAAACTAAATATTCATATGTGTAAATAAATAAAATTGATTAGGTTGTTAAGGTTGGATGTAGGTGTGTACCACCCGAATATCCGCTGAATATCCGACATAAACCTAACTTTACCGACCTCTCTACCAGCCCATGACAAATAGATTTTCACTGGCACTTTTCCTGTCAGTACAGTTACATGCATTTGCCACTGGGTAGTGCTAAAGAGATAGAACAAAACAGCAAAAGCAAAGAACTACTATTGAATCCAATACAGGGAGTGTCTGGGTTTTGGGCAATGAGCCATGATGTAATAGTAACAGAATGGTAAGCGTGACAGTTGGTTTACGTGACGAGTCCTATTTCTACAGCTGCAAATGTATGAATTAGTGATTTGAAGGAATGCTTGACATTGTGTCTTTTATTCCTCTGATTTCTTCTTGGGCCTAGGAATCATTTTGAACCTTGGTCTTCCTTCCAGGTGACACTTAGAGATTTCCCATAACAATGTGTAATATGAACTGTTATAAATGGATAACAATTACAAATATATACTGTTATAAATGCCAGTCTTTCACAGGGTGACACATACTCACAGACACTTTTGAGTAGCCAATCCACCTACTAGCGTGTGTTTTTGGATTGTGGGAGGAATTTCACAAGGACAACATGTCCTTTTACCCGGACATGTCCTCTTTTTTAGATTTAAAGAAATGTCTGGGCGGAATTTCACAAATGTCAGGGATTTTGTTTTTCTAGAGCTTACATAGAATTTCGAGAAGCGTTTTGTTCACAAACTAGTCCTGCTCTCCCCCACTTCCTTTTGGTTCGCTTGAGTGAGAAGGGGGAGTGGTTAAGTAGCCTAAAATCTTCTGATTGCAAGGTCTGACTGTAGAGCTACCGTTATTGGTTGATAACCTTTTCTGTAAACATTTAATTGGTCAGTCTGCACGTCAGTAGTCCTTGTTTACATCAGGCAAAGCTCATGTACCCACCCTCATCTCGAGCAACTATGCCGAAACATAAACGTAGGTTCTCGGATGAATTAAAAAAGAAATTCCCATGTTGGGGGTGGCACGGTGGCGCAGCAGCTCCAGGGGCCTGAAGGTTGTGGGTTCGATTCCCGCTCCGGGTGACTGTCTGTGAGGAGTTGGTGTGTTCTCCCCGTGTCCGCGTGGGTTTCCTCCGGGTGCTCCAGTTTCCTCCCACAGTCCAAAAACACACGTTGCAGGTGGATTGGCGACTCAAAAAGTGTCCGTAGGTGTGAATGTGTGTGTGTCTGTGTTGCCCTGTGAAGGACTGGCGCCCCCTCCAGGGTGTATTCCTGCCTTGCGCCCAATGATTCCAGGTAGGCTCTGGACCCACCGCGACCCTGAATTGGATAAGCAGTTACAGATAATGAATGAATGAATGAATTCCCATGTTTTCCCATGTGTAGCAAATAAAGGTGTAAAGGACCTAAAGAGTAAAGGACCTAGAGGTCACCATTACCCCAGACGTGTGAGACGTGTGTCCTCTTTTTCACCATCTCAGATCTGGTCAAGGAGAACACTCCAAACTCCTCACAGACAGTCACCTGGAGCAGGATTTAAACCCACAACCTCCATGTCCCTGGAGCTGTGTGACTGTGACACTACCTGCTGTGCCACCATTCCGCCCCTGCTTGATAATAATAACATAACTATTAGTGTTCCACAAGATAATTAAAATAATAGATTAATAAAAATAACTGTTATATTAATTGTTATAAAATATTAACTGTTAATATTTCTAGTGTTATTTTTGTAAAGCTAAATAACATAGATTCATAAAATGCAATTGAGTAGAACTGCAATAAATATGTAATGTGTACCCTAATAAACGGATAAAGGAAGGATACCAGAAAAAAAAAACTTTTGATTCATTTTTTAAAGAAAATTAGGATATTTGTGAAATAATATGTGCTTAATTGCAGTAATAATAATAATACGTTATTATTATTATTATTATTATTATTATTATTATTATTATTAAATGTAATTATTATTATTATTATTATAATTATTATTATTATTATCTCAGTTTCCAGGACAGTTTGGTAGTTTTCCTACTGAAACACACATTCTAAAGTTTGCCATTAACAGATAAGTTAGATCAGATTTGAGTGTGAGTCTCAGGCAGTCTCAGCACTCTTCCCCAAATATATTCTACCAGCAGAGGGCAGAACCTGTGGTACTTGGGTAACCTTAGGCATGACTAGAACTATAGTATTAAATTAATATCCTTCATTCGACCGAGAACCTGATAACTGTATTAATCCAGAATAAATAACTCATGATAAATTGATATGAATTAATACACGAATGAATTAAGTTAATACTCCCAGTGTTGCCACGTCACACAGCGCATGTTGCGCACGCGCACTGACGTGTTAATGACGAGAGTCGATCCACTTTAATGAACCGACTCGTTCAAATTGTTTCAATGAAACAAACTTGATTAAATGATCTACAAGTTAAAGTAAATTGGTCAAAATATGCTGCATCTTTAAAAGTGAGAAACAGAATATTTCTTGAGATGTGGATAATTTAGCGTCTCTCCTGTTGTTAAAAATACTTTAATACTGTATTGCTGTGCACATTTTTTAAAACATTTTAATAGTCCGTGGTAGTTGTAGTATGGGTGAAATCACATCAGTATTAAAATCAATTCGGTTTTGCTTGTGAATCGGTTCTATCGAACCGTGGAACTGTCTCGGTTAGAAGAGTCGGTTGGTGGTGATTCGATTCCGTGGAGACCGACGTGTCGCTGTATTGTGGAAGGTCTGCTACGGGCGCTCGGTATGGGCGGCTCTCAGAGTGTGGAGATCCCCGGCGGAGGCTCGGAAGGATACCACGTTCTCCGGGTACAGACTTAATACTTACCGGGATGTAACATACGTACATCCTGAGAAGTAGCGGCTGAGCGGGCTGCGGCCGAGTTTGCGCTCACTGTAGGCGTGCAAGCGACGAACTCGAGTCCGAGGCTTCAGCACCGCGGCCTTGTCCTGACACGATTAAAAGCGGTCTATTTCCATAGATACATATGATCATTTTGATCTAAAAAAGGGTCTTTAATTAAATTAGACACAGCATAGGTGGTGATTTTTTGTTCATTATAGAGCGGTAAGAAATGTTAAAAGTATGATGTGTAGAGTTATGTGTAGCTGTGGTTAACTCATTGTCGCAGATTGGTGTGTTGACTTAATCGGAGAAAATCTAATTTGGAGTCATATACAGATGGCTGTAAATGTGAGACTGTTAATTGTTGATTTTGGACAGATTTAGCTTCAGTGTACTTAATTACGAACCCTGATTATGTAGAGTTTTTGGCTGCGTTTTGTCTGGACAGTTTCGTGGCTAAAGGATTGAAGATTTCCGTCCAAATTTGATTGTGGAAATTGTATTCATTTCTAGTTAGCTGAATAGCTAATGCACCCTTGTGACCACACGACTGATTATCAGGTAAAGGGACTGGTAAATATTTTGTAACCCGGATCTTCAGGCTGCGTTTCAGTACTTCTGGTAAAGGGTGTGTAACCTCATCATCTTAAACTTATAGGGAAGGTGTGGTATGTGTAAGACGATGTGGAGATTTTTTCTGCCTTATAGCATATTATACCTACAGAATTGTCTCTACATGTTCTATGCAAATTCATTGTTACAGGGTGAAAGGAATGATGTCTGATTAGGGCTGTGTGTCTTTGGTACAGGTACAGGAGAATTCTCCAGGACACAGGGCAGGATTGGAGCCTTTCTTTGACTTCATTGTGTCCATCAACAACACCAGACTGGTATGTTTACTGTGCTCACACCCAGCTGTCATGTCCTAATCAGTCGTTGATCTTTAGTAAAACCTAAGGTTTTCTTTTTGTCTTACAATAGGAGTTGAACACACAACCTGCGGAATTTGAAGTATGGTGCATGTTAGTATGTCAGGGTGAAAGTGCAACTGTTCTTCATTGTGTGAAACTAATTGTATTGACACCTCATATTACTTTACGTTAACTAATGTTCGAGTTTATTTCAAAAGTATGATTGAGTCAGAAATGCTAAGGTTGCTAACATTGAATTTAAGTTAAAACAAAAAATAAACACCAATTTTCTTTTTGCAAATCTTCCATTTTACAGATCATCAGTTAATCTTGCCAATTCATTCTTAGTTGTGATAACATATTTGGTAGCACCCAACCAGTGGTAAAATAAAATTGAAAGTGAAAAGTAATCTTCATTCACATATTGCAAAAATATTTAATAGCCTCACAGACCACCACTGTTTACACCATTACCCCTTTCTTTTTTGAAGTAAGTTAACATAAGTTTGTTGATGTCATTAGGAAATCCTCACTGTGAACATCCCTCTGTTAGATTTATGGCTTAACATCCACTCCAGCATAGAAGAAAATGAAATATGTGGACATTGACAGTTACTAGGTTTAAAATAATGTATTAGATCATGTAGAGGGAGAATAAACAAGTATTTGTTCTTTTTGGTTATGAAAACTGTTTATCAATATAAATTTTTATAAAATAATTGCAGTTTACATTGCCTTATTATATCGGTCAGAAAAATCACAAAATATTTAAGTATGATGCTTTACAGAATTCTCAGTTTTGCAGAAACTGCACTATGATCACTCTTGATGGAGGGTATTAAACCAACACCCGCACCTTGATTTCATGACAGTTAAAGTGAATCAGCTCTGCACCTGCGGATGGGAGCCCAGCAATAAAAATACCAAATCCGTTTATTTAAGACTAGTATTGGACTAAATCGTAGTGCTGATGGTGAATCTGGTCTAGATTTGATTTAATCCATCTTTGGAAAGCTGGAAAACACTATTATTAAGTGGATGTCTGCAGTTTTGGTATATTAACTGAAAGATAACTTTCTGTCTTAGAACAAGGATAATGACACTCTGAAAGACCTGCTGAAGGCCAATGTAGAGAAGCCAGTGAAGATGCTGGTCTACAGCAGTAAGACCCTGGAGCTGCGGGAGTCTACAGTTACCCCAAGCAACATGTGGGGCGGCCAAGGCCTACTTGGGGTCAGCATCCGTTTTTGTAGCTTTGAGGGGGCCAATGAGAATGTTTGGCATGTTTTGGTGAGTACATTAGGTTATCATTTTTGTTCTGTTGAGTACCCTAAATACACACCCTTGTCATTGGAAGGTCTGGAGAAGCTTTGGTGCTTCATATCAATGTCTTTGTTTACATGTTGCTTTTATCATGTGATTGTGTATTACCCTGTGAAGGACTGGCGCCCCCTCCAGGGTGTATTCCTGCCTTGCGCCCAATGATTCCAGGTAGGCTCTGGACCCACCGCGACCCTGAATTGGATAAGCGGTTACAGATAATGGATGGATGGATGTGTATTACAGAAAATATGGAGGGCAAGGATAATTAATGCAGAAATGAAAAAAGGAGCACAAAATTTTCTTCATTATATGTACAGGGTCTCCTGCAGTGCTTTACAGTTAGAGCGGCTGCCTTGAAAACATCATCCACCCCCCTCTCCCCACACCCACAATTCGTTTTGGGCAATTCGTTCAGTTTCTTATTAAGGTTTTCGATGTGTTTGTGCATGGCTTTCTACACTGTCCAGTTTTCCATGATTAATTTATCCATTGTAGAAAACACTCAATAATAAGAGATCCCTCAAATTCTGAAGTACATGCACGCGTTCTGAAGTATAATCCAGTGTTTAATGCAAGCTGTGTGTCCTCTGAGTTTCCTCATGGCTGTGTGTGTACACGAGGTCAGAGCATGGGCAGCCCATGCTTGTAAACAATGTTTTGAATGATTGATTTGAATTTGCACTTGATTCATGATCCAATTCACTCAATTATTCGACTCTACACCCATTGTGTAAGTTTCTCAAAGCGTCCAGACACTACATATTTCACGAATTATCAGTCCCCCCCCCCCCCCCCACAATGTGACTGGTTAGAGTAAAACGTGTGAAGGTTAATGTGGCTGTGCACAGCTATATGGAGTTATAAACACAGTAATGCCAAAAATCTCCCACCACAAAGACAAAATGTTGTTGAGTTACAAGCCATCCTGCTGAGCTTTTTAACAGCAAAGAAACTTAATTAATGCAGAGCCAAACACAGCTACAGCAACAAATGCTGCATCTTCCAGTATTTAATATTATTCAGTCATGGGGCGTGCTGAAGAGCCTACTGTTCTTTGGTCTCTGCTGGGAACAAATTTTATTGGTTCGCAAACCAATTTATGTCAGTAGAAACGAGCCGAACGGTTCGACATTTAGTTCACGACTTGGATTGTGAAATATGGCTGAACTAACAACAGTGTAGTAGTGCTTTCTGTGAAATATGGTTGAACTAACAGTTCTTTCTCGCGCATGCGCATTTCAACATTGTGAGTTAGACACAGACAGACAAAGAGAGAGAGCCTCTTCCAGACTGGCCCGGTAGGCTGTCCGGTAAAAACCTATTCTGTTTTCTTCTTTAACTGAACTGTAGGTGATCATACAAGACATGCTTGTTAATTACAGAGAGCATTACGTGCCTTTTCAAATAATCTCTATTTAAAATCTAAAGCTCTGTTTTCCTGCAAACTTGTGCCCCTAGCAATTTCATTTGTAGAGCAGAATTACTGTCACTAGACTGTTTACACATTTACAGATATTCACAATTAATCAATTAATAATGAGGGGACGAATGTGGTGATAAAGTCAACCATCAACTCCACATGTATTCAGCATTGTCGACATAAGTATTGACCGATGCCTAAAACAGCCTAACGCTACAGCAACCTACTTTAAAACAAAACATGGCAAAGCTACAATTTTGTCAGCTTTATACATCAAATTAAAACACCTCGAAGTAGCTCTGATTTATTTGTGTACACTCTGTGCCCTTAGTGGCACTGTGTAGCGCACAAGTTAGCAAATAACTCAGGGAGCAAAGCCATGCTGGGAGCCAAAGTGCAGCTTAAATTTTTTCTGAACAATAGGGTTGACCCCAAGTATTAGGGGATTCAGATATGTATTTGTTGGGTATGTATTCAGTTTCTAATTTTGAGATTCGGATATTTTTGGATAAATGTGATTATCGATAAAGGCACCGCTCAACCACATTCAGGCTTCAGCAGTAAAACAGTGCTCTCCCATGCTTCACCCGTTTTTAGGCTCAACAACATAAGTCTTTGTGCAAATGAAGCCTAAAACTCAGTCATATTAAACTGCCTAACATACTAAAACAACACACTTTACAATGAAGTGAGGCGACACAGTTCACTTTGTCAGCTTTGTGCCTGAAATTAGAGCACCTCCGCTCAAACTGGTGAGTGGAAATTTGTGTATACTGTGTCCTTAGTTAGCAAGCTTAGGTTAGCAAGCGCTTTGAGCCACGGTGCAGCCTGGAGAGAGGGTTATTAAAGCAGGAGATTGGAAGCAGATTTTGTAACTGACAAAAATATACACTACCCCATTTTCTGAGTATTCGAATATTTGCTGAATATCCCGGCTGAATCTCCGAAGCCCAAAAAATGGTATTTGGGACAGCCCTACTGTGCAGAAGTTTTAGGCACCTAAGATAATTATATATATTTAAGTTAATGCCTTCTCAGTAAGCATGATGCTTGTATAAAAAAAAAAATAATAAGAAATATAAGATCATTTTTCTATAAAGTAGAATGTGTAAGTTTGAAGGAGAATGTTTTGTGTAGATTCTTCTTGATTGCATGAATTTGTTGAATTAACAGCACACATTATTTAAAATCATTATTTATTAACCTGTAAAACTAGGTATTGGTTGATAACCTCAAATAATACCACGAGGAAAGATTTGGAAATAGTTAAACCAACACATTCACACACTATCATACTTACTGGAATAATGTTTTGTTTTATTCTAATGTAGGGTGTTATTTGTTATTTGTTTCTTTTTAGCAAATAAACACTTACTGCTCAGATAAATAGCTTTTTAAATCTCATAATATCTGGTGCCTAATACTTTTGCACAGTACTGCATGTGAAAAAGCCAAGTTAAAGGCAGCATGGTAAACCGAATTTGAACATTTTGCGGTTAAATTTCTTATTTGTAAATTGGATTTCCCACCTCTTCAGTTAAATGACTAACTAATCAGACTGGTTTGTCAGGCTTTTAAATAAACAACGCCCGGTTTCAAAAGGGAATTATTGCATTCTTGAAATAAGCTTTGTTGTTGAAGACTAACATTTACATTCCAATTGTCTTTCTCCTTCTTGTAGGAGGTTGAGCCGAATTCTCCAGCCGCCCTCGCAGGACTGAGGGCGTACACCGACTACATCATTGGGGCAGATACAGTTATGAATGAAGTAATTTAATAATTTTTCTTCCAGTCCTAATTTAGTATCATACATTTGGGTTGAGTCAGCTTAGTCATTCTACAAATATCCTATTATTAGTATCCAGAAGGACAGTATTGTTGTTTAAATATATAGAAATATCGGAGTTTGAATATAATAAAACTTGTTGGAATAAAAGTAAAAAATAATTTCACAAACGATACTGATAGACTTTTTTTTTTAAATTATTTTCTTAACCAAAAAATCATAACATAAATTTACCCCTGTCACTGCTGCTTTTTAGTGTTTTTATTGTGTAAATTGTGTAAACATTTATGGCCATGACATGTGCTTTATAGATTGAGTGTCGCATGGTATAAAAATTCTGTATTCTATGCCATGGCATATTTTTAAATTCTTTATTGGGACAGAGTGACAAACAAAAAATTATAGTTGATAGTGACTTTTAGATGCCATGGGCTAAATATTAATAATGGGAATATCACTATTAACCCTGCCTAATTTAAAGCATTTCTCTTTCCTGTTTCCATAGTCGGAGGACTTGTTCTCATTGATAGAAACCCATGAAAGTAAAGGTCTGAAACTCTACGTTTACAACACAGACACTGACAGCTGCAGAGAAGTTGTTATAACTCCCAACAGTGCCTGGGGAGGAGAGGGCAGGTACTTTACTAACTGACACTGTAGTTCTTTTATGTTTTATTTGTTTGCGCTTTACAACATGTTTTCTGTCTCTCTCCCTTTCCAGTCTGGGCTGTGGCATTGGTTATGGTTACCTGCACAGGATCCCCACGCGGCCCTTTGAGGAGGGGAAGAAGATTAGCTTCCCTGGGCACACTCCAAGTGAACCAGCCAGCCCACTGAAGGATGGTTTCACAGAGGTGTTTAAATGTTCTGGTTGTGTGTAATCAAAATGATGTGCCTGATTTAATAGGGTCGAAACTGTCAGTGGTCTGAACCCTCAAAGGACCACCTTTGTACATGTATTATTTGGATAATGTATCATTTTAATCATGAAGTGACAGCGCTATATTATGCTTTGCACTTGTATTCATATGTTTGATAACAAAATGTGGCTTTTAACTCAGAACATATTTATTGGACACACCTTGTATATGCACGTTGAAAAATTATGACACTTTTCCACTGCATAGAACCTACACGACTCTATTCAACTCTGCACAGCCCTTTTGATTTTACGTTGGCCAGGTCTGGAATCGGGTACTTTTTCAGTCCATGCTCATGCCGGGTTCCAACCGTGCCAAGTAGGTACTAAATGATAACGTAAAGAGTGCTGATTGGCCAGAGAGACATGTCAATCACAGTGAAATGCAGAGCTCATTCAAATTCAGAACGAACTTGCCGCTTGTCAGTTTGTAACATTACCTTGAGGTGTTTTGAATCAAAGTTCATATGATCATATAATGAATCGTGTTGTAGTTTTCAAAGTCAGTGATTCCCATTAGAGACGTGGTTTTATGACATCACCGGCTCCATTTCTCTAGTGGAAAAGTGAGAAGCTTTAAACAAGTTGAGTTGCGTAGAGCCGGGCCCATGCAGTGGGAAAGCACCATTAGCAACAGATGCTCATCTGTTTTTTTTAGTCACCTTCTAGTAATTTTATCAGTGGTCAGTTATTGGCTACAGCACACTGATGGGTGGACAAACCAGTATTGATAGAACTGTGAATTTAAATGTAGGGAATGTCAATCTTAACTTATCTAGTTGGTATCTATTTAATGTGGATAGATGCAGAGGTGCCTTTGGGATTACATCTTTGATTTACAGATCTCTTCATTTCTCCATCTTGTCTCTCAGGTTCAGCTTTCTGCAGTAACCCCACCCCCAGCCACACAGCCTGCCCCTACTGGACTTGAGGATAGCCTCCCTGGCCTTTCACTCAGCTCAGACCCTTCATCCATTTCCTCTGAGCTACACACAGGTATTGGTTCTGTTGTAAATTTATATACCATCCAGCCATCTTGTCAACTACACCAGTATTGTTGTGTATAAATAACGTTGTTCATGATGCCATCACTGTTGGAAAATTTTTCCCTAGCAAAGTAATGAGTCAGGTGCTGGGTTGTAAGCAGAGGAGTTGTTTAATTGGAAAATACTTTCAATAACCCAAGCTGTCTGCTTCTCAACCCCAGGCAGTCTGACAATACCTCAGTACTGGAGTATCTCGGGTTACGGCAGTCCCGAGTTACGATGTTTCGTGATTACGACACATCTTCCATTTACCGTTTAAAGCCTTGTTTTGACTTAAGTGGTTTTGCGTTGTAAAGGTCGTAACACAAACTTCGGCAGAAGAATACATGGTTACGTGGCTCAGGACCGAGGAGGATAGGTTTTAGGATAGGGTAAGTGCTTATAGTATGTTATTTAAGTACAGTATTGTACGTATGTTCTGATTTACACTGAAAATAGGTTTACGACACGATGTAAGGTCGTAACACAAACTTCGTGTTTGGTGAGTGCGGCAGAAGAATACAAGGTTACGTGGCTCGGGACCGAGGAGGATAGGTGTTAGGATAGGGTAAGTGCTTACAGTATGTTATTTACGTACAGTAAATGTACGTATGTTCCAATTTACACTGAAAATCGGTTTACGACACGACGTAGGAACGGATCAGTGTCGTAAGTTGAGGACCCCCTGTAGTTGGTTGGTTAAGTACAGAAGGTTTGAGTATGGCTGTAGCTAACAATTATTTTTATAATTGAATAATAGGTTATTTATTATTTTATTCATTAATTAATTGTAAGAAATAGAAAAACACTGTCACATCAGATTTGTAGCAGCATAGAAGTAACTACATAAAATGTCAGAACGCTGCGAATACCCATGTCTAAAAAGTTCAGAGATAAAAAAAAATAAATAAATAAAAAGTTCATAAATGTTCACAATGTGTTTTTTTTTTCCATTATACAGGGTGGGCCATTTATATGGATACACCTTAATAAAATGGGAATGGTTGGTGATATTAACTTCCTGTTTGTGGCACATTAGTATATGGGATGGGGGGAAACTTTTCAAGATGGGTGGTGACCATGGCGGTCATTTTGGATCCAACTTTTGTTTTTTTTTTTCAATGGGAAAAAGGTCATGTGACATATCACCAACCATTCCCATTTTATTAATGTGTATCCATATAAATGGCCCACCCTATATAACAGCACCTTTTGAAAATAGGTTTTGGGAAGTCCATGTTTAGAGTTAATTTAAACAAAAAAAAAACGGATGAATGACATACATCTTTCACATTATTGTTTCTGGGTTTGTGCTGAATATTAGTATGTGTAGCTTTTTGGGAACAAACTTATTTAGGTAGGTGAAATTTGTAAAAATGTCAAGGTGTGTCAGATTATCTCAGATGTGGTTAAAAGGCCTCAGTATCCAGAGGGTTAATTAACATTCCCATTTTGAATAAATAAAAATTATTAACATAAAATTTAAAATAGCACTTACCCACTTACTTAATGTGCTATATAGAATCATATACGTATACATTTCAAAAAGTCCTTTAAGCATGCTAATGGTGTGAATGCTCATGGTTCTTTGGGGGCAGTCGTGGCCTTGAGGTTAGAGAAGCGAGTTTGAAGCTGAATTGCCCTTGAGCAAGGCACCTAACCCCCAAACTGTGCCGGGCATGGAGGTGGTTGGCAGCCCCCTGCTCCAGTATTCAGTGTTTGTGAAGAATTGCTCACTAGTGTTTGTGTGTTCACTACCACGGATGGGTCTCCCTTGCAGCATGGAGATAAGTCGATATATGTCAGTAAACAATCCATATTTAAAGTAAGTAGGCTTGAATAGTTAGAAAAGGGATACCCAGATTTTGCCAGTACACCACAGTATAATAGGAAATTAACAGTTTACTCGTACACCATGGTAAAATTCCTGATAATTAGTATTAGTTTCATTTTAATAAATATTTAATTATGGCTATGCTGTTATACTGTTCTAGTGGTCAGTTATTGCAGTTTGAAAAACTCACAGCATGTAAGCAACAGTCTGCCGACAGGGCAGGTAATATGATTTTGGTTTTTGTAAGAGTGAACATGGTGCAGTGACAGAGCTCATGAAGACTTAAAGTAAGCTAACTATGAGCTAGCTGAGATTAATGTATGTATAAGCACATGCTGTTTAACATGGCTGTAGAAATGTGCTAATTTAGTCATTTTGTTTAATTTGCAACATCATGATTACTGATTACTTGTTAAACATAAAACCCAATATAAATGATTGCTATATTTATGTAACATGATGACTTGCAAGACTGAGTTTATTGTTCATTTAGGTGTGTTTTTGTTTACCTTTTATTGAAATGGTTATTCAAACTTCTAAATAATCTGTAGATTATTAGTAGGAAGTGAGGACATTAGCGAGGGGAGCAATCTGACTTAATATCAACAAAGCAGAGGATGTGATCATGCAGGTGGTCTCTCTGTACACCTTACTGAGGACCTTGCCTAGTCCCTTCACACTTCCTGAGAATGTTCAGGAAATTTCATCTGCTTAGTTACATTCACAACAACTTCTAAAAATGTTCTATATCCTAACTACTTGCGTCATTGTCTTGTGTGACAGTTGCACTGTGACCACAAAGCTGCAAAAGACTAGCGAGGACAGCTTAATCCATCGTTATATTGCAACCTTAATAAAGGCCTCCACAACCTATACAGAATCTAAGGTTTCTTCTTCCTATACAGTTTTAAATTAAAGCTCCTTTGTTTAAAATTAATTTTCCCAGAGTAAGACATTTGGCCTGCTAAAATCTAAAATGGGCTTATTGAATTTAACTGTTTTTTTTTTTTGTTTTTTTTTAAATGTCTACAAAGCTGTTTTTGACACCATCAGATTGTAAAGAGTGCTTTACAAATAAATTCAACGTTGGCAACATATTTCCAGTCGTACACAGCATCTACCAGTACAGTTGCCTTAGAAAAATTGTAAAAATCTGGCTGAACAGTAGTAATCCAACACATGGTCTCTTCACCACATAGTGTTATATAGTAGCATTTTATGCCTCCAATATTTGGACTACTGTGTGAAAACAGCTATGCATGCCCAGAGTGACAAATAGATTGAATAGGCCAACTATTTTATGAGATCGATTGCCAGCTACTTTAATGAGTGATTTTTATCGTTTTATTTTTGAAGCCCTTTTTTGTTAAGATGACTTACATTTGTTTCATTTCAGGTGTTCCCACAGTCCCCCTGTTGCCCACTCAGGTCGCTCCAGCCCTGGGCACACTACCTTCAGTCAACCCCAACACTACATTACCAGGTGTCTTTCTCACATACACATGCACATCACTCTTTTTTACTTTTTACTTTTACAGTATCTCACAAAAGTGAATAATCCCTTCACATTTTTAAAAATTTTATTACATTTTTTCACGGATCAACATTGAAGGTATGACACTTTGATACAATGTAAAGTCGTCAGTCTTCAGCTTGTATGATAGTAAGTTTGCTGTGCCCTCAAAATAACTCAGCATGCATGTGTTTTCAAACACTGCTTTAACTGTCTTGGGCATGGAGTTCAATATAGCTTCACAGGTTGCCACTGGAATTCTCTTCCAATCTGTGATGATATCAAGGAGCTGATGAATGTTGGAGACCTGTGCTCCACCACTTTCTGTTTGAGAATGCCTCACAGATGCTCTGTTTGGTTTAGAAGGAGTTGTTTGGGGTTGTTGTTATGTTGGAATACTGCCCTGCACCCATTTCCTGTAGGGAGGGGATCATGCTTTGCTTTAGTATGTCACAGTACATGGTTGTATTCATGGTTCCCTCAAACATGCTGGCAGCAGTCATGCAGCCCCAAACCATGACAATCCCAGCACCATGCTTATCTGTAGGCAAGACACTCGTCTTTGTACTCCTCACCTGATTGCCGCCCCACACTCTTGACACAATCTGAACCAAATAAGTTAATCTTGGTCTCATCAGACTTCAGGACATGGTTCCAGTCCTTAGTCTGCTTGTCTTTAGCATATTGTTCGTGGGCTTTCTTGTGCATTGTCTTTAGAGGAAACTTCCTTCTGAGGCGACATCCATGCAGGCCAATTTGATACAGTGTGCGGCCTATGGTCTGAGCACTGACAGGCTGAGCCCCCCCCCCCCCCCCCCCCCAACCTGTACTGACTTTTGTTGCCAGCGGTTTAGACATTAATAGCTGTGTGTTGAGTTATTTTGACGGCACAGCTAATTTACACTGTTATACAAGCTGTAGACTGTGACTACATTACATTATATCAAAGTGTCACATATTCAGCATTGTTCCATGAAAAGATATAATAAAATATTTGCAAAAATGTGAAGGGTGTACACCGCGACCCTGAAATGGAGAAGCGGAAAAGAAAATGATGATGATGGTGATGATGAAGGGTGTACTCACTTTTGTGAGATCGCATCTCTGAAAGATATGCAGTGCATGTTCATTTGGAAATTTGTGACCCTTGTTTGATGTTTCAGGTTTAATGCAATTACCTGCTGGCCTTCCTCCACTGCCCAACCTTCCAAACCTCCCCAACCTCAACATCCCCTTACCAGACCTCAGTGCTGTATCGTTAGCAGGCATCAGCGGGCTGCCCCCCTCCACTACAGGTACGAATGCATCAGTCTTCTATTCTGCTGAAAGGTTTAGTTTGATATGGCTCAGTTTCTTAAATTCAAGCTTACACATCTCCAGAAGCACCCCAGAATGTTTTGGGTTGGGTTAGATCATAATGGGAAATAATGAAAATGTGCCTTATGGATCTTAACCAAAGTGAATGATGTTACTTCCATCTGTCTGATCCACTTGTACCAGCCAGGACAGCACACACTAGCACATCACCACCTCATTTCTCCTTGGACATTCTATCCAAGCCTCTCCATGAAGGATGAGAGTGCTTTAAGTGTGTGTGTGTGCATGTGTGAGGAGAAAATATGGGTAAAAGTTGTAAGCTTTTGCAAAATTAAGGTTGTAAAGTATACACACAAGCAATAAAGAACATGAGGTTTTACAGTAGTGTTGTCTCTGTCTGTTGTGCCTGAAAATGTGACGTTTTGTGTTAAGTATTGTCATACTTTCCAAACCTCATACTTTATTGAGGAATGGTTAGGAGGGACCTAATAATTACGGCTGAGCAATACTAACACTGCAGCACCATGTCAGCTCTGACAATGCATAATCACCCAAATCATATTTGCCCTGTAATCTTATTCACTGAACAGCAGGGTAAAATGGAGACAAACTATGAGAGGGGAAAGCGGCCGGACAGACCGAGTAAACCCAAATATATAGTGAGGGTGTGCTGGGAAAAGCTAGCAGATGACTCTGTCCAGATGGATTTCAACTCTCACCTCCGAGAGAACTTCTCACATGTTCCAGAGGAGGTAGGGGGAACAGAGTCCGAATGGACCCTGTTCTTGACTTCCATCGTGGAAGCGGCTGCGTATAGCTGTCAAAAGCTTGTTTGTGCTTGTTATGGTGACAACCCAAGAACCTATTGGTGGACACTGGGGGTGAGGGAAGCTGTCAAGTAGAAGGAGGAGGTTTTTTCGGGCTTAGCTAGCTCGAGGAACTTTCAATTCTGCGGATGGGTACCGGCGAAAAAGGCTGCAGCTGTGGCAGTTGCTGAAGCAAAATCCAGAGCATGGGAGGAGTTTGGAGGAGGGGGGGCACTGTCCAAGCTGTGCTCAGCAAGGATGGTGAAATTCTGAACTCAACTGAGCGTATTGTTGTGCGTTGGAAGGAGCACTTTGAAGAACTCCGAGAGACATGCGTCCTGTGCAGGAGGTAGGGCCAGAAGTGTCTGGGGTGTCGGTTTCCATTTCCTTGGCTGAAGTCACTGAGGTGGTGAAAAAGTTTTGCAGTGGCAAAGCTCCAGGAGTGAATGAGATTTGCCCAGAGTTACTGAAGCCACTCAATACTGTGGGGCTGTCTTGGATGACATGCCTATTCAATATTGCATGGACCTCGGGAACTGTGCCTTTGGATTGGCAAACAGGGATGGTTGTTCCCATTTTTAAAAAAGAGGACCAGAGAAAGTGTGGCCATTATTGTGGCATTTTACTTCTCAGCCTCCCTGGAAAGGTCTATGCCAAGGTGCTGGAAAGAAGAATCTGTTCGATAGTCGAACCTAAGATTTTGGAGGAACTATGGGCCAGTTGAACTATGGACCAACTCTTTTTTTACTTTTTCACAGATGATTGAGGGGGCATGGGAATTTGTTACTCCACTCTACACATGCTTTGTTGATCTGGAGAAGGCATATGACTGTGTTCCCCAAGAGATTCTGTGTGAGGTGCTCAGGGAGTATAGGGTGCCAGGGTCACTCCGGCGAGCCATACGCTCCTTGTACTCTCAGAGGTTGAGTTGTGTTCACATCCTCGGCAGTAAGTCAAGCTTGTTCAGTCTTGGCATTGGACTCCGTCAGAGCTGTGCCTTATCTCCATTCCTGTTCCTGATGTTCATGGACAGGGTGGCGAGACGTAGCCTGGGACAGGAAGGCTTCCGTCGAGAGGCTCGGGAGGTGGCTTCTCTGCGTTTTGTGGACAATGTTGTTCTTCTGGCCTCTTCGCATGGAGGCCTCCAGCGTTCACTTGAGCAGTTTGCAGCAGAGTGAAGCATGCGGATCAGCACCTCCAAGTCTGAAGCCATGGTTATCTACCGGAAACAGATGGCATGGTCCCTTCAGGTAGGGGGTGAGAACCTACCCCAAGTGAAGGTGTTCCTGTATCTCGGGATCTTGTTCACGAATGATGGGAAGAGGGATGGTGAGGTTGCCCATAGGTTAGGTGCAGCATCTGCAATAATGTGGACCGTCGTGGTGAAGAGAAAGCTGATCCATAAAGCAAAGCTCTCAATTTACCGGTCTGTATACATCCCCTCTCTCACCTATGGTCATGATCTCTGGGTAATGACCGAAAGATCGCAGATACAAGCGGCCGAAATGAGCTTTCTCCGACGGGTTGCTGACCGTACTCTGTGATCGGGTGAGGAGCTCAGTGACTAGGGAGGAGATCAGAGTAGAGTCACAGCTTCTTCGTGTTAAGAGTAGTCAGTTGAGGTGGTTTGAGCATCTGATCAGGATGCCTCCTGGACGTCTCCCACTGGAAATATACCAGGCATGTCCAACTGGAAGAACACCCCGGGGTAGACCCAGGACACGCTGGAGGGATTATATCGCCCGGCTGTCCTGGGAACGCCTGTGGATCCCCCAGGAGGAGTTGGTGGATGTTGTGAGGGACAGAGACGTCTGGGCTTCTTTGCTCGCCCTGTTGCCACTGCAACCCTGAAGTGGACAAGTGGAAAAGATGTTGATGATGATGAAGATCTGTGAATTTAAGCACATTTTCCTTTTAATTTAGTAGTTCCCTATTAATTTTTATATTTTTAATCTCATAATGTTTTTGAAGGATTTTCATGCTTTATGAACCTGTGTGCTTGTCTGTCTGCAGGTCTCCCATCCCTGGCTCCTCTTGCCCCTCTGCCCCCACTGAATCTGCCTGGAATGACACCTCTGGCCATGCCTGGAGTTCTGCCCTCGACTATATCCACAATTCCTGGAGTGTCTCTGCCCTCTGATCTTGTCCCAGCAACCACCTCCCTGACAGCCAGCCAGACACCGGCGCTGATCCTGGATGCTACGCCTGCCCCCACAGTCACTGACATGTCTGCGGAGAAGCTCGCTACCACAGAGACAACCTTGCAGGACACATCAGAGGTTGGCGCACAAACTACCCCAGAGTCATCCTAACTACCATACCATTAGACTGCATCCTGGAGAAACATCTTTCACTCTTCTTTCTCTCATCTCTCCCTCTCGCTCTGTGTACACATTTCTGTTCTTCTCACCTATCTCTCTCAAATGTATTTATTCAGTCTAAAATGATTCAGTGTCTAGAAACTTATGTCATGCAAAACTGCTCCAAAGCCTCTCTGAGTTCAATGTTGACTCATGAGGAGGATGAGGGTGGACAGTTGAATACTGTAAAAGAGATGGAACTTTGTCTTTCTGTGTACCTTTTATTTTCTCCTCACTTTTTCCCTGTTTCATTTTCCAGCTTTCTTCATTTCTTCACTTTATGCATTTCTTTTGCCCTTTTTTGTGTGATTGGTTTGGAAATGTTAGAATGAATTATTTGCATTCAATTTATTTCTATTAGATGTAATGATTGTATCTGATATATCTGTATTTTTTTTTTCCTTACCAATTTGTTTTAGCCGCACATTTCTCCCTTGACATTCTATCCAAGCCTCTCCGTGAAGGATGAGAGTGCTTTAAGTGTGTGTGCATGTGTGAGGAGGAAGTATGAGTAAAAGTTGTAAGCTTGTGCAAAATTAAGGTTGTAAAGAACACACACAAGCAATAAAGAACATGAGGTTTTACAGTAGTGCTGTCTCGGTCTGTTGTGCCTGAAAATGTGACGTTTCGTGTTAAATATTGTCACTTTCCAAACTTCATACTTTTTTGAGGAATGGTTAGGAGGGACCTAATCAATACTGCTGAGCAATCATAATAAAGGAAGCTATTATACTGACGACTGATTAAAGTTTTCAGCAAAGCCCAACATTATAAATGTTGTACATTCATGTTTGCAAAATATAATGTATTAAAGAAAAAAGTAAAGTGAGGGTGAGACCATTTGATCAGCTGGTGCCCTGTCCAGGGTGTTTCTGCCTTGTGCTCACTCATTCTGGGTAGTCTTCAAATCTGGTGGAACCCATACTAGGATGTAGTGGTGACAGAATATTGTGTTGGCCCTGAAAATGTCTTTCTGAATGTGTTTTATTTTTTAAATTCTGTTTAGTTTTGTTGAGAACTTGCCATATTCAACATTTTTAATTCATAAACTTGAAAACCTTTCAGTTCAACATTAAAGACAACATTAAACACACCAACTCCTCACAGACAGTCACCCGGAGCGGGAATCGAACCCACAACCTCCAGGTCCCTGGAGCTGTGTGACTGCGCCACCGTGCCGCCCAGCTGGAAGACCAATTAACACTAATTAGGTCAATTGACAACATGATTGGGTATAAAAAGAGCTTCTCAGAGTGTCAGTGTCTCTCTGAAGCCAAGATGGTAAGAGGATCATCAATTCCACAATTGTTGCGCAGATAGTGCAGCAATACCAGAATGGTGTTACCCAGCATAAAATTGCAAAGACTTTTAAGTTATCATCATCAAAAGATTCAGAGAATCTAGAACAATTGCTGTGCGTAAGGGTCAATGCCGTAAAACTCTACTGGATGCTCGTGATCTCCGGGCCCTTAAACGTCACTGCACCTCAAACAGGAATGCCACTGTCAAGGAAATAACAGAATGGGCTCAGGAATGAAGGACTGGCGTCCCCTCCAGGGTGTATTCCCGCCTTGCACCCGATGATTCCAGGTAGGCTCTGGACCCCCTGCGACCCTAAAATTGGATAAGCGGTTACAGATAATGGATGGATGGATGGATAGATGGCTCAGGAATACTTCCAGAAAGCATTATCAGTGAGCACAATCCACTGTGCCATCCGCCGTTGCCAGATGAAACTCTACAGTGCAAAGAGGAAGCCATTTCTAAGCAAGCTCCACAAGCTTAGATGCCACCCAGTGGTAAAATATGGCCTTGTTCCAACTTTTTGGGGATTTGTTGATGCCATGAAATTTTGAAACAACATATTTTTCCCTTAAAATTATACATTCTCTCAGTTTAAACTTTTGATCTGTGATTTGTGTTCTATTCTCAATAAAATATGAGAAAAAAAGATGTTGGCACCTCCACATCATTGCATTCAGTTTTTATTCACAAAGTTAGTTAGTTATCGTTACATTTATATAGCGCCTTTCTAGATACCCAAGGACGCTTTACAATCTACACTGCTCAGAACGCTCAATTCACACACACACTAGTGAGAAGCAGCAGCCAAACACGCACAGCATACTCTCGACCAGAAACGACCGTCCACCTGGAGGACTGCATCGGGCACTAGGATTTCACCAAGGACAGAGCGCCAATCCATATCTGGGCACACACATTCACACTCATTAACTCACAAACCAGGACAGTTATTACAGAAGCCAATTCACCTACCCTCCATGTTTTTGGACTGTGGGAGGAAACCGGAGACGCCGGAGGAAACCCACGCAGACATGGGGAGAACATGGAAACTCCACCCAGATGGGACTTGAACCCAAGATCCCAGTGCTGGGAGGCGAACGTGCTAACCACCAAGCCACCGTGCCACCGACACTGTGTCCCAACTTTCTTGGAATCCGGTTTGTGTATATATAAACAAATAAAAACAGAATACTATGATTTGCAACAATGTATTTTGCTCTACATAGTGCGTCACACATTTTCAGTGGAGGACAGGTCTGGACACCAGGCAGGCCAGTCTAGTACCCACACTCTTTTACTACAAAGCCATGCTGTTGTAACACGTGCAGAATGTGGCTTGGCATTGTCTTGCTGAAATAAGCAATTGGAGAAGCAAGAAGGCCACATGCTTCCTCAGAATGATCTGAGCAAAGGCCCAGGAGAGACCTGCATGGACGTGTCTCTCACTAAGAGGCAGGTCAGCGATGACTGAAAATCCCCAGAGACCTTTAGAATGCCACCAGCTCCGACAGAGTGATCGCCGTGTCTTTGGCCAAGAGGGAGAAGAGGAACGGCCACTGCTGCAATTCTACATGCCTGTGTCTGCAATATTCCAGAAGGCCTGCACTGGAAAAGCTCATCTCCATAGATATGTAAGGTCACATGGTTTTATTGCTCAGGAGTGATGCTGAACTCTTGCTGGGATCAAAATTGAGGGTAATTATCATAGAGAAAGTCCCTTATATATTTATCTCCCTGCTCCCTCATGTATCACTGTAATCCATTATATTATATCAATGTGTAACTAATATTCATTATTTTATATTATTATTAATAAACCAGTTGTGTGATATAAAACAATCCTTGGTTATTTGTTTGTGTGTGTACCATTTTTGTATGGAATTATTACTTAGTTATTAGTTCAGATTCAATTTCGGAGCCAAGAACCTACAGCGGGTCAATGAGCATAATTCATTAATAATAATTAATACTAGCTAATTCTACTATATGTAGAATATGTAAAGTCATCCAGCATGATGACCTACATGTCCAAGCTAAAATTGGACAGATAAAGACACTACATATTATTTAATGACTCCCAAACATGGAGCTTAACCAAAAGAATTAAATAACTAATGAATGAATCAAATAATAATTAATTATCACAGACTCCACTATGTAGTATTTATGCTGCCGCAACATGGGGCATAATTATTTTACTATAATATTCAACAATATTTCACAGAACAATATAATTTTTTTATTAGAGCTGGACAACAGTAAACGGATCTGAATATTTTGGAACAAAGATCAAGATATCTTGAAGATCGTGTCATAATGATCATGGATGTGATGTATCTTTTGAGCAATCTGTGTGAACTTCTTAAAGGTATGCTAAATAATGTCACCAACCAACTTGAATTCTTTGAGAGGAATAGTCAATCATAACAAAGCCATCTGGCAGTTGGTGTGCAAGGATCTATTTACCCTGGAAAACCAAGGTAGGCATCATATTAACCCATTTTACCTAAAGAGAGAAAAAGGTAATATAAGGCAATTGGCCACAGTTTCATATCTCTAGTATTAATCAAAGTATGGATTTAGTAAAAACAAGTATGTATGACAGCAGTGTTTTTCAGTTGTTGGAGAGTTTCAGTACATTATTTTTACTGTAGATACTGATTTTTATAGATCTGCTTTCAACTAATTGATAGACTGTTAATGATTTTGCAATAAACGTGTGTGTGCATAAATAGTTATTTTCTTTTTAGATTTCACATACAAGGTTTTCAACTTAAAAATCTACAGGAGGATTCAGCTGGACAACTATATGTGGATGCTTTGTGTGAATGTTCGCACTTTGTTTAATCACAGGAGACAGCTGGGTCTACTAGACTATGGCAGTCATAGCTCTCTGTTATACACTGATCTGGACAGTCTTATTTTTCAACTGCTTGCATTGACACCAAATGCTGGAGAAACATATATTACAGGGAGTTTAAGAAGTAGAGGTATTAGAGTACAGAGGAGGAGAATTTGGGAAAGATTACAAATTTTAGATCCTGTGGGAAGAGCAGCAAGAAGGAGACGGGTAATCAGAAGAAGGGTCTACAATGTTCACCTTCCCAATCAACTATGGTAAGTAAACTCTAATGTATTTTTATGTATGAGTTCCTAATTGTATATATGTATTTAGGAATGTGTACAAAAATGGCCTACTCATGCAGGTTCATCATCTTACCTTCCATTTAAGCAGGAAAATCAGACAAATCTGCAACATCTTACATTCTGAATCTTGCATTTTATTCAAATTTTCGAACAATACTTATATGTACAGGTGTTAACAAAAAATACAATAAAGAAATTATTTAACAAATGTATCTCAAATTTTGGTGACAGTGGCATTGGTGACAGTGGTATGGAGAGAGATTAGTCTCAAAATACTTTACAAATGCGTAAATGTTAATCAACAAATTTAACACAAATGTTTCACTATTCACAAATGAATACATTCCAGTCTTTGTCTCAGTCTGCAAAAAAAAAAAAAAAGTGGTAGGTTGTTCTCCTGCTGGCCACATTTGTAGATCAGGCTACTGTGTGTGGATCGGGTGAAATGTGAAAGGAAAGTCTCAAAATCCAAAAACCCGCGAGAGAAAATGAACAAATGCACGTCACGGAAAACACGCGAGTGACTTGATCCACAAACGTAAATTCAACAATTTACAAATAAATTTTGAATTTGAGAAAGTGATTTTATAAATATATAGAATGTAAATGTATTTGTACAAACTGCAGACTGAGACACAGAGTGGGATGTATTCATGTATGAACAGTGAAACATATTTGTGACTTGTGTTTAATTTGTGGATTAACATTTACGCATTTGTAAAATATTTTGAGACTAATCTCTCTCCATACATTTGCCTATCCAACAAATGTTTGCAATTTTGTTTTATAACAATCATGTATATCCCTAGTAGCAATGAGTTAAGGTTTTAGAAAACAACAAAAAAGAGCTTAATCTCCATTTGTATAACATTTTCACAATAAACCAAAAGTTACTCATATATTATTGTAATTCGACCCGTAATGTCTCAAACTCATATAATAGGCTAATATTTCAAGAAATCAACATCAACATTTGAATTACTACTTTTCCTACACATACAAGTAGGTTGTGCTCTATACTTACTGTCCACTTACTAGTCACTTTATTAGAAACACCCCTACTTTGTACTTCCACTAACTGGCCTCTGGTAGTATGTGTATTGTTGGTTACATTTCATCAGACAGCAGCTGATACACAGCAAATTCTCCAGTGTTAAATTAACACTATTAACATTAACTTAACACTGAGAGTGTTAAATTATTACACTAAAAGTGTTAATGTAACACTAATAATTTTATAAATGTTAAAACTGGTGAATTTACAGTGTACAGTTTTTTACACCATGTATACGTACCGCCCTCTTAAATAGTAACATCTACAATGCTTGTGTACAGTTAGATACTGAAGATTTTATTTTTCAATGCAGTTTATTATAGCCAAACCTTAAGCCTTCAGCAGTAAATTTCTGATACTATAGTCACTGGATATTTTGTGTGGTAAACCGCTCCCTGCCAAAAAGTGACCTTGCCACACTGCTGTGCCTGACACATTCACTCCAGCATCTCTGCCCAGTGAGTGGAAGGCAAAGTAGTTGTTTCTTTTTGAATTTCTGTATATAAATGTTAATACCTAATCAAGGTATTGCCTCATATAACACTAAGAAGGGTGCCAGACTGTCTAACCAGTACCTATTGATTTCAGATGTTCTAAGAACACCTGTGCTCTAAGAACTGCTGTAGTAAAGAAAAAATTGCAAATTCAGTATGAGCATTAATGGGTTGTGATTGAAAATGCAAACATTGATCTAATAGCAACTCTTTGATTGCAGGCATTTTGACACCAACCATAAATTAAATGCATTGGGTTTCGTGTTTCACAGTTGTGTTGATGGCTTTAGCAGGTGCAATACAGAGCATCTACAGCCCTTGAACATTTCAGAGATGCTACACTACAGTTTGGACTTCCCAGTCGAGTTTGGGGAGATGCTGGAAGTGACAACATGGAAATTGCACACTTTATGACCACCAATTGTGGGTTGAACAGAGGAAGCTTTATGGTTGGTCCTAGCGTTCTCAATCAGTGCATTTAAAGGCTCTGGGCAGAAATTAAGAGTGGTCTCATCTTATTTCAAATATATTTTCTTGTTTATGGAAAACATTGGAATTTTAGATGAGAACAACCACATCCATATTAGAGCTTTACAATACATCTTCCAGCCAAGGATTAACAGGACATTAGATGAATTTGTTCTACATTGGAACAATCATAGTCTGCGGACTGCAACAGGACCGTCACCACTACAGCTGTGGACCACAGGCATGGGACAGATGCCAAAGGGTTTACCTCCCTGCCATGCACAGCCAAACAGAATTAGGCACATCAATCCCTTGACAGATGGTGGAAATCATGGAATAGAACATTTTCTGGCAGCATCTAACTTTCGGGAGATCCTTGAGCCATAACGCTGAAGTACAAGTCATTTTCCTCTTTTTTTTACAGTACCTTTAGTAGTGGGCAGTGTTTGTGTATTTGATTTTTACTTTTTTTTAAAAAAAGTTGTAATCGTGGAAGGCCTGACCAAACTTAATTTCAAAATTCTCAGTTTAGAGCTTGGAGTTTTCACCATTAACACATTTATACAAATAACTAATAAAAGAAATATGAGGACAATCTTTGAATATTAACAATAAAGAGGCATAGCAATGAGTTAAAGAAAAATTAATGCAAAATGGCAATTTTTTAAACATGCCAATGATTTGAGAGTACTTTGATTGCTTTTGACAATTCTTAAACTGCATTCACCCACAGCTTCTGATATTATACAAACTACTTGCTGCTTTGATAAAATTGAATACCGCTAAAAACCCTAAAAACAGGTCATAATGCACAACAGTGCTTCAAAATTACATTAAATACAAACTATTTTGAATGTCACATTAGAAATTCAGAATATATCTGGATGCTAATAGAATTCTTCATGGATATGGATGTATTGTGTTGGAGGTATCAGTTCTTATGCGTTTCCAAAGTCTGATGCATTGCGAATGCTGAAATCCATGGCTAACTTAAAATTGTCATATGTAGTTTTAATAGGCACCCTGAGGATTTTGTAGCAAGTGTTGGCTGTTGGATATGCAGAGTATTCTTCAAAGAGAGATGGTTGAGAGGAAAAGCCCAGAGGAGTCAAATCCAGTTGTAAAGACAAGGATTTCTTCCAAGGTGACTGCCTGTAGGTCAACTGAACTATACATAAAATGTTTTCAATCACAGAAAAAATATATTTGCTTCTCACAAAAAATCAAAAATATTTAGAGAATCTTTTACCCTCTGCAACTTGGAGGTAGTCTCGCCAATAACCCAAGGTGTGACACTGTACATCAAACCTGTTGCTCCCTCTCTCAGCCATCTTGCACTTTAAGAGGACCTCTATGGCTGTAGCAGTCAGTGTAATAGCTGTTTTCATGAATATCTCTCAAAATATTTCTGGGTATTTCTGAAGTGCCTCCAAGACACCCAAAGCTTTGAAGACCATCAAGAACCTAAATTTAATACCAAAACATAACAAAAGACCATATCTTAATTGGATAACTTTAAAAAATAAATGTATGCCTGAACTATCAATTACTTTATAAACCCACTGTTTCATTTGAAATATAATACGAATAATAGTTAAGATAAAAAAAGACAAATGATTTAAAAACATTACTTTTTTTTATGGAAACACATTGTTGTTGTTTTCACTAATTATAATATCATGTCTAGGAAAGCTTGTTGTAAGTAATGTCTGTTTTCCTGAATGTCAATTTCAAATTGAAATAAATCCATACTTTTCTAATGGTGCCCTTATCTTCTGAAGCACATACCATCATGCCAGGTCTGTGCACACCTCTTCCTTGTTGGTCAGTGTTATCTTGTGGCTGCATCCTGCAAGACTTATCAGACATGATGCTGCAGTCACAGCTACCTGTAACTCCTTGTCTGTCTTTTCACCTTTAATCTAAAACCCCAGTAACAGCAGTTATTATAGTTACTTACAACATATTTACATATTACTTATAGACCACCCAGTAATTTATTAAATTTTTCTGTCAAAATTGCCATTTAGCATAAATTACTAATTTATCAGTGTTGTAGCGTGGTAACAGTATTTGAATTATTTCTGCTTAATGGTGATTATCAATTATAAATTATTATTATTACTACTAATTGTAATTGTAATTGATAATAACAATATTAATAATTTATCAGGAATTGGGATACTGTTCACGCTAGGGAGTGAGTTTCAGGATTTTCAGACTTCATGAATAAACTCTATACACAGTATTAATTCAAATCAAAGAACATATTTTTAAATAGGAATAATAATTATTTGACACATAGCATGACTATCAAATCTTAACGGGGATCAACAAAGTTGAAGCCCATCTTATGACTTAATAATTGGCTAGGCTATATGACTTGTGACTATATGTGTTGCTAAATGAAGTTAATTAATATGTAAATTTATCAAGAGACTTAATAAGACATCAGCTTCTGAAAATTATATTTTTATGAGCTTATGTGATGTAGGTCGCATTCAAGAAATCCTTGAAGACCCAGCTCTTCCAAGAGTATCTCTTGCACTGAAAGTCTTTCTTTAATGCACTTATTATTTCCTGGTATATTGCACTCAATGTAAGGTAATTTGTATAAATTGTACTGTAGTTTGAATGTTAGATCCTCTTTTGTAAGTCACTTTGGATAAAAGAGTTCAATATTGAAGAAATCTGGTGCCACACTCTAAACATCTAATTACCTCAAAACACCTGCAAAGGCCTTTAAATGGTCTCTCAGTCTAGTTCTGCAGGCTACACAATCATGGGGAAGACTGCTGACTTGACAGTTGTCCAAAAGATGACCACTGAAAGCTTACACAAGCAGGGCAAGACAAAAAAGGTCATTGCTAAAGAGGCTGGTTGTTCACAGAGCTCTGTATCCAAGCACATTTATAGAGTGGTGAAAGGACGGAAAAGATGTGGTAGAAAAAATGTACAGGCAATAGGGTTAACCGCACCCTGGAGAGGATTGTATAACAAAACCCATTCAAAAATGTAGGCGAGATTCACAAAGACTGGACTGCAGCTGGGGTCGGTGCTTCAAGAACCACCACCATACAAACGTATGCAACGTGTCAAGCCACTCTCGAACAAGAGATAGTGTCAGAAGTGTCTTGCTTCCAAAAAGGACTGGACAGCTGCTGAGTGGTCCAAAGTTATGTTCTCTAATGAAAGTAAATTTTGCATTTCCTTTGGAAATCAAGGTCCTAGAGTCAGGAGGAAGAGAGGAGAGGCACAGAATCCACGTTGCTTGAGGTCCAGTGTAAAGTTTCCACAGTCAGTGATGGTTTGGAGTGCCATGTCATCTGTTGGTGTTGGTAAACTGTGTTTTCTGAGGTCCAAGATCAACACAGCCTATAGGAGTACCTATACCAGTTTTATCTTAAATACCAGACAGAGGCTTATTAATCTAGATATTTATATTGCTATATTTACAGATTTTGTTAAAGCAGTGTTCTGTATCATTACTATGATATAATAAGCTTGAATGAACAACATTTAATTCTTTAGTAACTGCACATTACAAATTTTAAGTTTCAGAGCCATGAAAAAAATCAATACTTCCACAATGCAGTAACAAGTAGGGAGACATAGTCTAGCCTGAATGAACAGCTTTTTACACTGTCAAAGATATTTGTCACAATTGTGAAATGCACTTTATAAGGACTGCTGCTGACCTGTGTTAGCATGCTTCTTTGTGGTTACTTGAATGAAGTCATTGTTCTTTGGCATGCCTTAAGCTGGGGTTACACGACAACTTTTAGCCCAATTTTAAATATTTTTGCCTTGAAATCGTATTTCAAACCAGTCGCAGCATATCAAACGTTCGATTTTTTCAAACCGAATATGGACGTAGTCATGTAGTGTAAACTCTCCACGAACTCTAGGATGAACAAGTCTCTTCAACAACCAAAGAGAACAGAAAGTAAACAAGTCTGTGCAGTGGCGCTCTACAGTGGAAAGATTAAATGGTAAAACTATGAAAAACTACAATATACAGTAATCCCTCACTACTTCGCAGTTCATCTTTAGCGGATTCACTACTTCGCGGTATTTTTCAAGGGGGCTTATGGCCGCCATATCACCTAAAAATATATTTTTCTTATGGTGTGTAAATTAAAAGTTTTTTTTTATTATTGTTATTTACACGTATTAGACTAGGCCTGTAGGGGACAAAATATGTAATTTACAAGTATTTCTTACGTACAGTACATGTATTGTTCATGTCCACATCCAAGTGAAATTTACTTGCGCTAAATACGTTTAGGAATTACTCTATTAAAGAAACTTTTAGGATATCACATGTAGTTCCAGCTGAAAAACATTATAGAATGACTGTTTAATGCAACGGGTGGGTTGTTAACAGTACAGGGAGGGTTTTAAAAAGTCCAAATACTCGTTAAATACATAAAAAAAATATTTTTCCTCTACTTCGCGGAAATTCATTTTTCACGGGTGGTCTTGGAATTCATCCCCCGCGGGATTACTATATTACTATATTACATAAAACAGTGCTGGATGCAATGTCCCCAAATAATAGTATTACCAGTAGGAGAATATGTTGTGAACCGAAGCCACTGTGTGCTGTTCTGCTAATCAGTGTGTAGAGACTGCGCTTACTGCGCTTTCCCATCCATGATCCAAAGACATTTATACATGTTTTTTTTTTTTGTGGATCTACACAAATAGCAGCATAAACAATAACCGCAGCAAGTTGTACTTCCGTATTTATCTGTGTTTCTAAGGAAACGTGAGTTACATATTTGGTTGGGGAATTTGAAGTTGTGTAGTGTGTGATATATTTCTAGTCTCCGTAAAAATCAACAAAAACACTCGTGTGGTCTGAAATATCCAGCCTGTTTATTATCTGCCCCAACTTTAAATTCGAGCTGTATTTAGCAGCGTGCATGTGTGTCATTGGGTGTGTCCAAAAAAGTGCACTGTGTACTACATGTAGGGAATAGTGAGTAGTGGGCCATTTCCAACACACCTGTAGTGTCAGTGCTCTTTATAGCTGTTAAGGTGTTTAATTGCCAGTACTGGGTATCGGTGCAACACTAGTTATATAGCTAATGGTGGTCTGGCAAAACTAGGTTTGCCTAGTTTCTCTAATATGTCACATACAACATTTAATTTAAAATAAGCTTTTTCCATTTCTTTCCTTTCTTTTGAATTTGTTGTGCTATTTTGAATGATATGTAAAAGAAAGATACAATATGTAATATTCTTTCTACAGGGAGGTTTAACATTTTTTCCATGCTATTACTTTTTTCTTATTTAAAAACAGGTCCATCAGTGTTTTTTCATTTGTTTTGTTTTTTCATTTTTATTATGTGACCATCGGGACATAGACTTTATGATAGACCTTTTTGCAAGAGGTTTTAATCTTTCTGCACAGCCTCTCTACATGTATTATTTTTGGCACAATTTGCATTACCAAGTTTGTGACTTATGTCAGAACATGGGTTACTTCTGTCATTTTCAAATAATTTAATGACCCATAATATAATAATAATATACCTGAAATTGATTTGATTAATTTGGTGATAAAGAGAATTACATCAGCATTTAGTGACATTTTATGGTCATTTTGTCCTATTGTATTGCCATGATTTTGTGAATGTAATTTCATTGCTATTGCAAAATTTCTGTTTGCTAATGTGTATAGCAATGGACATAGAGGACATACTTGGCAACTGTCTCTTACATTTAATTATTTGTGAAATATTCCTGTTTGTTAGCTTTTCTGTTGTATGCTTATTATATATAGGTGTATGAATTATGAAGTTCTTTCCTAACCCAAACCTTTGCATAACATTGATAAGATAAAACTGTACGGAAGGCACCAATTTTATAAGTAAATATTTTTCTAAAGGTTCTACTGACATGAACTTCTCCCCAGATGTTGGTAACAACCCATCCAATCCACATATGCAAAGAAATCAAACCATAAAAGTCCCTAAATTATGTGCAATGAGAAAAATATTGAAAATGCCTACTGAAATGTATTTAATACTTTATTTAATACATTCCAGGTCTTTCTGTAGCTCTCCATAAGTGGTCCTTGGGCTTTGGACAACTCTTGTGATAATTCTTTTCACTCTTCTGTCTGAAATCTTGCAGGGCGGTTTATGGTGAAATTATGTACTTTTCACTTCCTGATTATGGCCTCAACAGTGGATCACTGGAACCTTCAGTAGTTAAAAATTTCTTCTGTAACCAATGCCATCAGTATATTTTGCAACATTAAGATTGTTGAAGGTCTTGAGATACCTCATACACAATGAGATATTTCTCGTGTGGCACCTTGGTAACGAAACACCTTTTTATAGGCCGTCAATTGACCAGCTGATATTAATTTACATTGATATTAACTGGTGACATATGTTCCTTCAACACTTCTGAAAACAAGGGTATCAATAGGAACTTTGTCCTTCTTTGCTACACAAACAGCCTGTATTCTTCTGCAAAGGCTAGAACACTAGCCATTGGTACACTGAGGTGGGGAGTTGATTGCAACCTTCCACTAAAACATAAGTAATAATTTATAAAGCCCCACAAATTCAACCAAAAATGTTTTGGAAAGTGCTAACACACTTAAAAGAGACCCCAGGTCCACTGCTTCACAGGAATGTTCTGAGGGATTTATACTGCTCTACATCATGCTTAGCACCGAGTCTGGTGGCCCTAAACTGAGGTGGTGCTGCTCTAAATTATGTAATTCTAATCTCACCGATCTTATTCTTGAGTGTGTCAGTAATATCCTGCTACATGCTAAAGGTTCTGTTTTGGTTTTCCTTTCTATAGAAGTTTATTTAATTAAGGACAAATTGTCTAACCTGAATTTAATTCATTTTTCCAGCAGATTGCCATGCTGTGGCAGAATGAGTGAAGCCACTTTGTGTGTACACTGACCAAGTTCAGTGAGAACCAGCAGGATGCAGAGGAACAGGCACCCCAGTTTCTTGCTGCCTGAGCTTGCGTTAAAGGATACAGCAACCCACTGGCGTATATTTTAAACACATGGTCTTAAGTGCAACATTAAGAGATGTTCACTATTCTGTGTATGTTTATACGTACAGGGAACAATGAAGTAAAAGTGTTAAAGGAACCAATGTAACAGAGGAAAGGTAACAGTTGTTGTAACAGTGTAATTGAAGCATATGAAATAGTTTTCAGTTGAAGTACAAGTGTAGAATAGCTTAATTAGTAACAAAAAGTGTTAAGATGTATTTGGCCACTGTGTGAAAGTAAGCTTTGAGTTATTGTGGGATTGGATTGGATATGTTGAACATAGTGAGAAACCCTGGGGGCCAGTGGCATTTGGTTAAAATTTATATAAGCTTAAAAGTGAAGGAATATAAGGGAAATAGAAGAGAAATGAGGTATTAAAAGAGAAGTAATAGAAGAGAAAAAAGGAATAAAAGGAAAAGAGAGAATAGGAATAGGAAGCCGCTATTTGGTTAAAGCCCTCGTTTTAGAGGCGGGGTTAGACCAGCCGTAAATCCTGAAAAATCACTAGGTGATAATTGGGTCAGTTCAATGGAAGTGGAGGTGTGATATGGAGATTTAATTAGTGGTGCCCACTCGAAACACTCTTTACGAACACTGTATAGATGCTGCCTCTCTTTGAATTATTACACTTCATAAGGAGCATAAATTAAAACAAGAATAAAGGAGCAGCAGTGAAATTAAAAGCATGCTGTTAAAGTGTGAATGAGTCGACTATGAAGAATTTGTGTTAAATGTTGAAAATGATGTGTTTAGTGTGTAAGCGCTGCCAGGTTTGTTGGATGATGTCTGTGTGTGTGCTTGGTGAGTGAGGGAAAAAGGGAGAGAGTCCTTCTGTAAGTGTGTGTGCATGTGAGCGTGTCTCTCACTCACCCTCCCTTTCTCATCCTCTCTCTCCATTAAGGAGCCATACATTTTGTGTGTGTGTGTTTAGAAAAAGGGGGTAAATGACACCTCTTCTCTGTCCAGAGAGACTTAGAAATTAATAGGGTAAGAAATTTGTAATGGTAAAATTTATGAGCTTTGTTCAATTACAGTTATTGTAAATGATTTCATGAACCTCTAAATAAGAGAGCTTTGTTTATGTATAATTCCAATATGAGCCTTGAACAGAAGACTTTATTAAATTAAAAAGTAAATTTAATGAGCCTTTGTTGGAGACCTTGATGAGACCTCAATAATTAAAGAGGACAATTTAATAAAATGGGCTCCAGAAGGACGTTTTTAGATGTTGAGAATAGAAAAAGGAGAGAGGAGTTATAAAGTTGAGTGTTGTAATAATTACTGTTAAAGGGAATCACAACTGACCAAATGTCTGTAATTTAATAGGGTACATTGAGTAAACTGTAAGGTTTAATCATGGGACTTAAAGGTTAAATTAGTATTGGAAAAGAAAAGCAGAAAATCTCCATATGTTAGCTTTTATCGGGAGGAAAAAAAGAGAGATGGCAGGACTTTGATTTGTGATGTACTGATAAAAGCCACATTGATTTGGTTTAAATAGAAAAATAATAGTTATTTGGGCAAATTAAAAATATATGTATAAATATATGTTGTACAGTCCAGTGCAAAGGTTTGGGCTCCACAAGGTGAAATTTGGAGGGGATTGAATTAATAGTTGTGTAGTGATGCTTGTTGGAATGGTGTTGTTTGGTTGGAGGTTGAGCTTCATTGTTGTTCACCTGGGTTTAGTAAATTAACATTTATTGCTCAGAAAAAGGGGTTTAAATCTTATAATCTCTGGTGTTTAGATTTTGTGCAGTAATGCTACTTTACATAAACAATTTATTAGCTGCCAACTGATGAATGTAAAAGTACTAATAATTCCATTAAGTTATCAATGTGGTTTATGAAGATGAATTATTGCTTGGGCAGGGCTTTTCTCATATAAGATTTGCTGCAGGTGTAATGGTGTTGCAAATACTTAGTGGTAATTATCATATGTAGATGTGCTTGTTGAGCCTTATACAAGTTTGTATATTCTTCATTTGCAATGTAGTTATAGAATGTTTATTTAAATCTAAATTTATGGTGTACTTAGTAATTGTATTACTAAATAAAGGGGATTAAGTGGTGTGAATTTGTATTGCAAATTAAGGTTTGATTTCTCTGAAGTTGGCAAATTCAATTTGGGTTCAATTTCTGTTGATTGTGGTAATATAGTGGCCTATAAACGGAGGAAAAGGGGAGAGAAATATATTATTATACTTATATTTCTATCCGTTTTCCTCTGTTTATAGGCCACTGTATTACCACAATAAGCTGGGAACATATTAAGCCATTATTATGCAAAAATGGACACTAATGTTTCAAAAGGGGTTACTCCTGTTGATATATTTAAGAAAAATAATCCTTTAATAAAAGACATTGCAAAAATATCTGCAAAATTTTATAGGCGATGGCCTGACATAGACCAACCATGACTGGTAGAGGGGACACTTAACCCAGATGTAATTAAAACGATGGAGGTACTTGTATCAACATACAAAGCAGGACAGAAGAAAGGGCATCAAGGAGAAAAGTGAAAGGAAAAAAGACAATGATGATGATGATGATGATCTGAGTGACCAGGAGGAAGTCATGAATGGATACGACCCTGCAATCAGACGAATACTGGCTAAAGCAGAAAAAAGAGGAGATGTGAGTAGAAGGAAAGAGGACTCAAGAGATGGAAGTTCTGAGGAAACAGAGATGAAAGACAGTGATGATGGTTGGAAGAGTAAGGGATCTTTCTCTGCAAGAGGATTCTTTCCTGCAACATCCAGTACAAAAGGAGAAGACGACAGATGGAGTGCTTTAAGAGAAATAGAAAAAAGTATAGACCAGTGTTTATTGAACTTAGATGATGCTCTTAGCTCAGAAAGCCAAAAAGCACTGGAGACAAAACTGAAAGAGTTGCAGATACGTAAGGAAGAACTGAAAAATTAAGACACTAAAAAATCTGAAAGACAATATGCCTTACACCCAAGAAAAGGGAAGACATTTGAAAAGATGTTTCCAGTGATATTCCATGGGCAGAATTTGGAGTACAAGCCTTGGCACAATACAGATATATCAGAAATCATGGAAAAGTTGCCTACTCTGCAAGATGGAGTATATCCTTGGATTTCAAACCTGGAAGGGCTTCTCGTGGGAACACAGCCTTCAATAGGAGACATAAAGAGACTTTTGGCAAATCTCCTGGGGCTTCCAGCCATGGAAGAAATTCTACAGAAAGCGGGCCTAGATCAATATATAAGAACTGCTGTTAATGATCCAGAGTTGTTTTCTGCAATTAGAGGTCGAATATGGAGAGCATTGAAAGATACATTTCCAACCAATGTTCATCCTGACAATATTTTGATTGAGCCTTTAAGAGAGGAAGAGAACCCAAGAGTCTATGTGTCAAGAGCACATCAGGTATGGAGAAACGTCACAGGAAATGACCCAGACTTAAATCAGATGGAGCAGTATATTTTGTGAGCCTAATTACAGAAGGGACTACTCTTACCAGTGAGGAGTAAACTGGCTGAAGTAGTGGGTCTTGGAAGCATGGCAAAGAGTGTTTATATGGATCATATAGCTGATCAAGTGGAGCTATATAGAAAGAAAGAACATGATAAGAAAGTACAGGATCAAGAACCACAGAAGATCAAGAAGACCACATCTGGATGAGACTCAACCTCAAGGGAGCCAGTCAACATCAGATGTTTCAGCAACTTCTTGGCCTCAGCCAGTTTCTGGTCAGGTGCAGAATTGGAGAGGAAGAGGTCAAGGAAATGTAGGAAGAGGAAGACCAGGAAGATTTAATCTGAACTTTCAGCAGTCTCCTGAAGTGTGCTATAATTGTGGACAGTTTGGTCATTTTGCTTGTGAGTGCAACAGACCAGGAGGTAACTTCAGAGGAAACTTCAGAAGAGGATTCAGGGGCCAACCAAGACCAGTCAAAGGACCTGTGAACCCTTATAGGGACCCAGAACCAGGATCCTAGGGATGCCCTGAGAGCTCGTGTGGGAGGTGTCAGCTGGTAGCAATAGGGCTGGAGAGAGATCCAACAATAGAGGTGAAAATAAATAATCGACCATTGAAAATGATGGCAGATAGTGGAGCTGCTTTCACCTGTATTTGACCTGAAGATGCAATACACCTCCCCAGGTCTTGTCAGATGATTCGGACAATTGGGTTTGAGGGAGTAAAACAGCTGATTCCTCTTACAAAACCAATTGAGCTCTGCTATAAACATCTGAAGACTACAATACCCATACTGGTATCAGAACATACACCTATTGAACTTTTGGGAAGAGATGCTTTGAGCAGACTGAACTGTAGAATAAAATTTACACCAGACGGCTGCCTGGTGGAAGTGCCGAGTGAAATGATTGATCAATTGATGATGAAAACAGAGACTGAAGCTTCTTCAGTATTTCGGATTGGAAATCTTAGCGAAGAATTCTTGGAACCAGCCAAGCTGTGGGAGAAGTTTATTGTAGCAAACACGCCTGATGCGAAGGCTTCAGAGTATCCATTTTACTGTACACAGAAATACTTTAAGGATGCTGAACAACCAGCTGCAGAACAATGGTTGAATCATCAACCAAGGCAAGTTGAATTATGCTCATGTTGCATAATTTTGGGACCACAAGGAGCTGCTATGAAGATAGACAAAATGAATATTTGCATAAAGAGTTTGATATGGGAAAAAGCGTACCACATGTGACTTTGCTGGTGTCTGAGGATTGTGAGCAGAGACAAATAGATGAAATGATGGCAGAAGCAGAAGAAGTTGGCTTTGAACCACTGAAAGAGAAATCTTTCCATCTGGAGGAGTGAAGACCAGCGATTTATTAAGATTATGATTACTGCTCAAGGACAAGGACAGCCACAAGACATCAGGTGATACATGAATCACTTTGCAATGCGACGATGGATTCAGACTCTCTGAAAGAGGAAATGCTGCAATATGTTCCAAAACATTTATGGTCACAACATTGCACTGACATTGGACTTGTGAAATCAGCTCTACCAGTGAAAGTTGAGCTCCGACCAGGAACAAAACTTCCATGGAAGCCTCTGTATCCATTGAATGAAAAAGCAATCGAAGGGATCGAACCATAAATGGAAGGTCTTGTGAAATCAGATGTTCTGAAGATAACACAGAATCCGCAGAGTAATACACCTTTGTTGCCTGTGAAGAAGCCAGATAACTCTTATCATTTAGTACATGATTTGAGAGCAGTAAATGAAGTAGTAGCAGACTTTCCAGCGGAAGTGCCAGATCCACATGTTTTGTCAAATTCCTCCAGATGCAAAATATTTCACAGTATTAGATCTATGTGGTGCATTTTTTAGTGTTCCACTAAGTACAGAAAGTCGGGGTTTATTTGGGTTCACATACAAGGGGCAATTCTCGAGTATAAAAGATTACCACAGGGGTATAAATATAGTCCTCACATTTTTAATAAAGTATTGAAAGATGATCTAGCTGGGGTAGATCTGAAGTTAAAAAGTACTGTCATTCAATACATGGATGATATTCTTTTTTGTGCACCAGATGAGGAAACATGCCATAAGGATTCAATTACTTTGTGCCCTTTCTCTGCCAGCATCTGTAACAAAGTCTCTCAGAAAAAGATGCAGTATTGTCAGGAAAGGGTAGTTTATTTGGGGCAGACCATAACACAGGGACACAGATGTATTTCTGATAAGCAGTTAGAAGCTATTCGCAAAGCTCCCAAACCCAGAACAGTTAGAGAAATTATGACATTTTTGGGTATTGCAGGGTATTCCTCAGCATGGGTAGAGGACTATGCTATTTTAACAAGGCCTTTGAGAGCTATGATTAAAGATACAGAGAATGCTCAGCTTTATTGTAATCTTTCCTGGACACAGGATGGACTTTTAGCTTTTGAGACAATAAAACAAAGGTTACAAGAGTCTCCATCATTAGCTCTTCCAGATTATTCTAAGAATTTTTTGTTTCCACTTCAACTGGAGGTAAATATACATGTGCAGTTCTTTGCCAGCCAACAGGGGAACAAATCCCCAACCAATTGCTTATTATTCTGCTGCTTTTTCAGAAGTGGAACTGGGGTTACCAATTTGATATAGAGTAATGGTGGGAGTGTACTTGATGTATGAGAAAGCATCATCTGTCACAATGGTTTATTCAGTGACAATTACACATCATAGTATCAGACATCTCTTAAAATATAATAAATATACTCTACCTATACCAAGAATTAGATATTATCATAGGCTCTTGGAACAAGAAGATATCACCCTAGCTAGGTGCATCACAGTAAATCCAGCTGAGAACTTGCCAACTCCAGAGGAAGGTTCCTACTGGTTACATTACAACACCAAGAGGTCCTATGTGTGAGTTAGTTGTGGACATGATAAAAACCAGTTGGAGGTAAAAAGTATATGCTGGTTGTTGTGGATAGATTTTCACAACGGCCTGAGGCTTGTCTAACAAAGCGTAAAGATGCACAAACTGTGGCCAATATTTTGTGTAGAGAAGTCATAAGCAGGTGGGGACTTCCAGATCGAATATCCTCAGATAATGGGGAGTTTGTGGATTAATTAATAAATGAATTTTGCAAAAATTAGGACTTAAACAGCGTCTGGGTTCTGTGTACCGTCCGCAAAGTCAAATGATTTGTGAAAAAAATTAATGGTGTCTTGAAAAATCGGATTGTTAAAATCTGTCAGCACAAGAGTTTAAATTGGATAGCAGCACTTCCATTAGCATTAATGGTGTGTCGCTCAAGTGAGCTGCGTGATTCACAAATGACTGTGAGTGAGCTGATGACAGGCAGACGAATGCCAACGCCGTGTTTGCGTACAAGTGGGAAAGGTCCAAGTTTAGCCCTTTTAGAAGATGACATGCGGGCATATTTCATACTTAGCTAATTTACATAAAAGAACATCCACATATGTTTCAGAAAAGAGGAGGGCCAGGAGAGCTTGGATGAGCAAAAGAGGAATACAGTGCAGCCTGGAGACAAGGTGTTTGTGAAAGTATTTAGAAGAAAATGGTATAATGAATGCCGGGAAGAACCTTTTGAAGTTCTTAGGCAGTACTGGAATTGCAGTCAACGTTAAAAGGTCTCCAACGTGGTATCATTTATTTCATTGTGTTTAAGCACTAAGTGAAGAGAAGTCTTTCTCAGAGGGAGGAGATGCTGCAGGTTAAGGAGAACCCTGGTGTGGATGATGCTGATGACTCTGTGTATATTTCTGACAATGCCAGAAATGTCACAGCAATTTGTAAGCAAGTGTAATAATTCAGGGGTGTGTAGGAGTGGTCAAGGAGTAAGGGATAGAGGTATATGCAGAAGATTTTATTAACATTAACTAAAAAGAAACTAAACAAAGGGAAGCTAAACACAAGGGCAAAACACAGAGGCTAAACACTAAACACAAAGGACCAAGCTAAACTATAAACAGGGCTAAACACTAAACAAGGAATCTAAACATTAAACAAGGACTATACAGGACAAAGGGACTAAACACAAAGCAAAGCTAAACATAGAGCAAGGCTAAACACAGAGACAGACAGCAAGCAAGCAAGCATACATACATACATAGACCCACAAAACAGGAACCACTGACAAGGACTATATAAAGACAGCACAAACAAGAAACACCTGGACACTAATTAAGGTCAGGACCAAACCACTATAGCAATGACTCTGAAGATTATTAAAGAACAAATGAAGCTGTTTACTTTAGCTCCACAAATAATTAAATGAAATAATACAACAAATCAGATTACTACTTTAGATATGCTATTAAAGGAGATGAATATTACTACACTGCCAATGTTAACTTCTGCTTCTCGTACATCTGAATCTATCACAACAGTTGTAAATGAAAGAATAACAAGATCACCTAATATTGTAAAAGTAACCCAGACTCCTGAAGTAATGTCATTTCCATTGCAGAAGGAAGTAAACATAACACAAAAACCAATGTTAAATATAGAGCATGAAGTGAATATTAGTAAAGTGACTTTTGAAGCTAGAAACCCAGTGGGGGACATTAATGCAGATAGTTTACTAACAACTCAGAAAATCACTTTAGAAGGGCAGAAAGAGTTTTTTGATTTTGACTGGACATCTGAAGAAATGACTGACCATTACCATGCATTACAGAAAAGAGAAGCAAAATGGAAAGCATATGGATTTGATTCTTCAGTGTTACAAATCACACACACCCATGGGCAAATATATGGTTTCAGTAAATAACCCATTCTGTAAGAATGAGTAGGAAGTTGACTGGTCCATGTGTGGTGAAAGTTCCAACACCAGTCACATGGCCATCAATTTTAGAGACAGTAACAGAACCACTGCATGCTATGTGTCAATCTTATGCTTTATCATGGTTATTATATCAGCAAAACTCTGCAGAAGATAGAATAATGGCTTTATCAATGCATTTATTTAGACCTGGATTAAATTGTACTTGGTTGATGAAGCTGCCATATGTGAATTTCTTTGATCAGCATGAAAATATACTTACAGCACAGCCTGATGCGATGGAAGTAAAATCTGTGAGGACTAAAGACTGGACTGGGAATGTTTATGGAAATATCTGATTGTGCTCATTATATGATGAATTTTAAAGAACCTAAACCTAAGGATGTTTTGTTTACAGTGAATTTTCATACACCAGATAGCAAACAGAGTAGAACATTAATGGTGCAGTATGACATTTTGCCTGTAAATGTGACTATAGGAAATTTTAAGGATATTTGGTGGGTTTGTGGAGATAAAGCATACATATTTCTACCATATGGGTGGACAGGCTGTTGTTATATGGCAACATTAAAGCTTCCTTATGAGGTTTATACTCTCCAAAAAGGTGAAGCAACTGATGAAGGGAATTCTGAAGGTATTTCTGGGAGAAGAAAAAAAGGGAAATGGCTCAGTTTCATAGTTTGGAAGCCTACCATTGGAGAATCAGTATAGGAGAAAAATGAGGTATAGGACCATTTCCATGGTATGGTGTGACATTTTTAGCAGATCATATAGATAATATTACATACACTTTACAATGGTTTGCTAATGAGACAATAAGAGGGTTTCAGTATTTGTCAAATAGACAAAAATGGCATAGATTAACATTGTTAAAACATGACATGGCTCTGGACTACATTTTAGCTAAACAAGGAGGTTTGTGTGTGGCTTTGAATCTAACAGGGGATGCCTGTTATACCTTGATTCCTGATAATTCTGATAATATAACTATTGTTATAGAAGCATTGAAGCATATAAGGGAGGCGTTTAGGACCACTAAGAGCAATGTTGGCTCAAGTTTTTGGAGCAGATCTTTTAGCATGGTATATAATGTTCTGTTGTACACTGTTGTTAACCTGTGCAAAGGCTATGATTTTGAAATGGGTTGGAGTTGTGATGCCTGGAGATCAAGTGCAGATGCCATTATTAAGTAGGACTAACTCAGACAAAAATGAGGAGGAAATTTTGGAAAACAACCTGGTTGAGAGTTAACCATTTTAAATATCCACTATTATACATTTACTATTCAATTATGACAGTATTCTATCATGTTTATTATTTAGCAATCAATTATAAAGATTGTAGGATGAAGTATAAACTCTAGCTTAAAATATACTAATGTATTAATATTGCTAGTACTGATTTTTATTTGATGTTTCAATTTGCATCTGTTATTTTTGCAAAAGATACTGGTTGTTGTTTCTTTCTTCCAGAAACGAAAGGGAGTAAGGGAGGATAGTTGTTCAAGATTCCTGAAGTGCTACAGGCTTCCAAACACTCAAAAGAGGACAATAAAACAGAAGGACTTTGAAGCAGAATGGTGAAAACTTGCTGAAATTCAATGTGTCATCCACATCATATCAGAAGACGAAATTGCTGAAGAGCTGTAGTATGATACAATTTGTCATGTGTTTTTTATTGAATTGTTTATTTGTAATCTTCAATATTGATAAAATATTATATGAGTGATATTTCAAAATTTAACAACTGTTTATTATGATGATTTACAGATTGATACAATTAATCTGTGTAAGTGTACTGGAATCTCAGATGTTTTGTTTTTTTCTCGATGTTAGGGCCATGGGGCGTGTCAGGTAGGGACAGGTCCATTGGAAGGTCTGATGGGTCGACCAGCCTGAATTTGGACATTGGTTTGATTTTATTTTCTGAGATTTCTATACACATTTACTTAAGTCAACTCCCTACACATATAGAGTAAATTTAATTGGACTGGAGTACAGCATGTGATTGCCTAGGGCAGAGGGATCATGAGAGAATTTTTCCTGTCTAAAATGTTTGAAGGATATTTAAGAAAGATGGCTGCCTGGCAGGTTTTTTTGCTCTCACACTCCATGAACATTTGCTATATCATAATGCACGTAATACTAGAATTGTGTGTAGAGTTTTATCATTAATTTGTTATAACATTAACATGTATGGGTTGCTTTAATTTTACGAGACTTTAACAGTCTCGAAGGGAGGAAATGATGTATAATTTAAACATATGGTCTTAAGTGCAGCATTAAGAGATGTTCACTGTCCTGTATATGTTTATACATATGTTCTGTGTCTGTGCTCCAAAGAGGGAAATGTTTAGAATAAGCTGTCAGTAAGGATAGGAGACTATAATTTTTTTTCTCCCTCAGTCCCTTGAATGTGCAAATGTAAACCAAACTTCAGGAGAAAAGGAGAAAGAAGGAGAAAGAACCATATAGATGGGAGTGCTAGCCAAGAGCCAGGGGGGAGAGACCAGCGCACTGAATTGGACACCTCTTTCATGGGATCCTTAAGAACCTGTAAGACACTGTTTCTGTAAATAAAGATTTACACCTTTAAATGTATCTGTGGAGATACTTTTCCATCACCTGTCTTCACTATACAGCAAATAAAAAACACCACCAACTACACCTGAGAGGAGTCAAGATCTCCAGCTTTGAGTGACAATCTACATTTTTCTTTGTCTGACATAGTTTATACTGATTTGGTTTATAGCAAATCAAAGTTGGGAATAGGTATTTTTAGCTCATCATGTTAGTGTTTATAAAAAAAAATACATTATGAAGGATAAGGAATATCGGTGGTTTATTTAGCTTGAAACCTATTGCAGTGAGTCTGGTCATGTTAGCATGGCATTTAGGACTAGGGCCGTCCTTTTCAGACAATTGAAAATACAGCTAGAGCTACAAATCATACAAACGACTGCATGGAAGCTCTGTACTCTACATTTCTGTACAAGTCTTCAGCAGCTTATTCAAGCCCCTTTACACAGGCTAGTTTTTTTGTCTTCTAAAATAGCTGCAATATATATATTTTTAAATGTAGATAAAACAGTTCATTACATATAGCCATTCAATCAAATTTCCTCAAACAGTAATTTTACAGACCAAAAGACAGTGTTGGTTCTAATTTTGAGTAAATTCTATATAAATTTAATATAACGAATAACAGGGCCTGCTCTAGATATTCAGGCTCATTGCCCACCCAAACTCAAAGCCAGCTCAACCAACCCCAAAAATAGCTTTTTTTTTCTTTTTGCTTATTTTTGATTGGCTCTTTGAATTATATAAAACTGAATGTCTCATGAAGCTCAGCAGAGCAGACAGGTTCTGCCAGTGTGAACAGGAGATCTAAAAAGGACAATTACACTTTAAGCCCAATACTTATGGTAGAGTTATCTTATTTTTTGGTGATATTTTTGCTTGATATTTCATTCAATGTCTTTTTGGCTTCTAGTATCAGCTACTCTGTTAGTTCGCACTGTAATTTAAGTATTTTTCAATTTTTTAAATTTATGCACTTTATACATTTAATAAACTTTTAACAATAAGATAATGTATCACATGTAACCCCTGTCCAACTAAGCACCCTACTTCTGAGCCCATCTCTAAAGGGCATACATTAAAGTTTATCCCGTTTATTAGGATATTAGGTCTGTTTTTATTAGGATCCTTCCTCTTTAGAAAGCGGATAAATTGTCAAATAAGACAATAATAAGAGTATTATGTTGCCCTATCTTTTAGAGTTAGATAGTGCTAAAGAAATGGTTATGTTGTGGAAACGTTAGCTCAGTTTGAAAAATATTCAAGATGGAAGCAAACGAAAGGGGAAAAATCCCAGCGCATTATTTAGAGGTATATTACTTATATGCAATATATATGTTGACATAATATTTAGTTCATTTTGCATGTTGCTAGATGGCCTAAATGTCTGCACGGATTAACATTGTGGCTAAGATCACTAATGTACGAATTTAAGACTTAAATAGTGTCATGTATTGATTCATTGTTTATTTCGAGTTGAATGTACTTGATGTACTTATGGAAAAATGTACGTACTCTCCAAACCTAAGAAGTCCCAGTGAGCTGTGCGGGTGATGTCATACATGCACACATCAAAACCCGGCCGGACACGGGGAGAACCCCCCAAATTCCTCACAGTCACCAGGAGTGGAACGTGAACCCACAACCTCCTGTGTGACTGTGACCTTACCTGCTGCGCCATTTACATTACATATATCTGCATTTCATTTTTGACTAGACAATTCTAAATTAAGATATCTCTTATATTAATATTAGTTAATTATTTATTAATAATATTAATATTATTATTAATATTAACTAGGCGAAATAATAATTTGAGATATCTTTTAATTACATTTTGACTAGTGTAAATGTCAAATATACCACTGAGTTCAATGGAACCTTCAATTCAAGATATCTGAAATTAATTATTGACTATCTTAAACTTTCATTTCAGATATCTACAATAAAATTATGACTAGTCAAAAAGTAAATTAGAGATATCTTGCCTTTTGTTCTGACTAGTCATAATTGCAATGAAAGATATCTTAACTTCCCTCTATAGTAAAGATATCTTAAATAAATTTTAAGATATCTGTAACTAAATAGATATCTAAAATTAAATTCTAGATATCTTGAATAAATGACTGACTAGCCAAAACTAAGTTAGAAATATTCAGAATTGTATTTTTGAATAGTCAGAGTTCCTTTTAAAAAATTAGATGTATTGAGCACTGCCTTTTGTATTTCTGATACCATACATAATAATTATTACTATTCAGAAAGTAGTTGAAGATAAATTATTCTTAGTCAAAACATAGCTGACTTACATAGCACAGTTTAACGTTATGTAAAAGTTGCCAGGTCTGTATATTAGTGAGGAGTTTGGTTATTGCATTTTCAGTAAAGTTACTTTTTGGGTTGCTCTTTTGAGCTTGTTTCTAAAATGTAGTTGCCTTTTGGGCTTGCGTCATCTATAGTGATAATGTCCAAGATAATAAGCCAAACAAGCATGGTATGGAAGTCATTTTCATATGTTGCCATCTACTGACGACAGAATGCAATTGCTGCACCATTTAAGGCGGAACAGAGAATCCGAAGAAGCAGATGGTGAAGCCAAATTCAGCGTTGCAGATTGTCTGCATTTCCCCAGTCCCTAATATGTAAATAAAAAAAAACAAATGAGGAACAAATGGGAGGAAACTGGAGTCAACATCTGTGACCGAACTGTAAGAACCTGTAAAGGAAATGGGATTTACATACAGAAAAGCTAAAAGAAAGCCATCACTAACACCTAAACAGAAAAGAACAAGGTTACATTGGGCTAAGGAAAGGCAATCATGGACTGTGGATAACTGAATGAAGTCATATTCAGTGATGAATCTCAAATCTACATTGGGTAAGGTGATGATGCTGGAACTTGTGTTTGGTGCCATTCCAATGAGATTTATGCAGATGACTCTCTGAAGAAAACTTGCAAATTTCCAAAGACATTGATGATATAGGGCACCATGTCAGGTAAAAGCCCTGGGGAGATGGCTGTCATTACATCTTCAATAAATGCACAGGTTTACATTGACATTTTGGACACTTGTCTTATCCCATCTATCAAAAGGATGTTTGGGGATGATGAAATCATTTTTCAAGATGATAATGCATCTTGCCATAGAGCAAAATCTGTGAAAAAATTCCTTGAAGAAAGACACATAAGGTCAATGTCATGGCCGGCAAACAGTCCGGATCTCAATCCAATTGAAAATCTGTGGTGGAAGTTAAAGAAAATGGTCCATGACAAGGCTCCAACCTGCAAAGATGATCTGGCAACAGCAATCAGAGAAAGCTGGAGCCAGATTGATGAAGAGTACTGTTTGTCAGTCATTAAGTCAATGCCTCAGAGACTGCAAGCAGCTATAAAAGCCAGAGGTACAACAAAAAATGTTGTACAAAATTGAAGGAACATCCTTAAAGACTGGTGATTCCATAATTTTTGCCAGGGGTTGTATATAAACTTGCACTTTCAAAAACTGGGGACAACTGCTCCTTATGAAGTTAATAGGAAGTTTATTGGACGACTAGTTTGGACTCACTAAAACCCCAGCAATTCAACCCAAAGCTATTAAATGAATGAACTGATCCACAGGGATGTTCTGAGGGGTTTATAACTCTCTGTGATGCTTGGCATTGAGTGTGGTGACCTTAGTCAGGTGAGTAAAACCTCTTATAAACACTTTAATTACAGGAAACTAGAACTTTTATCACACAAGTATGTTCTAAGCACATGTGATTATATACTTATATGAATCCATTCTAGACCAAAAGTACACTGTTTAAAGTCTGTTTTTGCATTTTTCTGAACTGCTTTTTCTTTTTTATTAAGATATAAACTTAACTCCAGAACCTAATTTCGCTTTACATTTTCAAACATTTGTTTAAAAACACGTGTGCTAATGGGAAAATGTACAATGAAACAAATAAATGAAAACAACCAGCATTTGTTTAAAATTTAACTGTATGATTTACTTCCATAAAATACAATACAAGAAAGAAATGAATTTAAATTATTTTCTAAACACCAGATTATCCATGATTTATTTATATATTTATTTTTGTTTTGATCAGTAAATCAAGTTTGGAAACCTCTCAACATCAGTGTGAGACAGAAATGAGTGTGAGAGACTATGACTTACAATCTCTCTCCTGCATTTCTGTTCAAAAGATGTACAAATATGTACAGAGTGTATGCAAGCTATGCAAAGCATAATGGGGAAAAGTATGAGGGGCACTAGCGCATGCTTCTTGTAACATAGGAGGAACTTCCTAATGCAGTTTTCCTAAAGAAAACAATGAAGATGATGCGAAAGAAATTAATGTTGTATGCAACATGTGCACATGCAGGGTGGATTCAGGCCAGTGGAACACAAGGTTGAAAAATGTAGAAGCACTGTGCTGACTTTCTGACTGTATGGATGGACATGTTTATTGGCTATTCCTAGTCCTTTACAGATGATGAAGAAGAAGACATGTATGTTATCTGCAGGACATACTTGTAGGCATTAAAGACATGTTAAATAAATATAATGTTAGGGGTTAATGAACAGTACTGAACAAGCTATCCAACTTGCAAAAGATAAGGCTCATGGACCACGAACAACAGAAAGCCAATCAAAAAGCAGGCCTTTTGCCATATTCAAAAAAGCATATGCACAAATCTTTGCAGGGTGAATAATAATAATAATAAAAAAAACAACTTGGTTGACTTCTTTACTTCTTTTTAAACATTAAGCACCGAGCATTTACTGTTTGTAATAATAATAATAATAATAATAATAATAATAAATTATATTTATATAGCACTTTTCAAAAAATTCAAGACTTGTTTCTAGCACTGTATTATGCATTTGCCTACAGGTGAATACTTGTAGTGTCCCACTTTATCTGAATTCACCCTTCATACTGAGAGACAACAGGAGTTTGCTAAAATGATTACAAAAAAAAAATGCTCAGTGCAGTCACAAAACTAATGGTTAGCCAGGGGCTGATGTGGGAGTGCTGAGTCCCTGGAACATATTTGAAACTATCACTGCATTTGAAATATAGGGGGCCGCACGATGGTGCAGCAGGTCACACAGCTCCAGGGACCTGAAGGTTGTGGGCTCATATCACACTCCGGCTGACTTTGAGGAGTTTAGTGTGTTCTCCCCGTGTCTAAATGGGTTTACTGCGGGTGCTCCGGTCCTCCCACGGGCCAAAAAATATTTTAGGTGGATTGGGGACACTAAAGTGTCCATAGGTGTGAATATGCGAGGACTGGCGCCCCCTCCAGGATGTGTTCCTGCCTTGTGCCCAATGATTCCAGGTAGACACTGGACCCACCGTGACCCTGAACTGGATTAGCAGTTACAGACAATGAAATAAGGAATAACATATAGGAAGTGTAAAGTTGGAGTCTGGAATAATCCTTAAGTACTGTACAGTTATCAGAGAGCAGGCACTGCTGAGTTTCTGAAAATACGTAAATATGATCTCACCAATCTCACTGAAAAAAAAACAAAAACATAAGAACATGGAGTGAAGTATTTTGAAGGATGGAGGCATGCAGCCACTGGATGAAAGGACAGGAGTGTGTGTGGTTTGTTTATGAAGCTGGTGCCTCCTTAGTGGGCTGAATGCTCACAACTCCGGAGGATTTGAACTTTGGCAGGTGAAGTCCAAACTTGCTCTCCACACCAGCAAAGGTGGCAGCAGCAAGGCGGTATCCACCCAGATGCTCTGGACTGACAGGTGGAAGCTCTGATATCCGTGATTTTGGTGTTGGCTCTGAACCAGAAGGGCGGCTAGAGGGATAGAATAAAAAGATACAAAACATCAGATCCAATGCGTCATCTCCAACTGAAACCTCAGTAACAGCTGTTAATGTTCAAAAAGACCAATAACAACAAAAAGACTACAGCCACTAAGATGAGCTCGGAGGACCCTTATAGAGAGCAACTTCCCTCATGAAGCCCTATTAGTCTTCAAGGCAGCATCAAAAAAGGATCGACTTAAAAGTTGTCAAAAACCTCTGTAATAAACACAGTTTTACCAGAAAAGCTTGCAGAACCCAATAATATACAAATCTGTTTAGCCCTATATTTAATCTAATACATTTAATTTTTTTTGTATTTCCTTTGTATTTAATATAATACAAAGGAAATACAGCAAATGTTGAAAAATTGAAAAATACAGGCCCATTTTGATGCAACAAAGGGCAAAACACAAAGACATTTGAGTAATGCTACAAAGCAATGAAGTAAGTGATATGATTGGGTTTTTCAGAACTGATGAGAAGGGGTTTACAACTCTTTGAAAGAGTGCAATAATTCATGAGTTCATTGGTATGATTCCCATGACCAGCAGGAAAATTTGGGGCAGTGGGAGTAGAGGAACAGCGCTATCCTCCTTCCTCAATCCATGGCTGAGGTGCTGATACTGTAACCACAACTGTTCCATCTGGGTGTGTGTTCACTGCCAAAGATGGGTTAAATTTAGAAGGCACATTTTGTTGCACAAGGACAAATAATAGCACATTTTATTTCAATTCAATTCACGTTTCTCAACTTAAAGTAGTAAGAACTTGGGGACTTCATAATCTGTTGTACATAATATGATTAAAATATTCAGAGAATCTGGATATTCAAAGGATTTCTTTGTTTCTTTGTTAGATTTCTTTGTTGTAGCAATGCTTCATGGCAATAAATCGTATACAGCTGGAAATCCTGTTAATTTTCCTTTAAAATTGTGCCACATTTGTAAGGAACATGCATTTGTGGGATGAGCATTAGAGCCGAGTATGAAAAATTTGCCAAATCTTCCTTACCAATGCAAAACAGCCATTTAAAAGGTAACAGGCTTCCCAACCGTATAAGATTACCAAGAAGCATTGTTAAAGAAATAATCTACCAAACAGAAACTGCCTTACTTTTTGTGCTATGTTTACAAACCCAATTCCAATGAAGTTGTGACGTTGTGTAAAACAAAAATAACAGAATATGATGATTTGCAAATTTAATTGAATACACTAAAAAGACAAGATGTTTAATGTTCAAACGGATAAACTTCATAGTTTTTTTGCAAATATTCACTCATTTTGAATTTGAGGCCTGCAACAAGTTCCAAAAGAGTTGGGACAGGGGAAACAAAAGACTGGGAAAGTTGAGGAATGCTTTAAAAACACCTGTTTGGAACATTCCACAGGTCATTTTGATGGGAAACAGGTGAGTGTCATGATTGGGTATAAAGGGAGCATCTCCCTAAGACTTTCTGAACAGCAGCATGAGCAAGCCATCCAACAGTTTAAGAACAACATTTCTCAACGTACAATTGCAAGGAATTTAGGGATTTCATCATCTACAGTTCATAATATCATCAAAAGTTTCAGAGAATCTGGAGAAATCTCTGCAAATAAGCGGCAAGGCCGAAAACCAACATTGAATGCCCATGACCTTAAATCCCTCAGGCGGCACTGCATTAAAAACTGACATCATTCTGTAAAGGATATTACCAGAAACACTTCAGAAAACCATTGTCAGTGAACACAGTTTGTCACTCCAACTACAAGTGCAAGTTAAAACTCTACCATGCAAAGCGAAAACCATATATCAACAACACCCAGAAACACAGTCAGCTTCCTGGGCCCGAGCTCATCTAAGTTGGACTGACACATAGTGGAAAAGTGTCCTGTGGTTTGACAAGTCCACATTTCTAATTGTTTTTGGAAATCATGGACGTCGTGTCCTACGGGCCAAAGAGGAAAAGGACTGTATGGATTGTTATCAGTGCAAAGTTCAAAAGCCTGCATCTCTGATGGCATGGGGATGTGTTAGTGCCCACGGCATGGGTAATTTGCACATCTGTGAAGGCACCATTAATGCTGAAAGGTACATAGAAGCTTTTGGAGCAACATATGCTGCCATCCAAGAAATGTCTTTTTCAGGGACATGAATATTTGCTGAATATTTGTTTGAACATTAAACATCTTGTCTTTGTTGTGTATTCAATTGAATATATGTTGAAAAAGATTTGCAAATCATCATATTCAGTTTACACAATGTCCCTACTTCGTTGGAAGGAGGGTTGTATATACCCTTATCACTGGAAGGTCTGAAGAAGCTTTAGTGCTTCATATCAATGTCTTTGTACACATTTGGTTTTTATTATGTGATTGCAATGTACAGAAAATATGGAGGGCAGGACTAATGAATGCAGAAATGAAAAAAGGAGCACAAAGTTTTGTTCATAATATATGTAATTCATAATATATATTCATAATATATATAAAACTGGCATCAGTGTTTTTCATTTATTTAAAAATAAATACTAGAAGATCTAAAATCAAAGAAATATTTCAGGCAATATTTACAATATTTCAAAACACACATTCATGTGGAATAAGACAAGTTTAACACTCCACCGCTCTCTCTGAGATATTATACGTGTGTAAATATTGCAGAGTTTCAATCCGTCCTGCTGAGCATGTGAACAGCAGAGAAACATAAACACAGACCCACGGCTCTGGCCAGCATAGTGTCACACCAAACACAGCCCCAGAAACACACACAAATGGAGCGTATTCCTGTCTTATTTCCTATTATTAACTTGTATGAATCTTTGTAAATGACCCCGTCCAGCTCCACTGGGCGATGATGCTGTATTTGAGGCTCTGAGCTCTTTCTTGAGTTACTGAACCTCGACACGCCCATGGTTGGCGGTTCGTGCTGAAGAGCTTTCTGGGAAATACTTTTTCTGGTTCGTGAACCAGTTTATGTTGGTGTAAACATGCCAAGTGGTTACAAATTTAGTAGAAATGTGAAATATGGCTCAACAAACAACTGATGGTGTAGTAGTGAAACCTTAAGTTCTCTCTGTGAACAAACAGCAGAAGGTGAAATAACGCTTCGACATCAGTCAGTCAGTCATTAAAATGGGTAAATATTATTCAGTACAAAACACTTTCCAAGATTCAACACTTATATTTAAGTCTTTGTATTTTCAAATATATAATTTTAAAAAATAAAATTATAAATATATAAATCCTTGCATTTTAAATTACATTTTGCTTCCCAAATATTTGGACAGGGTGTTTGTTGTTTAAACAATAAATAATATTTAAACATTGCAGAAAACATACATATTCCTAATTTACAATTTCAGAACAATCTGATCAACACCAAAGAATTACAGTAGTCTTTTTGGCTTATATTATAGGGGCTTTAAGGAAGCATCAAATAATCAGTATACTGCTGCCTACATAAGGCAAACAATTCACTTCCTTTTATCCATGTAATAAAGAGTATTTTCTATGGTCATAAGGTTAACACTTACTGTCCTCCAAAGTCAATGTAGAACCATCTCTGCAGTAGCTCATAGGTGACCAGAGTCACACCAAACTGAGGAGATGAACGGAAGACTCGAGCTGGAAGAAAAATCAATAATAGAATGAATGTGTTTTTAGTCATGCCCTCCATGGTGCAAAAATCAGAAGAACATTCAAATGTATACATGCACATAAGAACAGGCAGACAGATGTTAAGATGCATTTTATTAAAGTTTGCCAACATTATCATTGTAGAACATATTATAAATAAATAAATAAATAATAATTATACTAGCTGTTGAAGAAATTCTCTCTTTTTGACAGCAATGTGTGGTACTGTGACAGATTTAATCAGAGCTGTACAAGTAAATAAGGATGTCCTAAATGTTAAATCCTTGGATCAGGATTAACTAATAACATTTTTAATAATATCACCAATTTCACTGCAGATTGTGAACAACATGAGCATTCCAATAAACAAAATATCATTAAAAAGTTTATTTCAGTAATTCAATTCAAAAAGTGAAACTCATATATATGCATTACAAACAGAGTGATCTATTTCAAGCATTTATTTCTTTTAATGTTGATGATTATGGCTTACTGCCAATGATAACTGTCAAAAAGTCATTATCTCAAAGTTTTAATAATCAACACAAAACACCTGTAAAAGTGTTTTGCCTGCAAAGGATGCTAAGCCTTTAAATTGGTCCCTTAGTCTGGTTCAGTAGACTACACAATCATGGGGAAGACTGCTGACTGACTGATGTCGAGAAGGCTGTCACTGACACCCTCCTGCTGTATCTAAGTATATTAATGAAAAGTTTAGTGGAAGGAAAAAGTGTTGTTGAAAAAAGTGCAAAAGCAGCAGGGTTATCCACAGCCTTGAAACTTTTGTCAAGGCCATTCAAAAAAATTTGGGGAGATTCACAAGGAGTGGACTGCTGCTGGAGTCAGTGCTTCAAGAGCCACCACACACAGATGTATCCAGGACATTGGCTACAACTGTTGCATTCCTTGTGTCTCACTTGGACCAAGGAAGAAAATGGACTGGATCATTGCTCAGTGGTCCAAAGTGTTGTTTTCAGATGAAAGTAAATTTTGCATTTAATTAGGAAATTTGGTCCCATAGTCTGGAGGAAAAGTGAAGAGGCACACAATCCAAGCTGCTTGAGGTCCAGCGTAAAGTTTCCACAATCAGTGATGGTTTGCGGAGTCATGTCATCTGCTGGTGTTGGTCCACTGTGTTATATCAAGTCCAAGGTCAGCACAGCCATCTACCAGCAAATTTTAGAGCTTTTCATGCTTCCCTCTGCTGACAACCTTTATGGAGTTGCAGATTTCATTTTCCAGCAGGACTTGGCACCTGTTCACACTACAAAAAAGTACCAATACCTGATATAATATATGAGGTTTAGGTCAGGTGAGTTTGCTGGCCAGTCAAACACAGTGAAGATGATGAGAGACTGCAGACCCAACAATGCACACAAAGCAACCTGGGCTTCCATAACACTTCAGCAGTGCCACAGGCTGATCACCTCCAGGCCATGCTGCATTAATGCAGTATTTCATGCAAAAGCAGCCCTTATTACAGTATTGAATGCATACACTGTACATACTTTTCAATAGACCAACATTTCTGTATTAAAAATCTTTTTTTTAGTCTTCTATAATATTAATTTATTTTAATATTCTAACTTTTGGGTTTTCATTGGCTGTAAGCCATAATTATCAACATTAAAATAAATAAACGCTTGAAATATATCACTCTGTTTGTAAAGAATCTATATATGGGTTTCACTTTAGAACTGATTAACTGAAATAAATATTTAATGATATTCTAATTTATTGGGACGCACCTGTACATACAGTAATGGCCGAAAGTGTTGGCAACCCTTAAATTCTTTCTAGAAAATTAATGAAATTACACGTTTTCTTATACAGATGTTTATTTCCTTTATGTGAATTGTAACAACACAAAAACAAAGGACAAAAAGATAAAATTGTTATTAATGGGCCAGACAATATTATTGGCACCTTTTCAAAACTGTGGGTAAATAACTTTGTTTCAAGCGTGATGTGATGCTTGTTTAAACCTGTGGCAAGGTGTGGGGCAATATAAAAATCACACCTAAGACCAGATAAAAAGGAGAGAAGTTGACTCAATCTTTGCATCATGTGTCATCAAGCAAGGAGAATAGAAAGAGAACTGTCTGAGAACCAAAATTGTGGAAAAATATGAACAATCTCAAGGTTACAAGTCCATCTCCAGAGATCTTGATGTTCCTTTGTCCATGGTGCACAACATAATCAAGAAGTTTACCACCTATGGCACAGGCAATGCTAATCTCCCTGGACATAGACGGACAACAAATATTTATGAATGGTTGCAACCCAGGATAGTCCTGATGGTGGATAAGCAGCCCCAATCAAGTTCCAAAGATGTTTAAGCTGTCCTGCAGGCTCAGGTGCATCAGTGTCAGCACAAACTATCAGTTGATATTTGCATGAAATGAAACACTAATGGCAGGAGACCCAGGAGGACCCCACTGCTGATATGGAGACATAAATAAAAAATCTAGACTGCAATTTGCCAAAAAAGCCTTGTGGACAGATGAGATCAAGATAGAGCCTTTTGGTAAAGCACATCATTCTACTGTTCACGGAATGAGGCTTACAAAGATGGTTATAGGAAGCGATTGATTTCAGTTATTATTTCCCCAAAGGGTGCTATTTGTGGAGTTTTGTGTGAAATTAAATTATTTTTTTTTACAATACACACAAAGGAAATAAGCATGTGTATAGCAAAAAGTGTAATTGGAATCAATTTCTGGGATAAATACTTCACTTTCTGGGAAAATTTCAGGGTTGCCAACATTTTCGGCCATGACTGTACTTCTGCTGATATCACATTGTGTAATAAAGACGCTTTAGATAATATTAAATGCTCTTTAAATGCCTTACTCATCTACACTTTATAAACATTACTTAATGTAAATGAAGATGCTGCTCACAACTTCAGCTGCCCTGTCAAACACAGATCTACTCAAGACTGTGCGTTCAGTGCAACTCATACTAACACATCACCACGTCAGTGACACAGCAATGTTGAGGACAACCAACCAAATAATACCTTTTCTGTGGTGGATCCTGACCATTGTCAAAAAGGGTAAAAAGGAGACTTGCAAGTTATGCAGAGGAAAATGAACTACAGTGTAACTAGTGAAGTACAAATTACACCTACACAAGTGGAGCTGATAAAACAGACAATAAGTTTAGAAATTCGGGGGTAAATTTAATGTTACGGCTTATCTGTGTATATGACAAAAATTGTTAATAAAAGGAACATTTTGCCTCAGTTATATTTTAGTGTAAACACAGTAGATAAAGAAAAATATTTTTACCCCCAGCTCCTTTCCAGAAAGCTCTGAAACCCTCCTCCCTCATGATTTTACGGAAGCAGTCAATAACTCCACTGTATGTGGTCTGGCCGGCCCGTGCCGCCACTTGCAGTCGTGTTTTTATGACATCTGCAGGAGTGACCAATGAGGCAGCAGGAACACCTGGAAAGCAAAATCAGGCAGATGAGTCAAAAATGTCCAGCAGCCAACAAATCCAACAATCATAATCCTCCTCTTTCATTAATACATATCCCTTCAAATCCTTTCCACAATACAGCTATATTCTATACCAACTTGTACAGACCCACTTATGTATATATTCAAATTATCCACATTTGTATCATCATAATCATATTTTGTTATACTTTATATAATGATTATAATTATATTTTATGTATATATACACACATTATATATTGGCTTGACATACACTAACAAATTTACATTCCTCAACTTAGATCTATTGCACCATTTTCTCTTTGCTTTTGCACTATGCTACTATTTAACATTTAAATCAAGCAATCTACCTCTCTTGATTTAACACAAACTATTCATAATGATCAGTAGAATATTTAAAATATGTCATGTTAAACTTGTGTGTTTGAAGAGAACTTATCATTTCCAACTAATTTCATGGGTTTTTAGAGGTGTTGTAGCCAACCTTTCGCCAGTGGATGTTGTACTACAACACTAGCATCTCAGAACAAGAACAAAACAAATGCTTCCCTTCAGCCACATCTCCCCAGTCCTGCTGAGCACAATACAGCTTGTAATATTTACAACAAATCATACTTACTCCAGCTGTTACTCATGAAAACAGACATGGAATTGTATTTAGCCATTAGACATCGAGGAAAAGAAAAGCCAGCACCAGAGTCATGTTGAAAGCATTCTGCAGCTCTTAGGTTGCTTTCACAACTGATTTGTTTGAAAAAGTGGACAACAAATTGATCAGACCAAAATAAATGCTCTTGATCGAGATTAAACTGAACCATGATTTGTTTTGTGTGCAGTGTGAAAAAGTTTTTGGATGGTTCACACTTCCAGACCAATTACAAGATGTTGAGGCAGTATTTAACGAAAACAAAAAAAAATTAACTGTACATTTGTTATCTTAACCATACCATTGCTCCCTTAAGTGAAAAGTGTGTCATCAACAGTGATAATTTTATATAAAATATTTCAGTGTTTAACATTCAGAATTGTACACTTCCCTGTAGTCCCACACATTGATTGTCTTTGTTTTTATGCCCTGTGTTACTATATTACACAAAGGTGAAAAATATATCAAATGCTTTATTTCTGCTTTATCTCTAACAACACAAGAATATCATATAAGACATAAAAATATTTATTATTACAAAGGCACTGAGTAATCTAAAAATGTAAAGTGCAAATGGGTATAATCTGGGACACAGCATTTATCAGCCAGTGCAAGGAGTTAATCCACTTAAGGTAGAACTGAAAATATAAATAAGAAACCGGTAAATAAACAACACTAAGCGCAAATGTTCTTTAGTGTGTTTGCTAAACTGCAGTTTGACACAAAAAATTCCAGCTCAAATTAATACAATGTAGCAAAATACAAAATGTGGTTCGGAGTATGGTCAGGTGTGAACACACTCAGTGCTTCTCCATCTCTAAAAAGCCAAAAAAATTTGTTGACTTCTAAAAATTCTTGACTTGTCTCCACCTCTGTCAGATATTTTTTAGCTGAACATGTTTTTTTTTTTCCCCAGTGGAGGAATATTTGGATTGTCCCTTTCACTTGAATATTTCATACTGCACTCTGCCATCTTGCAAAAGGACCATATTTTTCATAGGGCAGTGCTAACACACATGGGTGATAAGCGCAGATGTGGGGAGAAAAAACAAAAAACAAAAACAGAAAAGTACACACAAGGTTATGTCAGTTAATTCTCTGCAGAACATGCCTTTAATCCATTAACTTCATATTAACACAAATGTTTGCTGCTAAATTAATGTGCAAAATTTTGGTTATAGCACCATTAACATAAAAACTAATAATTTAAAACAATGAAAAATAACACTTTACTTATATATTATAATATATATAATATTGATGTTTTTATGTCATAGTGTTGAAAACAGGAAGATTAAAAAGAGATAAAATGCAATTAAAATGTGAAATGAACAGAGAGGAAAACAAATGAGTGAATTGTTACCTGCAACAGCTCCCGCTGTCAGTAGCTGCAGAGGCCCAATTCGACCCTCTTCATCAGCCAAGAAAGTTTTACTATGGGCATACACAGGGAAATAGATGGCAGAGAAGGGGATATCACGGAGGAAACAGGCTTTTGCACCCTACATAAACACAAACATATATATATGTATATATATAAGCATTTTTGAAACAATAATCAATCAATGCAGTCACTCAATGTATTAGACCAAGGTTTATCAATCCTTAGGTTACAATATGGATCACAGTGAAATATTATTATGATTAAATAAATGAATTTTAACAGACACAAACTCAAAATGAACATGCACATGAACGCCACCTTGTGCAAGGTTTACGTTATGCTGCAACCCAGAGTGTCTGGTTAGCCTTATAACTGTGTGTGAATACCATTCCTTAGTTTTACACTTTTAACTTGTTTTCAAGGGTCATCCCTCCAACAGAGTTACAATTTACAGTGCTTATAATCTTCCCCTGCGAAATGTGATGACCCTTCAAAAGTTGATGCATCATCAGAACACAAATAAAACACATCAGTGCTTAACTCCCAGGCCACTAGCAGTGCTCTTAAGGTAACTGTGCATCAGTCTGTAGCAACAGGAGCACTTCTGATCCCTTCAGAAGTGTTCAACAATCATATATTATCACCTATTCCTAATGTGATATGAAACTGAATTCAAATTTAATACTTTCCAGGTCCACTTTAAATGTAGCAGTAAATCAGGCGCTAAAATGTAATTGGTTCATCGTTTAAGGTGGAACTGGAAATTAACTAGCTAACTTGCAAGACTACTACTAACAAGCATACTACTATTGATGTTTAGTGCTTGTTACGAAGAAACATTAAATCTACATTAAAATAACATGTCTGTATTTCCTCCTTTTCAACTATAATAACAGTTATTTTTTAGTTTGAAAAATCATGTATTAGCCTACAGGAGGTTTAGGTAATATTGGTTCACTGCAACATGAGGGAATTTATGCAAAAACCAGATAAAGGTTAACAATGGTATTGGCAAAGAAGCCCAATATAACAATTATGTAGTCAAAATATTAATTGATTATAACAAATACTGTTATAATAAAACTGTTATTGCATGACTGGCATACCTTATAGAGGCCAAAAAAGCCAAGGTCACGGACCACATTTAGTGCGCTCACTCTTGGCCCTGTGGTAATCTCCCCAGCAACCTGCAGACGAATCTTCACAATCTCAAGAGGGTTGGTAAAAATCACCTGAGAGCCACCAGCCTGCAATTCACATATCCAGACATACACACTGTATATGTTTACAAGTCCTGCACAGTAGAGGTGAACAAATGCAATGACACATCACATTGAAAGAATATGAAAAAAATAATTATATTTACAGAATTTATACACTTTTGCATCAACAATATATCTGGCTATTTTCACAGGTAGAAAGTGTAGGCACTTGGCAAATTATTGCTGGGTCATCTTGGGTCAATTGTCTATCACTTATTTTGACTGACTTGCTTGCTCATATCAAAGACACTTTGTCCTTGTTAAAATGAGTCTTCAATGCTATAATATAAACCATGATGGTTTTTGTGCATAAACATGTCTTTATTGGCAAAATACAGATGAGCCTGAGAGTACTATAAGCTTAGTAGACTCGAAGAAGTAAAATGCTTATCCTTCACATTGAAGAAAAAGCAAAATGGTCACATAGATAAATGGTTCCTACAGCAATCACACTGCAAACAAACCAACTAATATTGGAGCTGTTCTGAGACTGACAGAAAAAAGTCAAAATATCACAGAGAAAAAAAAGTGCCATAAAGAAATTTGAAAAAAAAAAAAAAAAATCATTCTAAATTTCTACTGTGTACATGTAGGATTACTCATGCACCGTAGCTCTGTACATGAATTTCATTCATTCATGGTCTTTGAACGCTTATCCAATTCAGGGTAGCTGTGGGTCCAGAGCCTACACGTAATCAGTGAGTGCAAGGCAGGAACACACCCTGGAGGGGGCGCCAGTCCTTCACAGGGCAACACATACACTCTCACATTTAGTCACACCTACGGCCACTTTCGAGTCGCTAATCTACCTACCAACACACGTTTTTGGACCATGGGAGGAAACCTATGAACCTGGAGAAACCCACGCAGAGAACACACCAAATTCCTCACAGACAGTCACCCAGAGTGGAACCTGGAGCTGTGAGACTGCGACACTACCTGCTATGCCACCCTATGAATTTCATTTCACACACTAATACTCACACATCCTCCGGCCATGATCTCTGCTGCTAAGGGGATCGAGCCATCTTTCATGGAGCATTTGTCTCGCACAAAATCATTAACCTGCAAAGAAGAGGCAGAGGGTCATTGCCCAAAACTGGATTCAGATCAACAAAGGAATCAACAGGATTCCTGGAGTTAAGGTGGACTTACAGTGAGTTTGATGGCTTTCTCAGGAGCCACTCCAATAAGCTGGGGCACCAGGCCTAAAGGAAACACATAGAAGATAAGGGCACAGTAAAACTGATATTCCTTCTAACTCCAAATGTAGTAATTTATGCAGTACATGCATGTAACCTTCCCAATTTTTATGACACTTATTTATAAAAATGGCCACAAGTACAAACAAAACACTGGCTCATGCTCCTCATGTGAACAGTAAACACAAACTTACATCAGCAAACAAATAGGACTTTTAAAAATACACCATATTTTGATTGCATTTAAAAGAATAAGCTGAATATTGCTGAAAGGCAAGCAACATATTTGATTAACAATTTTTTGTTAGTAAAACTTACAAGTAAACATAAACAGAAGCTTGGCTTCTTTTAGAGACAAACCTCTTTCCCTATGCAGAGCAGGAAAATTATGAAAGCATATGAGGTCTGAGCTCAAAATTCAAATTTAATAATTCCATTTACAATTTTATAGACTTTTGATATGGCATTTACACTGATTTATTAGGATTGAGATATGATTGCTTTAAAAGTATCTTTATTGAAATGAAACTGTATTTCCCAATTTGAATTAAGATTTTCATGTGATCATGCAACGTGTGTCAAAATTTTATTCACCTAATCTGCATTTGCACTCAGGTGACAATGCATTTGAAATTAAAATTTCAAACTCAATACCACTCTAGAAAGATAGCAAAAGTAAAATGAATTTCTTCATTTACATTACCATCCCCCACTGCAATCATCTGGTGTCAAAATGCTTGTGAAAATGCAAACCGAGGAGATTTGAGAGGCATATTCATTTTCTCAGCCTTCCACCTCAGTCAGCCAATCAGGGCAGACCAAAACCATGCTCAGTTAAGGCTCAAGAGTTTATAAACAAAGCTTTGCTTTCTGTTCAAGATGGAACAGGAAATGTAAAAATAAGGTGCTGTTCTCAAATTTTCCCTACCACCTTAAAAGTTGCGGCTGTAACATTTGAGCTTACTGAGGTGCCAGAATGCAACTAGTGCACCATTCTAGGTGGAAAGGCAAATTAGAGGTAGAAGCTGACCAACCCCTCGGCACAGCTGACTGCACAGCGTATTGTAGTTATTATATACGACAAAGGAGAATGCATGTTTCCAGAAATGTGTGTATGGGTTTAAAACCAAATATCTATAACTCCTATTACAGAAGTGAGCGAGCAAATAGCTTATTCTTCAGCAGCGGATTCTAAAAAGTTTTTTTTTCTGAACATAGATTTAGGTAGCTCCATGTAAGTTTAAGAAGAGACCCTTGAAGATTTTAAACTTTACATTTATGAAACACATTCAGCTGTAAAACATGATTTGGATGGGGCCCTATGGTTTTTGTTCAGTTTTTTCCTCCTTTTTCTTTTTCTCCGATGAAATATGATGGGCAGCCCAAACTGTAAGGCCTACAGATCTGACACTTTGTCAACAGGTAGTAAACCTTCATGTTACTCAGGCACAAAGAATCAGCCCGATCGGCCTGTTGGTAGTGAAATGCCTTTAGGTCTGTATCTGCTACCCTGTTTGATGTAGAGACAAAATTCTTTTTTCCCCTGATTCCTCAGGTCAGTCCCTACAAAAATGTCTCAAGAACCTATAAGCTCCGCCCACTTAGATTTTGAGCTAATTTGCATAACATACTAAATCACATATTACTGAGCATGAACTAGTGCCAAAAATCAAGCAAATACAGCAATAACTCTCAAAAGCTTTCTCCGAATGTTACAATACTCCACATACTTGTCTTAAAATAGGTCATAAAATTAGAATATCATGAAAAAGTTGATTTATTTCAGTAATTCCATTCAAAAAGTGAAGCTTGTATATTATACTCATTCATTAGACACAGATTGATGTATTTCAAGTATTTATTTCTTTTAATTTGATGATTATAACTGACAACTAATGATATGATTGAGTGATTGTGCAACTGCAAGCCTAGGGGGCCCTATAACAATAAAAAAATGTAAAAGGATTGTCTGATTGACATGACAATTGGTGTGCAGGTACTGAATCAGAATTTATGACGATGACCATCAGCTAATCAATTTTCAGCAGCTGTCTGACAACTTTAACAATGTCCAATTATCATGAAACATGAATGGTATGTCCATGAGGGCACATCCTAAATACATAAATACGTTTGTTAAATAGCCACTAGTGGGTGGCTTCATTTTATATTAAAATATAAAACATGGAATAACTCAGCAAAAGTTAAGCGTATCGACAAGCAATTGGGTTCACGGCATACTCTGCAATGTGTCTCAATTTTTGCATATACTGACAAAAAATGTATAGTATTTTCTCAATAGTCAGTTGGGTGATAATGGAGCTTTTCAACCTAGTCCCTGTATTTTGATCCAGTCCACAAACAACTGGTCTTGTTGCAATCTGCAAAAAAAAAAAAAAAAAAAAAAAAAAAAAAAAAAAAAAAAAAAAAAAAAAATCAACATTTAGACACGCAGACGCAATATATAAATGACTCAAAGTGGGCTGAGCTTTATGGATTCTGTCAGCCATAACTCAAACAAATAGAGCCCAATCAAGACAAAACTTGACAGACCTATGTATAGCCTTACTGTGAAGCAGCAAATCCAATATTACCAAAATCCACCCACAGGGGGCGCTACAATAGGACAATGAATTCAAGAATGTATTTTTCGTGTGTTACATGAGACATCTAGAAATGCAGTGGTGCCACAATTTGTGTCATCTGATCCTCATATTTGTCATGCATGAGAAGCTTTGTAAGTTTTGGGGAAAGCATTTGAGTTACAGCTGTATTTATGTGATTTGTGGGATGCATGCTCTACCCCTGTAATAGGAAGGGGCTTGGAAGCCACACAGTAATTAAATTAATGAAGTAATTGATAATTATTAAAGTTTGGGTCCTTAGAATTCTGATAATATCACATGTCTATATTAGGTAAATATCCAGAGACTAGTTTACATTCAGAGATATTTGGCTCCTAAGCTTAAGCTCACTGTAGTACTGGTCATTTTTGAGGAGAGATTTATCGTATTTCTGTTTTGTGTATTTTATTTTTAAACTTTGCAGAATATTTAACATATCACATTAGCATTTAGCATTATACAAAAAAAAAAAAACAAAGTTTCAAAATGAGTTCCCTGGGGCTTTAAAGAGAGCAGTGGGTTAAATCTCATCAATGCATTCAAACCAGTCTATTTTGGCAAAATCCCCATGATCCCTCATTCTTTCCTTTCACACACACACTGACAGAGACCCACAGCCTTCCTCTCTCCCTCCTCAACACAGAGATAAAAATTCCCAGAGAACACACTCATAGCGCTTTTCCACCAACATGAAACAGGCTCCATTCCCTTTCATTAATCTAATTTTTAACCATTCAAAACAATTCTACCAACAAAAACAGGTTCCGGGACCCAAAAAGTTTGCTTACAGCGGGAACCAAAGAATAGCACAAACTGTGACGATATCTGTGAGCATGCCTAGTTGTAGGAGCAAAGGGCAATACTGACACGGGTGAAGAGTGTACAGCGTAGTTCTTCTTATTGGCAAAATTTGATCCACATTTGCTTTTCAGAGAGAAACCAAACATCTGTAACAACAGCACAAATGCTCGCAGGTAGTGTGTACGCTCTGCTATCTTCTCACTTCTGTTTACTTTCACTGTGCAACACCCTTTGTTGATGATGTTTTCTGTGACAAATCCTCGGTTCCACTAAACTGGTGTAAACACAGGCTGGTTCTCTGAAAAGCACCTTCTGGGCTTGCAAGGATCTTACAAGCCCGAAAGGAACCTGTTCAAGAACAAGAGTTATTTTGGAAATGCACTGTCAGACATGCTGCATATACATCAATCAAACATAACATTATGACCTCCTCCTTGTTTCTACACTAACTGTCCATTCTCTCAGCTCAACAGGAGTTTCCTGTGTCCACTGATGGAATACTAGTGGACGACAACACAAATTGTGATGAAACAGATGAGCTGCTGTCTCTGGCTTTATATCTACAAGGTAGACCAACAAGTTAGGTGTGTCTAACTGTGTGGACACAAGGGTTAAAACCTCCAGCAGCACTGCTGTGTCTGAGCCACTTATAAGAGTGCAAGGAGCTGCAGCCAGAGCACAGAATGGTTTAAAGCGTCAAGGATTCCAGCACTGAGGGCAACATCGACACAGAGCTTAACTTGATTATTGCAGAGCAATACACAACAAAAATCACAAAACAAAGCCAGGGAATGAATAAATGAATAAATCTAGCCATCCACAATGAGAAGTCCTGTGGCACGCAACTGGCCAAGACCAAACGAGATCAAACGATATCTCAGCTTCCTATTTCTGGACTAAAATACACCTTGAAAATGGTTGCCCCCCCGGAGTGACTTTCAAATTAAAACTGCTCCTCACCTTTAACAATCTATCATGGTGTTGCAAGAGCTACCTTTGGGATCAACTTTCATTTTAAAAATCTCCACTTTACCCCTAACCATGGAGGTCACATTAGGAAAAACTGTCAGAAATCCTGAAGAAAGATTGTATTTCACTGATTAAGAAGTTTAAAAATAGGTGCAAACTTGTATTATCTGGACACTTCCTGTTTTTAAATCGGGGCATGGAGGCCTTCAGTTATCCCAGTGCCCTAAATGACTGGCTAAAGAATTGGTGTACTACTAAGAATGTGGACTTTGTGAACAACTGTTACTCTTTCTGGAGAAAGCATGCACTCTATAGACGGGATGGGCTCCATCCAAGTCGGTTTGGCACCTCTCCTCTAGCCATGAACATCATGAAATGTTGCATGTGACTGCATACAGATAGATAAAAATATCCATAGGTTTAGCTCACAATATAATGTTTACCAAGAAAATATATTTAGCCAAAAATATCAAGGAAACATACAGATCATGTCATCTAAAAATAGAAAAAGAAGAAAACACAATTAGGAACAGATATATTTGCTCAATTCCTCTAATGTTATGCTCCCAGAGAACTGGTCACAGTAAATGTTAACTTGCACTTCTGAATATTAGGGCACTAAGGAATAAACCTACTTAAGTGATCTTATTCCTGACAACAATCTGGATGTGATGCCTTTACCTGAAACTTGGCTTTGTCCTAATGATACACCAAATCTGATTGAAACTTGTCCTCCTCAATATAGTTCCCTGTTTTCAGTCTGGGAGGGAAAAAGAGTGGTGGACTTGCCAATATCATAGCTGACAAAGTCACTGACAAACCAATTACCCTCAGAACATTTTCATCTTTAGAGTACCTAAGCATTTGTATTGAATACTCAACGATCCCTATTAATTTTGACAGCTTATCCTCCACCCAAACACATGGGTTCTTTTTTACCCGATTTTACTAACCTTTTTATATTGTTAATCATAATATTTTTAAGGCTAAGGAATTTCTTCAAGTGTTGCACTCATCTATAATAATAATAATACATTTTATTTCATAGCGCCTTTCTAACACTCAAGGACACTTTACAATTAGAACAGCAAGAAATAAAATAAATGTATACATAAAATACAAGTAAAAGAAACGATTAAAATATGACGTGGTTAAAAACATGGATCAGTTAAACATTAAAAGCAATCTTGTACAGGTGAATTTTTATTGAGGATTTGAACTGTAGAAGTGAATTTATGTTCCTTATGTCAGGTGGCAGCGAATTCCAAAGCCGGGGAGCAGAGCGACTGAAAGCTCTACTCCCCATGGTGGTGAGACGGGCGCAGGGGACAGTCAGGTGAATAGAGGAGGAAGATCTGAGAGTGCGAGATGGAGTAGCGACAGTGAGAAGATCAGAAAGATAGGGTGGGCCGAGGTTATGGATGGCTTTGAAAGTGAGTAGAAGGATTTTATAGTCTATACGGAACTTGATTGGGAGCCAGTGGAGTTGAGACAGTACAGGAGTGATGTGGTGGAATGAAGGGGTTTTTGTGATGATGCGGGCAGCTGAGTTTTGAACCAATTGAAGCTTATGGAGAGATTTGTGTGGAAGACCAAAAAGCAGGGAATTGCAATAGTCAAGGCGGGAAGTCACGAGGCTGTGCACGAGGATGGCAGAGGTATGTGGTGTGAGGGCAGGACGAAGGCGACTGATATTACGTAGATGAAAGTAGGCGGACTGGGTAATTTTATTGATATGTGATTTAAATGATAAAGAATTGTCGAGGATGACACCCAGGCTTTTTATCTGAGAGGAAGTGTTATCAATGTCAATTAAGGGACTGTTAGTTTTTGAGAGTATTGATTTAGTGCCAACAAGTAGAACCTCGGTTTTATCACTGTTTAGTTTTAATAGATTTGCAGTGAACCAGGATTTTATTTCTGTCAGACAATCAGTAAGGGAGGAGAGTGGGATGTGGAGAGTGGGTTTACAGGAGAAATAGAGCTGGGTGTCATCTGCATAACAGTGGAAGCTAATGTTGTGTTTTCGAAAGATATGGCCAAGGGGAAGGAGATAGATAATGAAAAGAAGGGGCCCCAAAACAGAGCCCTGGGGCACACCTGAAGTAACAGGGAAAGATTGAGAAGTAAATGATTTGATATGAACAAACTGAGTGCGGCAAGAGAGATATGATTTAAACCAGTTTAGGGGAGTTTGAGTGATTCCAATGGAGGAAAGTCTGTTTAGGAGGGTGGTGTGGCAGATGGTGTCGAATGCTGCACTTAAGTCAAGGAGGATAAGGATGGAGAGTAGTCCTGAATCGGCCGCCATAAGGAGGTCATTTGTGACTTTTATAAGGGCGGTTTCCGTGCTGTGTAGTGGGCGGAATCCAGATTGGAACTGTTCATAGAGGTTATTATTTTTTAAGTGATTGTGGAGTTGCGAAGCTACTACCTTTTCTAGAATTTTTGATATGAAGGGAAGATTAGAGATGGGCCGTAGGTTATTAAAATCAGTGGGGTCTGAGACAGTTTTTTTCAGAATTGGAGTTATTGCAGTAGTTTTAAAATGAGCAGGAACAGTCCCAGTGGAAAGAGAAGAGTGTGTAATGTTGGTGATGATGGGGACTAGTGAGGGCTGACAGGCTTTCACTAGGACCGAAGGGAGAGGGTCTAGTATGCAGGTGGAGGGCTTTAGCTTCTGGATGATATCAGAGATATCTGAGGTAGTGGGAAGCTGAAAGGCAGACCAAGAATGAGCAAGAGGAGAAAAATCAGGGAGCAAACTGGGAGTGGATTGTACATTAAGAAGGTGGTGGATTGTATGGATTTTGTCAGTGAAGAATGACATGAGTGAGTTACAGAAATCAGTAGAGTACAGGTGAGATGGGATAGAGTCCGGGGCTTGGGTAATACTTTTATATAATGAGAAAAGTGACTTGGCATTACCTTCATTAGAGCAGATTATATCAGTATAATGATTTGTTTTTGTATGGGTAATACATTCCTTATATTGTAACATATGATTTTTATACATTTCCTTATGAACAGATAGTCCGGTTTTCTTATAGAGCCGCTCTAGCTTCCGTCCTTTGGCCTTCATAAGCCGAAGTTCGGGTGTAAACCAAGGGGCTGAGTTTGTGAAAGTTACTGACTTAGTTTTTAGTGGGGCTAGTGAGTCAAGTACAGAATGAAGACCAGTGTTATAGCGAGCAATAAGATCGTCGAGGGTGGTTAGGTGATGAGTGTCAAAGATGGAGTTGATACTAGAGGAGAGCAAATCCAAATTAATGTCCTTAATATTTCGGAAGGAAATGAAGCGGGGAAGTTTGGTGACATTTAGTAAAAGACTGACATTGAATGAGAGGAGGAAATGATCAGTTATTGGGAGTTCATCAGCTGTAAGGTCCAGAGGAGAGACACCTGAGCAGCAAATTAAGTCCAGAATATGACCCTTGGAGTGAGTGGGAGCATTGGTGTACTGCCGAAACCCAAAACCCTCAAGACAGCACATAAAATCTTTGGTGAGAGGGTTGTTTATGTTGTCCATATGAATATTAAAATCACCCAACACGATGTTATTAGGTGACAGGGTTGACAGGTGTGTGAGAAGAGTGGCAAAGTCATTTAAAAATGTACTGTTGGGTTTTGGTGGGCGATAGTTGACTGTAATTATGGTTGGTGTAGATCCAAACAGTTTACATGCAGTTGATTCAAACGAGGAGAAGGTAGGGACAGATACTGGCGAGACTTTCCACTTCTCGCTGTGAATTATCGCGAGACCACCTCCTCGGCCGGTGTCACGTGGTTTGCAGGTGTAAACAAACCCCGATGGAGTCGATTCATTGAGTTGTGTGAAGTCATTTGTTAATTGCCAGGTTTCTGTTAAACAGAGAAAGTCAAGCTTACGGTCCGTGATGAGATCTTGGATGAGATGTCCTTTGTTTGTGAGTGAGCGGATGTTGAGCAGACCGAAGTTGACATCTGATCTCTATCAACATGTCTCTGAACCAACTCAAATATGGCCATGTTTTAGACTAAGTTATCAAGCGAGGCGTGGTAGCATTAATGTGAATAAGACTCTTGATGTACAACTGTATTTTAAGGAATCAAATGCAGCTGAGTTTATTGACATTTTACAAATTTACCAGGGCCCTAGTGTTCCTTTGACAGTGCATGAAATAGTTGAGAGTTTTAATACCAATTTAACCAAAGCTCTAGATAGAGTGGCACCTGTAAAAGTTAAAAAACATCAAGTAAAAACTGTGAAAAATGAACGTCATAAGAAAATCCACAGCATAAGAGCAAGCATACAATTCTCAACCCATGTACCAGAACCAATATATTGTAACTCACGTAACACTTTTAGTACCTTCAAATCAATTAATGAATCAGAGCTGTGTACTGTGGTGTTTTCGTTAAATTCTGCGACATGCCTCCTTGACCCTATCCCAATGTCCTTTTCTAAATGAGTTTTTGATAACCTCTGCAGTATGGCCTTGGATATAGTAAATTGCTCATTAGAAACTAGTATCTTCACAGAACCACTTACGATCGCTGCTGTCAAACCCTTGCTAAAGGAAAAATAACTTGGACTCTTCTGTTTTCAATCATTGTATACCTGTCTCTAATATACATTTCTTAAGAAAACTTATAGAAAAGGAAGTATTTCAGCAATTAAATGGTTTTCCCCTCCAGGATTATATTTTTGAAAAAAAATCAGGATTCAAATCGTGCCATAGTACAGAAACAGCACTATTATTAAGAGTAGTCTATGACATCAGACTTAATGCTGACGTGAACACCATTTATCAGTCCTTGTGCTGCTTGATTACTTGGCTGCGTTTGATACTTTTGACCACACAATATTGAGGAAAAGGCTTGAGAAATGTATTGGACTACCAGGAAACCTTCTTATATGGTTTAATTCTTATTTAACGGGCAGGATTTCTTTTTCTCAATATAGATGAGCACTCTTCTCAAAACTATGATATCCCTTATGGTGTTCCACAAGGATCCATTTTTGGTCCCCTGCTCTCTTCTCTTTACATGTTACCATTAGGTCAAATCATTAATAGGTATGGCATTAGTTTCCATACCTATGTAGATGGCACCCAGCTTTACATATCTGTGGACACAGACAGCAGCATTGCTTTAAATACCCTCACAGACTGCATAGCTAATATTGTTAACTGGATGAACAGAGACGTCCTTAAACCTAATCAAAACAAGACAGAAGTTCTCCTGGTTGGGACCAGTGCAAAGAGAGAAAACATAATGCTGAAATAGAAAAGTCGGGTCACACAGGTTTAACCAGTGGCGAGGAATGTGTGTAATTTTAGACTCTGACTTAGATTTTAAAGCACACATTAACAATGTCACTCCATCTGCCTTTTTTCACTTGAGGAGCATTGTTTGTGTTATAGATAAATGGTTACATTTCGAGGGCAAGCCTGGTCTTATAGGTATGGACTGTATCCACCCTAAGGGGAGGGTGCTGCCTTACTTTCTTGCAGCATAGCACAGTCTTTTACTTACTCAGCAAAGTAGTGTAAACAACTGTTGACAATCCAGAACTAGGACCAGCCTGCAGACAGACAGGCTAATTCAACTTTGAGACTGTGTCTTTGCCCCAAATTAAATGTAAATATATAAAAACTCAGTCAGCCGGTTTCAACAATCTAATCCACATTAAAGCATATTCAGATGATAGCAGCAAAACCTCAGATCTAAAAATTGGGTTACTCAATATAAGATTCCTAAACTCAAAAGCAGTCATTGTAAGTGGATAGGATATGTAAGGATATTATAAGTGATGATAAATGTGACATTTTCTGTCTCACAGAAACGTGGCTTAGACCAAATGAACATTCAGCACTAAAAGAAAGCACCCCTGTAGGCTATAATTTTGTACATAGACCAAGAATATCAAAGACAAAGGAGGTGGAGTATGTGCAATTTACCAAAATGCTCTAGATATCAGTCATAAACAATGTGACACCTTCACTTCTTTTGAGGTTCTTTCCACCATTATTACAAATCTGGTTACAAAAAAAGAATGCAAGATATTATGTAACATTTACAGACATCCAGGGCCCTACTCAGAATTTCTAAAATAATTTAGTGATTTAACTGCAAACCTAGTTGCGTGCAATGATAAAGTTATAATTGTAGGAGATTTCAATATCCATTTTGAGAAGGCAGATGACCCACTAAAAAGGCATTTACTTAAGTCTTAGACTTAGTATTACTCAGAATGTAACAGGACCTACACACTACTGTAGTTACACTCTAGATTTAATTTTGACACTAGGCCTTAACATAGACAAACTTAATATTATACACAAATCTCAGCAATCTCTGACCATTACCATAATATATGTGCATCCTTTCACTATTCTACAAAGCGTATAACAAAACTATCTACTGCCCTAGAATTCATAGAAAAGCTCCCAGAACTATCAACCCCAGTTCCCACTCCATTAGACACGATGGAGCTAGATGTACTAACTGACAACTTATAAAATACCTGACATTGTACCCCATGGTACAATGATAAAACCCGTACTTTAAAACGATTAGCATGGAAACTAGAGTGGAAAGGGCAATCAACCAAGCTGGAAGTGTTCCACTCTGCCTGGAAGGACAGCCTTACAGAGTATAGAAATGCTCTCTCCAAGGCTCACTCAACATATTTGGCCTCGCTGATCTACAATAATAAAAATAATCCTAGAGTGCTGTTTAGTGTGTTTTCCAGAACTACAAAAAAATCTGGTAGGTACTAAACCACAAATTCCGGCAACTCTCACTAGTGAAGTCTTTATAGACTTCTTAAATAATATGAAATATTAGACAAACTCAACCCACAGTATTAAATCCAAACTGGCTGTCATCGGATGTGGCTGATATAAACTGTAACATAATGGTAAAAAAAATGTTTCACCCATTCCCACAGTTAGAACCAGAGAAGGTTATCAGCTCTGCAAATTGTACAACTTGCACACTTGATTCCATTCCCACAAAATTACTTAAAGAAGTTCTACCAGCTATTATCAATCCTCTTTTAACTATAGTAAACTTATTAATTCCTTAGCCTGGGATATGTACACAAAGCTTTTAAACTAGCAGTTATTAAAGCTCTGATCAAGAAACCAAATTTTGATGCTAGCATATTGCCTAATTTAGAAATAACTGACCTATTTCTAATCTTCCATTTATATCCAAGATCTTAGAAATAGCTGTGGCCCACAACTTAGTTCATATCTATGTAATAATCATATATACTAAATATATAAATAACCATATATATATATATATATATATATATATATATATATATATATATATATATATATATATATATATATATATATATCCAATCTGAATTCAGGCCACATCATAGCACTCAGAAAGCTCTAGTCAAGATAACAAATGATCTTCTTGCCTCTTGCCACGGATCCCTGTTGGTGCACGCCTATATTACTTCAAGGCTTGACTATTGCAACACACTACTGTCAAGATGCACCAGCAGAAATTTAAGAAAATTTCCAACTAGTTCAAAATGCTGCAGCCAGGGTTCTCACTAAAACCAGAAAATTTTAAACATATCAGCCCAGTTCTATCATCACTTCATTGGCTGCCTGTAAAATTGCGTATTTAAAAAGGGGGTCCATGGACACCGGAAATAATAGTAAACTGAGATGCTGGTGCTATCGTCCCACCGCTTCACGCTGGTTTGCACTCAGGTTTGTTGACAGAGGAGCAAAGGGATGCCAGTGTTTCAGGATGCTCCCACGTCTGTGTCTCCTTCTGGTTCTCTCCTTTTAGTTAAACTGTTATAGTCAAATCTGCCGGAGTCATTAGCCACACTCTGTAAATGTTCACATTCTCTGCTTTATATACACCCAAACAGAACAAAACTAACTCCATCCCTCTACCATTTTCCAAGTAAACGACCGCCGACGTGTCCAGCTGGACATTGATGGCTGACTCATTGTTGAGCTCCTGCTCCACGCTTCAGACCAGCTGCCCACGCTCCAGCCACCACCAAGTATCTTGGAGCTGCTGACCCTGCATTCAAGTTTTCATGAACTCCTAACCAATATTACAAGTAGATTGACCAGAGGAGGATAGGTCCGTCTTTGTAAGCCTTGGTTCCTCCCAAGGTTTCTTTCTCAGCTTGGAGGGAGTTTTTCCTTGCCACTCGCCATTGCCCTGGCTTGCTCTGCTAGGGGATTTTTACTGGAATTCTGTGAAGCTGCTTGACAACATCAGTTGAAAAAGCACTATACAAATAAATTTCATTTGATTTAGACCATACATCAGTCTGCATGATGCTAAAAAGCTGATGCATCCTTTTATTTTTTTTCACAACTTGACTATTGTAACTCGCTGTTTACTGGGCTGCCAAAAACGGTGATTGATAAATTGCAGCTTGTCCAGAATGCAGCAGCCAGGGTTTTAACAGCAACACATACGAGAGAAGACATCACTGCTAGCATCATTGCACTGGTTTCCAGACCCTCATAGGATAGACTTTAAAATACTGCTACTGGTTTTTAAAGCACTAAATGGATTAGCACCATCATATTTATGTTCCAAATTGTTCTTTGAGACCCAGCGCTGCAAGTTTGCTTAAAATACCAAAAGTAAATAAAAGAATTGGTGAGGCAGCGTTTTGTTATATATGCACCAAAAATATTTAACAACTTACCAACTGGGATTAGACAGGCAACATCAGTAGAACATTTTAAAAAGCAGCTGAAAACACACTGTTATACACACTTTATGGTTTCTTATGATTTTTTTTTTACTTGCTTGATTAAATTAATCACCTTTATAATTAATTATTCAATTATATTAATATTAGTTTTTTTATTTATCTGATTTTACTTTACATTTGATGGTATTATATTAACATACATCTTATGTTTTTACACTATTTCTAATATTATTGTATTCTATTTTTATTTGTATCATTTAGTATTGTATTTTCATCTTTGTCTTTTACATTTTATTATGGTTGCACCTCTGCTTTAGCAGGGCGCAGCATACTGTTCTTCTTAAATCATACTGGAATATGTGCATCTTATAGCGACAACATGGACTTGTATACAGCTTTTGGATACCCGCAGTCGTTGGCTCGCTACACTTGATTTTCGCTCCCTTATCCCTCAGTCATTTCTATGGAATTATTTTCTTCCAGCTCTACCTCGGTCAATTTTGAAACTACGGCCATGGGATTATATACAGTCGAACACAGGGCCTGTCACACTAGGACACGTCATGTCCTAGCACTTATAAATTTAAGACCGTTTGAAAATATGGTTTTTGTTCAGCTCTAGGGAGGGTTTTGGCTCAATATTAGAGTTCAATGTATATTCAGAGTGGCTCAACATGCAGAGTTTTAAAAAATTGCTCTGAAATTAACTCATCATGACATGATCAATTCTTGCTCAAACTGCAAGAGTGTGCAGAGTGTTCTTGTTGCAACAGTACATTTGGTTAAGGGGGTTTTGGGGATAATGTCTGAGCTACACAAGTTTGTTTGGAGGGTGTACCCCCATAGGAATGCATTGAAGTGTGAATCTCTCATTGCTTCTTCTGTGTGCATGTGTGTGTGTGAGAGAGAGAAAGGAGTGTGAGGCATACAGAAATATATAGGCAGTCTCAAAGATATTAAAGGTCATTTTTAATGTGGATGTCTTAAATTCTTTTGTGTTTTTTTTTCATTTTGGCAATCAAAATGTATTGGCAGTCTTTTTAAGGTTTTAAGATTAATTTGGCTTTGCAGGAAGTGGAAATGACGGGGGGGATTTAGCAGCACCACCATCTCATATTTCCTCCTGGAAATGCAGACCTCTATTACTTTTTCATTATTTATGGCTGCTTGAAATCGTGTTTATCTTATTATTTTTAAATGCCTTATTTAATTTGTCAGTACAGTTTTTACTTAGTGCTTGTTTTCTTTTCTTCATTTCTTTTTATGTAAAACACTTTGAGCTGCATTAATGTATGAAATGTGCTATATAAATAAGATTATAATTATTATTACCGAAAATACAAGTGTGGTTTCTGTCTCAGGATGGGTTGCATATGACACACTGTACATATTTGAGCAAATACTTTGCTTGGACCCCTTGAATTGTGGTATATTTAACCACAAAAATGTAACAGAACTGTTTTATATACACACACACACACACACACACACATATATACAGTCAAGCCCGAAATTATTCAGACTCCTTTTGATTTAAATTTACTTTTATTCAACCAGCTATTTTATTTTAGACCGGAAACGACACAGGCATCTCCCAGGAGATAATACAATGATGTACAAGAGACATCATTGTGGAAAAAAATATTTCTCAGCTTTTATTCACATTTGAACAAAAATGGCATGTCCAAAATTATTCATACCCTTCTCAATAATTAATAAAAAGCCTTTATTGGCTATTACAGCAATCAAACGCTTCCTGTAATTGCTGACCAGCTTTTTGCATGTCTCCACTGGTAATTTTGCCCATTGATCTTTAGCAATGAGCTCTGAGGATGGAGGGTCTCCTTGCCATCACCCTGACCTTTAACTCCCTCCACAGATTCTCAATTGGAATCAAGTCAGGACTCTGGCTGGGCCACTGCAAAACGTTAATTTTTTTGTCTGCTAAGCATTTCTTCACCACTTTTGCTGTGTGTTTTGGGTCGTTGTCGTGCTGAAATGTCCACTGGTTCCCAAGGCCAAGTTTCTTTGCAGACTGCCTGATGTTGTTGTTGAGAATCTTGATGTATTGCTCTTTTTTCATGGTGCCATTTACTGAGATCAAGTTCCCTGGTCCATTGGCTGAAAAACACCCCCAAAACATTAGGTTCCCACCACTATGTTTGACAGTGGGGATGGTGTTCTTAGGGTTGAAGGCTTCTCCTTTTTTACGCCAAATGAAGGACACATCATTGTGGCCAAACAATTCAATTTTTGTTTCATCTGACCATAAAGTAAAAGCATTTGCAAAGGTCAAGCGGGCTTTTGTGTGCCTTTTCTGGAGAAGTGGCGTCCTCCTAGGTCTGCGTCCATGGAAGCCAGCAGTGTGCAGTGTCCGTTGGACTGTCTGCCTTGAGATGTTGCCACCAGCCGGGCCCAGATTCACCAGGATGGCCTTGATGGTGATCCTTGGATTTTTCTTCACCTCTCTCACTATCCTCCTGGCCAGCACAGGTGTCACTTTTGGCTTCCGACCAGATCTTCTGAGATTTTCCACTGTGTGGAACTTCTTGTATTTTTTTAATAATACTTTGCACTGTAGCCACTGGAACTTGAAAACATTTTGATATGGCCTTATGGCCCTTTCCTGACTTGTAAGCGGCCACAATGCACAACCGCAGGTCCTTAGTGAGCTCCTTTGTCTTAGCCATGACTGTCCACAAACCAAATGCAGAGAGCTGCTGTTTTTCACCTGTTGAGTTGATTAAAACAGCTGTTCCCAATGAATCAGGGTAATTAGGATGCTTTAAAACAGCTTGGACTATTTGGAATCGTATAGAACTTTGGATTTTCCCATAGACTGTGACAGTTTGCAAAGGGTATGAATAATTTTGGACATGCCATTTTTGTTCAAATGTGAATAAAAGCTGAGAAATATTTTTCAAAGCATTTTCAAAGAAAACCATAACATCAAGTATAGTGAAAGTAATTTCACACCTGTTTAATGTTGCTGCTAATGCTATGTTCCTAAATAAACTATGGAAAATACTATTGGGTATTATTATTGTACTTTCCAGATTTGTTCATTTGTGTTTGTATGGGTTTTAGAAAGTAACTTGAATGTCATTAAGTTTGAGATTATATTTTCCAGGGTGTAATGAGTAAATGAATCCCACTACATTTTCAGTTAGTTAGTAGTGAGTAAATTAGTAATGGAATATTTTTTGAGTAACTACCCCAACACTGTCTAAAACACAGTCGCCAAAATAGAAAAACACGCTTACCTCTATAGAAGCCAAAGAAACCCTCATACCGAAGGACTTTCTTTGCACAATCAAAACTGTTCTTGTACATGAGCTCGCCTACAAAAGAGCCAGTGGAGCGCTGGTTCTGCATTCGAGTTTTCACCAGGTCTATGGGGTATACTGCTGTAGCACCAGTAGCTACAATGAACACAAATTAACACACAAAATTAAGTTTAAATTTCAAAAGACATTCAAAGTAATTCATGTGTTAATCATGGAGAAAAAAAACCCTGAAAGAATTGTCTAAACAATCTGCTCTGATCATGCAATAATGAGCACTAAACATTTTTATATTTCACCCATATATCAAACATTTGATGAGTTATTGTTTGTGAGACCATGATAAAACATTTCCATTTAGAGATGTTTCTTCATCTTTAACCCTACACAAATGTTTAATTACTTGTTTATACGTGTATATCATTAGTATTATCAGGATGCTCTTTTCCATGCATACTGATCATTGAAAAACTGCAGGCATTATTAGAAACACATCAAAATTATATTCAGATTTAGTACAGAGCAAAATCTTAAACAGGGTGATTATGATGGGACATAATCTGTCTTTTCCTATATGTTCTTCAATATCAGCAAAACTGAATAATGTGACCATGGTATATTGCCAATTTTATCATACATTACCTACAGAATCATTAGCTGAAGATATGACTGAGGTGTAGGTATGCACTTCTGGATGTCAGAAGCTAGATCGGGTAAATAGAGGTTTATTGCTAAAGCAAACCTATATGCATTTTCCTTACCTCCTGCAATGGAGCCCAAGATAAATCGATATGCTGACTCTGCAGCCTGCAGCCACACAGGACGAGAAGCATCACCATGCATCTGAAAGACAGGCCAAGAGGGAGCTGATATTTTAGCACAGAAGCACTAAACCATGGCTTTCTACAATCTACAATCTTGTATAGCTCTGCAGTTGTATACAGTTTGAAAACAAACACAGCCCCTCCTCCCTCCTACCTGTCTCTGTACTTCTGCCAGGTGATAGGGCAGTGCACCCTCCTCCAGGGGAGCTATCCTTTCAATATCAGCAAGGTTCAGACGCCTGAGGAACAAAGTGTAAGGAAATGTCTGCATTTCACCGTTTTCGAGCAAGCTTCAAGAATAACATATACCTTAGGCCTGTAATATAAGTGTGTATTTAATCCCTGATTACAGCAGGCAGATGTATTGGTATCAGACTACAAAAAGAGTGCATTAGTTAATAATTGTAAAAAATACAAAATAATAGGGAATAACACAGAATTTGGAACAAGTTGAAACTTTTGGAACAAAAATTTGTTTTTTTTTTCCATTTTTGGAGAATGTCAAGCAATTAAATTCTTATTCCAAAGTTATTCTGTTTTTATTCTAAATTTTGTTATCCTTCTCCATTATGAGTTTACTAAAAACAAAAACTTTAAAGAATTTTAGAGTGAATTACCCTGTTTGGGAGTGGAGAGCAGAGAGCTGATAGAGAATATCAATCTCCATGGGAGTGATCTGACCAAACTTATTTGCAGCATGAACAAACTCCTCTATAGGTGAAAAAATTGAGAGAAAGAGAGACAGTAATAGTGAGAGAGGACAAAAGATAGCAAAACTCTTTTTTTCAAACACCAAAACTATAGTATGTACACATCATTAAAACTGAAAAGAAAAATCCAAATGTAACAGTCAGGATGAGGGCACTTTTTAAACACGCCTTTCAAACATACACACACTACTATGTTGCACAGAACACGAATGATGTATTATTGTAACTAATGTAAAATTATTGTACCATTTGTAGAAATTTATGGAGAATTATGCCAATAACAGCAGTTTACTGTATAATTTGCAAGCTTTAGATATTCCAAGACACTCCAATTACAATTTTTAATTCATTTCAACATAATGCCTAATCTTAAGTGGAGTTATATGTGGGCAGTCCTTGAATGCTTTTATTTCAATGTTGCAAACACTGAATTGTTTACCTGCAGCATCATTATTGACTAACAATATTTCAGCTGGAGTCTGGACCAGACAAGGATATCATGTTTCTCCTCATTTGTTTTGTTTGTCTTTGGAGATTTCAGTACAAACTAATTATAATGTAATTCCTGTAATGAAGGAATTTGATATTTTCAATATTATTTCAGGATATAAGATCAACTGCACTAAATCAGTCTTAATACCAATAAATAAATTCAGTAGAACAACCTCTATCCCTTCAATGATACATTTACTTACCTTGGGGTCAATATTTATCCTCATGTACATAAATCAGCCAAAGAAAATTTTATTAGTACACTAGATATGATTAAGCATGACCTCAAAAGATGGAACAGCCTTAAAGCCTCTTTACAAGGTAGAATTGCAACAATCAAGATGAATGTCTTGCCCCGTTTGAATTTTATGTTTATGATACCACTCCCTCCCCTTCCAAATATTTAGCTGACATTGACCCAGTGGTTTTAAATTTATATGGAACAATAAACTTCCTAGAATTAGGCTAGCAACACTACAACTACCAAAATCCTTTGGTGGCTTAGCTGTACCAAATTTTAAGCTTTATGTCATGTCTTTTCAGTTGAGAGCATTATGATCGTGGATTGACATGGAATCTAAAATTCCATGAAGGATCACTAAATCTATCATTGCAAGGTTACGATGATTACAAGATTTGTTATTTAGAGTCACTAGTTCTAAAAATGGTGATTTGTATTGCTGCACACTCTCTGAAGGTTTGGTCCTACATAGAAAGGCTATTGGGAGTTCCTTTCCAAATCTGTTATTTTTGCTCCATAATGGCATAATTACAATATTTTAAGAGGTGAATGTCCCTTTGTTCAACCCTTATGGTCATCTAGAGGATATGTAGCTAGGATTTATCATAATTTAATTGAAGCCTCTATAAAGCCTCTTTCTTTTACTGCACTATGGGACAGGGAGTTTGCTCCCTTAAATTTTACCTCAGAATGGGAATCTATTTGGTCTAATCTTAGTAGAACATCAAAGAATTTAGCCCATCAAGTTATTAATATTAAAGTTATTCATAGAGCATACCTTAAACCTTATAGAAGATACATATGTTCTGGGAATGTGCCTTCATTGTTAAATTCTAGAAATATGTAAATTGAGTACCATCTAATTTACTGGAAATTGATTATAATTATAATCCACTCTTTGTTTCTCCTGAATGATGACTCCGGAATGGGGTTAAAGGTCATACAGAGTAAACTATTATTTTCTGGATTCACTGCTACTAAAAAGACAATTTTACTGGATTACACCTGGAATTCATATGGAATCTTTTTGGGTTGTTAATGTACTTAACATAGCAAAACTTGAATGTACTGCTGCCCGGCTTAATCATGCTAAGTCCATGACCGTGGAAAGGTATGCAACAAATATATACATTTCCTCCTTTATTTATTTCTATCTGTGATGATTGTACCTGAGACTACTTTGCTGCATGTTTTTTTCCCTTTAGATTTGCTCCCCTCCTTGCTGTTTTGTTGTTATGTGAAATAACAAAAATTGTGATTACAAAAAACAAAACAAAAACAAAACAAAAAAAACACTATATTGGCTAATTTTGATATAAACAAAGGGAAGAATTCTAAGCACCTCCTTAAATGAAACATGTTGAAGAAAGTAAAAGATTTTAGCTCAGAGCCATGTATAGTTTTTCAGTACCTTTAGTAACAAGTGTGTCTTTGCGGGTCCCCGCGACTGTGCTATAGATTTTGCGGATAAGCTCCATGTTGTTCAGGAGTGAGTTGAAGGCATTAAAGTAGGAGAAGCTCACCATGTGAGAGGTTCCACCACCAGCTACCTATTAAAAAATAAAAAAATAATTTAATCAGAACTAGTACAATTTAATGCATTGTGAGTGGGTATTTTAATCTTCTGTATTACTATTAAGCTATGGAGTAGTATTACTGTCAAAAATAAATAAATAAAAAGTATGCATGCTCATTTTCATTCATACATAAATATTTAAGTTGTACCAATGTGTCTGTTTTCACATATGTATGAAAAACATCACACAAAAAAAATGCTGTGTGCGTTTTGTACAGCTTCAAAAATATAAGATTAAAAAATAAAAGATAATAAAGATTTACGCATACGACCTGAATTATTACCATTTTACCAAATTATTAACTTCTAGATTATGAACACGAATTGAAAAGTGAGAATACATTGTAAAACGAGTCACTGGACAAAATGTCATATGTTTTAGCATTATAATTTAACATGGGGTGGGAGGTTGCATTTTATTTTTAATGGACTATAAATTCATCTTAATTGATTAATGTAATCAAATCAAATTTTATTTATTTAGCGCTTTGCACAACAAAAAGTCGTCACAAAGCAGCTTTACAGAGATCCGGGTCCAAGCCTCCTATGAGCAAGCCAGGGGCAAGAGTGGCAAGGAAAAACTCCCTCAGCACATGAGGAAGAAACCTTGGAAGGAACCAAGACTCATACGGGGAACCCATCCTCCTCGGGTCGACACCGGAGACACAACAGAGAACAGAAGTAAAAGTGAAATGATGACGGATGAAGGGGTTATAGTAATGTGAATGTAGTATATTAGTGATGTATGAGTCTGAGGAAGGAGGAGGTGATCAGTGATTCTGTGCGAGTTAAAAGTAAGTGCAGAGTTAATTTGAGATAAAACAGCATGGCCAAGCATGATAGTGAAGATGAGACAAGGCCAGGATCTTGTACAGGATACACAGGGGCTGGATCAGGGCAACACCTGGAGAGCAGCAGCATGTAACGTGCAAATATTTGTCATTGTACAACATACAACGTTCAAACACAGAAAAATATATTATATGTTATGATTTAGATGATGATCAATAGTTTCATACTGCACAATAATGAAAAGTTACAAAAAAAAAAAAAAAGAAAACACAAAACCAAATGAATGAAATAAATCTCAGATGATGTTACTTTTAATAAATGAGTCCTTTTCATGAATAATTATCTCTTAGTGAAATGTACAATTCCAAAATGAACTGAAAATACAAATATAAATGTCATCCAAAAGTTATAAATCATTCATGAAATCAATGGTCTGGTTCTTGTGATTATAAACAGACAAAGAATTATTTAGATTTCTATTTATTATAGGAAATATTTGTAATCCTTGATTTTGAGGGAAAAAAAGTAAAAATAATAATAATAATTCACCTGATCTAAAATATGTCTGTGGTAAGACAACTTGTATGTATAAATCTGCCATCAGTGAATTCCTGAGATTATCCTGAAACAAGCTCTCATCTGTCTGTCTACAACTTTTCTATCAAATATGATTCATTATAATCAGTTACCACATGAAAATAAAATACAACCTAGAAATGGGTCTCTAATATGTTAAAGACGCTGTAACCCAGGTATAAACTGTGTAAAATAACATATTGGCCACAAAGGGACACCATAAGCTTTCATTTGACCACTCTGCCAGTAGACACAGCAGACGAAAAATCGTCTGCTCGATGCATTTTGCCTCTGAGTCCAGTGACGCATTTGAGTGTTTTCTCAATTTTCAATTCATGTTCATAATCTAGAACAGGGGTACTCAAATAGAAATGATGAGGGGCCACAATTTTTTTTTTCAATGACTCAAGGGGCCATTTATTGGGACCGTGTATGATAACGTATCATAACAATATAACGTATAACATTTATATATAACATTATGATGTTTTATAAATATATAACATGTTAAGCACATAGGGCGAGTACTGGACGGTGGTAGAAAGAACGCAAATCTTTCTGTCCATTCTGGCTGGAACTGGCGGTCCAGTTTTCTTTGTGGGGCAAATTTTGGGCATGTAATTATTGCTCCGGTTTCCGAGGGCTTTACTGCTATCTGTTTATTGTTGTCATGGAGGCAATCCCCAGCCTCGTCTTGAGATCACAGTGTGCGATTTCAAAATGAGAGTGGACAGCACGATTGGAGGGGGAAAAAAAACAAACAAACAAAAAAACAAACCTTTTCAAAACAGCTCGCAGGCCAGAAATAAATGCCCAATGGGCCTAAAAGGCCCGGAGCCCGCTATTTGAGTATGCGGGATGTAGAATATGTACAAGTAAACAAAGTTGTATGTATAAATCTTTATAATAGTGTATTTTTGAAGCTGTATACGTACAAAGCACACAAAAACACAGCATTTCAACTTAATATTTGTGTGATTTCATTTGTACACGTATTTATAACTTAAATATTTATGTATGAATGTAGATGAGCATGCACATGTTTTGTTTTACAGTAATCTCACGCCATATTAAGCTGAAATATACACACACTAAATGTTTGTTAAATATTTTTCATAGCATATAATAAAACCACTTAAACTTTACTAAAAACAGCAAGTTTGAAAATTCTAAATAACATTGAAATACCTAAAAGTAGAGAATAATCTTTCATAGTGATTTGGTTTAAGACTGAGGAAGATGCCAGAGGTGATAGTGCCAATAACACCTGTATTATTTATTACATATGCAGAACATACACTACTGTTATTACCATGTTTAATAAAACTTTCAGGATATAATGATACAAAGTATTTTATTAGCCTGTTCAATGCAGTAGATAAGTTTGATGTGACAAATGGATTAAATTATATTTTTACTGAACTAAATTTCTGTTTAAATTACTAATTAAATATATTTCTTATTTAACTCTATTCCTATTGCATTGTGTTAATAGCTCACACACATGCAAAAACACACCAGAACACACCCACAGAGACAAAATAAGACTTACAGAGACCAGATTTTCCTCAACAAATGATGTCAGCATATGATGTCTGATTGTGGACATTATATCACTAAAGTCCATAGCTGAGATTGCTCCAGTCTTGGCTTTGTCTTTCTGTGCAAAGGCCTGCCTGGCATGCTCCAACTGCAGCTCCTATTTCAATCAAAAGAGTAACGGGAAAGGCAGAAAATACAACAGCTGTATTTTAAATCATTTACATGTCATTTGCTACATGTTTAAAATGCATTTTAAAAAATACTGAAATATTTAATTTATATGTAAAAACGTATTAAGCCTGAAATAATATTGTTTGATACCCTGTCTTTTAAATAAAGCAGTCCCTTTCATCCATGTATTAGACAATATTTTCTAATTTTAACATGTAGTCATGCAGGGACTGCAATTTTTATTGCATATAAAATTACACCATGGTTTTAAATGCTCATTACCTGAAGAAACTGGGTGAATTCTAGGTAGCTAAGGTGTTTGGTCCGGTCATGGCCGAAGTGTAGACGAATAAACTCACAGTCCCAGTTAAAGGGGATGTGATGGTGGACCGTTGTCTGACTGAAAATATCATGCACATTTTCTGCGAGCACACACACACACACACACACACCACTATCAAAGAAATGGTTAAGCAAAGAAATAAATTCAACATACATGATATTGTTGTGTTTAGCAAATACAATAAGTGAAATGTATGCTTATTTATTTTATCAAATCAACTGAAAATGAATATCATTTTAAAGTCAATTAAGTGTGTGTACATTTTTTAAGTATTTAGCTGTTATAGAAATCTTTAAATAGATGTTTGCTTTATTGTTTATTATTATATCTGGAGAACATGCATAAAAAATATACAGTTACCGAAAGAAATGTCTCCAGTTCCAGTTTTATCGAACAGCTGAAATGCCACAATGAAGAGTGCATCTGGCACACACAGAATGGACTCAAATGCCAAAAACTCCTGGAATGAAATCAGCCTTCACATGGGGAAAAATAAAGACGAACACACATTTGCTTAAAAACACACTATGAACACCAACATAACTATGATGTACGCCACACACAGTGTGGTGCAACAAACAATCCAATATAATTCAAAAGTGACTTTTTTATTTTTAAATGAAACGCACTCTTACTCTCACAATTCTGTACAAATTTAAAAAAATGAAATTTCCTACTTCATGTTGGTCACTACTGTGTTTAGCAGTGCCATATATGTTACATTTAGATAACAGCATGCAACACAATGCCATAAATCACACATATAATTCCATTATTTTTGGCTATATTTCCTCAAATACAAAACTAAATACACACAATTCAGACACCAAATATTTGCAAACTTATTGACTGTATTTAGAGTTAGTGGGAAAATTTTTCTTTAAAGCAGTTAAATAATTGATGTAATGCTTCCACCCTTTTGGGTGGGAAATATGGCCCTAAAATAATATCACAATATTTCAGGGTATTTTGGTAATAACGATATTCTTGGGGATAAGACAACACACTTTTCTTGAAATTAATAAAATACATTTGCAGACTATTGCAACAAACTAAATGTTATATTAATATTAATGATATTAAATAAGTGTTATAAATAATATTAAAAGCTCTTATTTTTTTTATAACATAACATTATTGTACATACGATATTTTGCAACCAAACCACCTCCACAATTCTCTCCCCCTTTTTTAGAGCAAATCCCTCACTTTCCACCATACTTCACTGTAGATAAATGATTAATGTATAGAACGTATGAAATTTTATGAGTAACTGCATGGCGTGCTATGTAAACAAGTGAGAATATTACTAATATCACAATATAGATTTTTTTTATCGTTTTAAATATGATGACGATATTATTGTGAATGATATGATATGGCACAGCCCTACTTCAGCCCCCATGTCTTCGCTTTGTACAGGTGCTGGTCATAAAATTAGAATATCATGGAAAAGTGGATTTCAGTAATTCAATTCAAAATGTGAAACATGAAATATATCAGTCTGTGTGTAATGAATGAATATAATATACAAGTGTTTATTTCTTTTAATTTGATGATTATGACTGACAACTAAAGAAAACCCCAAATTCAGTATATCAGAAAATTAGAATATTACTTAAGACCAAGACAAAGAATGGATTTTTAGAAACGCTGGCCAACTGCAAAGTATGAACATGAAAAGCATGGGCATGTACAGCACTTAATACTTAGTTAGGGCTCCTTTCGCCTGAATTACTGCAGCAATGTGGCGTGGCATGGAATCAATCAGTCTCTGGCACTGCTCAGGTGTTATATGGGAGCCCAGGTTGCTCTGATAGTGGCCTTCAGCTCTTCTGCATTGTTGATTTTCTATGGGGTTAAGGTCAGGTGAGTTTGCTGGCCAATTAAGCGGGATACCATGGCCCTTACACCAGGTACTGGTAGCTTTGGCACTGTGTGCAGGTGCCAAGTCCTGTTGGAAAATGAAATCTACATCTCCATAAAGTTGGCCAGCAGCAGGAACTTCCTGGTAGAAGACTGCGTTGACCTTGGACCTCAGAAAACACAGTGGACCAACACCATCCGATGACATGGCACCCCAAACCATCACTGACTGTGGAAACTTTACACTGGACGTCAAGCAACGTGGATTCTGTGCCTCTCCTCTCTTCCTCCAGACTCTGGGACCTTGATTTCCAAAAGAAATGCAAAATTTACTTTCATCAGAGAACATAATTTTGGACCACTCAGCAGCAGCCCAGTCATTTTGGGAAGATGCTTCTGACACTGTCTGTTGTTCGAGAGTTGCTTGACACAGGGAATGCGATGCTGAAACCCATGCCTTGCATGCGTCTGTGCGTGGTAGTCCTTGAAGCACTGACTCTAGCTGCAGTCCAGTTTTTGTGAATCTCCCCCACATTTTGAATGGGTTTTGTTCTACAATCCTCTCCAGGGTGCGGTTATCCCTATTGCCTGTACACTTTTGTCATCTTTTCCTTCCCTCCACCTCTCTATTAATGAGCTTGGACACACAGCTCTGTGAACAGCCAGCCTCTTTAGCAATGACCTTTTGTGTCTTGCCCTGCTTATGTAAGGTGTCAATGGTCGTCTTTTGGACAACTGTCAAGTCTGCAGTCTTCCCCATGATTGTGTAGCCTACAGAACTAGACAGAGACCATTTAAAGGCCTTTCCAGGTGTTTGAGTTAATTAGCTGATTAGAGTGTGCCAGCAAGTGTCTTCAATATTGAACCTTTACACAATATTCAAATTTTCTGAGAAACATAATTTGGGGTTTTCATTAGTTGTCAGTTATGATCATCAAATTAAAAGAAATAAATAACTAAATAAATTAACTTTTTCATGATATTCTAATTTCATGACCAGCACCTGTACAAGCAAATGTATACATTTTTTAGTATTACACAGTACTATTTAATCACTGACAGAGGTGTAATATAGCAGTCCTGTATCTGTTCTTACTGCCCAATAACACCATTAGGGTTCATTTCAACTATCTGACAAATGATAAAATGTGCAAGAGACAAAGTGAGAGGAACAGAAGAACAGTGATGTTTGTTTATATTTTCATCCATTTCATCCACTGTCCACCGCCTATCCGGGTCCGGGTTGTGGGGAAAGTAGTCTGAGTAAAGAACCTCCCTCCCTCGGCCACTTCTTCCAACACTTCTGGGTGGATACCGAGGTGATGCCAGGCCAATCAAGACATATAATCCCTCCAGGGTGTTATGCGTCTTCCCTGGGGCCCCCTCCCCATTGGACATGCCCGAAACACCTCACCAGGAAAGCATCCAGGAGGCATTCGGACCAGATGCCCGAACCACATCAACTGGCTCCTCTCGATGTGAAGGAGCAGCTGCTCCACTCCGAGTCTCTCCTATCACCTCACCCTATATCTAAGGGAGAATCCAGACACCCTGTGGAGGAAACTCATCTCAGCCACTTATACCTGCGATCTCATGTTTTACCCAAAGCTCATGACCATTGATTGGGGTTGGGACGTAGATTGAAAAGTAAATCCAGAGCTTTACTTTTCAGCTTAGCTTCCTCTTCACCATAATGGACTGGTACAGAGTCCACATTACTGCAGACACTGCTATCCGCCTGTCAATCTCCCACTCCATCCTTCCCTCACTTGTGAACAAGACCCTGAGGTATTTAAACTCCTCCACTTGAGGCAGGATGTGACTTCCAACCTGGAGAGAGCACGCCACCCTTTTCCAGCTAAGTACCATGGACTCTGACTTGGAGGTGCTGATTCTCGTCCCTACCACTTCGCACTTGGCTGCAGACTGGTCCAGCAAGAGCTGGAGGTCCCGGCTCGATGAAGCCAAGAAGACCGCATCATCCCCAAATAGCAGACATGGAATCCTGAGAGCACCAAACCGGACACTTTCCGCCACTTGGCTAAGCTGAGAAATTCTGTCAATAAAAGTTATGAACAGAACCAGTGACAACAGGCAGCCCTGAGTCCAACCCCAACCAGAAGCAAGTTAGACTTAATGCCAGCCATACGAACCAGACTCCTGCTGTAATTATATAGGCACTGGATAGCTCGTAGAAAAGGAGTCCAGTACCACATGCTCCCAGAGCACGCCCCCCCACAGAATACCCAGAGGGACACAGTCGAATGCCTTCTCCCCCAGATCCACAAAGCACATGTGGAATGGTTGAGCAAACTCCCATGCACCTTCCAGGATCCTAGTGAGGGTGAAGAGTTGTTCCTGTATTCTACGACCAGGGTGGAATCCTCATTGTTCCACCTGGATCTGAGAGACTGGAGACTCTCTTCTCCAGTACCCCTGCATAGACCTTAGCGGGGAGGCTGAGGAGAGTGTTCCCCCTTTTAGTTGGAACACACCCTCCGGTCTCCCTTCGTAAAGAGGAGAACCACCACCTGTCTGCCTCTGATGTCCACGGCCCTTCAACATCCAGAGCCTTGAGAAAATTGCAGCAGACCTCATCCACTCCCAGGGCCATACCGCCAAAGAGTTTTTTGATAACCTCTGACCAGGTGATAGACAAGCTCTCCCTAGGGTTCCCAAACTCTTCTTCCTCTGTAGAAAACATGCTGGTGTGATTGAGAAGATGCTCAAAGTATTCCTTCCACCTACTAATGACGTCCCCAGTCGAGGTCAACGACTCGTGTTGGTGGAAAACTGCTTTCCCCTCCTGAGTCACCTGACAGTTTGCCAGAACCTTCTCAGAGCAACTCCAGAATAAAAGAGCATCCAGGCCCTCTTGAGGAGATCCGTTCCAGAGCCCATACTGTGTGTTGATGTGAGCACAACTATATCTAGCCGGTACCTCTCAACCTCGCGCTTCAGCTCAGGCTCCTTTCCCACCAGACAGATTACTTTCCATGTTTCAAGAGCCAGTTTCAGTAACCAAGGGTCAAAACTCCATGCTGCCAACTGATCCACACTACACCAGAGTTTGTATTTTCAATTAAATATAAAACTGGTCTCAGATGCACGATACCCATATCACATCACATGATACAATGATCTCACTCAAGTCTGGTTAAAAAACGAGGTCTACTTTTAATAAAAGAAATTTCATCATATTCCTTCAGCTTCATCTGTATTGCATTTATCTCCAAGTGAATGCATTGAGTTGGTGTCAGTAAAGTTGGTGTCTAAGCCCTGAGTTTTTGACAATGTGTGTTTTTATGACTTGCTGATGTTTGTCTTACCCATCCTTTGTGGTGTCTGCCACTCCAGCCAGTAGCTGTACAGTTTTTGGGTTGTGATGGATCTGTGTGTGGAGGCCCAAATACTTCTGAACAAAATCAGTGGGGGTCATAAACCGCTCACCATCCTTATCCACAATACTCGCATACTGAAAGAGACAAAAAAACAAACAAAAAAAAAACCCACACAAATATGGTACTTGTAAAGCTTTGAAAATTGTTTAATTCCTGATTTTCTCCAGATTAATATCAGTAAAAATATTACCAAGAAAATGTACAGATAAACAGTACATTTAAAAAAGTCACAAATTTGAAATATTTATGCCTAACAACAGCAGAGCATTCATTCAGATATTGTATTTCCTTTCCTACAGTATGGACTAAGAAGGGAAGTTTGATTAAAGCTTAAATGTTTGGTAAAATTTCACAATTTGTTGATCATTTGCCTTGGGTGTAGCCAGGTGACTAACAAGCACCATTGGATTTCCTTGAAATTCAGGAAATAAATGATAAATAGTGGACATAATGGTGGACAACTGAGTTACTTAACTACTTTACACTAGAAAGACTAAAGTTTTCAGAACCTGAGGACATCTCCCCCCTCCGTCTTGCAGCCTGTTAGTGGACTATTAGCTACCCCTTTCTTATATAAATGAGACATAGCAGATAGCAGAGAAGCACTCTCCAATATTTTATATATATATATATATATATATATATATATATATATATATATATATATATATATAAAAAATGAAAGCTGATATATATAGAATGAACATTGAACACAGTTTTCTTGTTGGGGCAAATTTCGGGCATGTCATTATTGCTCCGGTCGGTAAACGTGCTGCTGCTGCTGAGCGAGAGAGTGACTGTCTCGTTTCCGAAGGCTTTACTGCTATCTGTTTATTGTTGCCATGGAGGCAATCACCAGCCTCGCCTTGAGATCGTGGTGCGCGGTTTCAAAATAAGAGCGGACAGTGCGATTAAAAAAAAAAAAAAAAAAAAAAAAAAAAAAAAAAAAAAAAACTTTTCAAAACAGCTCTCGGGCCAGAAATAGATGCCCAATAGATGCCCAATGGGCCTAAAAAGGCCAGGAGGCCGCTATTTGAGTATGGGGGATATAGAATGAACGCTGATATATATAGAATGATCATGGCCAAGGACTTCCGAACCATTCTGGAGGACCATGTGCATTCAATGGTTCAAACATTGTATCCTGAAGGCGGTGCCGTGTATCAGGACGACAATGCACGAATACACACAGCAAGACTGGTGAAAGATTGGTTTGATGAACATGAAAGTGAAGTTGAACATCTCCCATGGCCTGCACAGTCACCAGATATAAATATTATTGAGCCACTTTGGGGTGTTTTGGAGGAGCGAATCAGGAAACGTTTTCCTCCACCAGCATCACGTACTGACCTGGCCACTATCCTGCAAGAAGAATGGCTTAAAATCCCTCTGACCACTGTACAGGACTTTCTCAAGACGAATTGACGCTGTATTGGCCGCAAAAGGAGGCCCTACACCACACTAATACATTATTGTTGTCTAAAACCAGGTGTTTTAGTTTCATTGTCCAACCCCTGTATGTCAGCTTTCATTCTATATATATATCAAAGTTCATTAAATATTTCCTGTTTGCCTTGCCAAAATGTACAATTCCTGGTTTGGTACTAAGTCTCAAATGAGTCAGCTGCCTGCATTATGCCCTTATTTGAAGTATACACTATTATTTATATATAATTATGTGTCCAAACCTCAATGTTTTTGATAATTATTTACCTACAAGCAACACAGCTTGCAATGAGACCATTTGTGTGTTGAGAAGATCAAAACACACGGACTAGTTAAAAAAATTCCATAATCACATACCTGGCAACTTAGGAAAAACTCTACATATATTTAAAATAGTTGCAATTCTATTATTGTGAGACACTAGGCACACTGTATTATGAAGCTAATATGTTGATATGTTAAATTTTCATATTAAAATTTTTAATTAATAAAAATTAAAATATTCCATATTTTAAGGTTAAAAGCATAAATTGTGCCCCCTTGTGGAAATTTTTTCTGGTCTTACAAAGTGTGTCCATGAACATACCATATAAATGTCATGATTATTGGGCATGTGAAAAAAAATGTAAAACCAGTACTGAATTTTGATTGGCCGATGACATTATTAAACTTGTCCATATCAAGTCATCCTTAATTCCCCAAGTGTTGGCTTGCTCACAGAACCAGCATGCCAAATATTGATTGAGATATTGACAAAAAGACATAATTAGCTATTATAGCGCCCCCTATAATATTTCATGAATCAGCAAATGCATGCTACCTCAGAATATTGTCTTAAAGCAATGACTGGAAGCTCATCTGATTTGAGTAAAGCATACAAGAGTTAAAGGGGGTAGAGTAAAACAAGCCATGTTGGCCATCTTGTTTCCAAATGTTAGGATTTTTTTTAAATTATTGACCGGCTCACTCCTGCAAACATTTTGACACCAAGATAATGGGGCTCAGATCAGAAGATCCAGGGACAAGTTTGCAAAAGTAGGTTATTAGCAAAATATCAAAGTGGGCGGGGCTTAGTGGTTGTATCAACCTTTTTGATTCAGAATCAGAATCAGAAATACTTTATTGATCCCAGGGGGAAATTGCAATTATTACAGTAGCAACCAGTTGTAAAAGAATAAACACTCTAATAAAAAATTTAACACAAAAGGAAATTTACAATATGTACACATCTATAATAATAAATACAGATATATAGCAGTAAGAGTATTGCACATTTGAGTTGTTACACTCATAATTAAAAAAATTTGTTCTATTGTTATTACTGTACATGTGAAAGGTGTCGTGCTTTAAGTGTGGAGTTATAAAGTCTGGTAGCCACTGGAATGACCTCCTGTGGTGCTCTGTAGTACATTTTGGCTGAATGAGTCTTGCACTGAACGTGCTCCTGTGTCTCATTACCATGTGATAAAGAGGGTGGGAGCCATTATCCATAATAGCCTGCAGTTTAGACAGCACCCTCCTCTCAGACACTGCCGTCAGCGAGTCCAGCTCTACACCCACAACCTCACTGGCTCTACGGATTCATTGGGACCCAAGAATTATGTAGAGAAAAAAATGTCTCTATGCCACACGAGGTGGAAAATCCTTTAATGAAAGCGTTTTCTTCTGCTGTAGCGCCCCTTGAGACCAATTAGGCTGATATTTTGTGCCTGAGTAGAGAGAACATTTACTGTTGACCAAGTATCAAGTCTGTAGGCCTTACGGTTTGGGCTGTGTGATTCGTTTTAAGGCAGAATTCGCGGAAGAAGAAGAATAAAATTCTGAACAATAACAATAGGGCTCTAGTACTTGCAGTGCTTGGACCCCTAAAAAAAAGAAAACACCGAACAAAAACAATAAAATTTGTGAGGTAATCATGCTCAAACACTTCATTTGAACATTTCACAAAACACAGACCACAGAATTGGGTTGACTCGAGATGCAGGGTAAGGGGGCTTTTCATTACTGTTTACTGCACCCACAAGTACTTTCTGGCCCGCTGTAATGATGTTGAAAAATACAGAACTTTCGTGGTTTCTGCACTTCAACACCATTTAGAGCTTAATGCTGATAAGTCAGAAGTTCTGATTGCCGCCCCTGGAAAGATCACTTCTTTGATTAAACAAAGTCATAATTTGTTATGTACTGTTATAAGTCTCAGTTTACAAAATGTGTGTGCTATATTTGATTTCAATCTTTGTCATTTGACTCATGATAAGTAGCTAACCAGATCTTGTTTTTTTTTTTTTTTACTTTTGCTAGACCTCCTAACAGGCCGGCCTAGAAGAGGAATTTTCTCTGACTGAGTGACTGACTGACTGAATCCTAATGTTGAAACATGCTTGCGTGAATAGGAATCTTATTTCACAGAGAGAACTTAAAGTGGTGCTTCTATACCGTCTTTTGTTAGTTCAGCTATATTTCACAAAGCACTTTTCCACCAACGAAGAACTGGAGCGGTTCCAGTTCATGAACTAAATTAGGAAAGGTTCGGCACATTTCCTCGAACATAAACTGGTTCACAAACCAGAAGAATTCATTCCCAACTTGAACCAAAGAGGAGTAGGTTCTTCCGCGCAAACCGTGGCTTCACGCATGGGCATGTCGAAGTTCAGTAACTCAAGAAAGAGTTCCCCTGTTGCATGAAACACCTTAGGGTTTACCCTTAAATATAAACCTTAAGTGAAGGTTTTCCCTTAAATATAAATCTTATGAGAAGATTTTCCCTTAGCCAAGGGTATTACTCAAGTGTGTTGCATAAAACCCCTCAGAGATTTCACTTAACTAAGAGAGAACAGTAAGGGATTTACTGTAGTGACTGAGGTTTTGTTGCAGTAAAGTTTCACTGTTTCTATGACAATGACTTTTCAACAACTACATAAACATTGAACACCATTGTATGAGAGCTGCCGTTGCAGGTTTTTTAAATAACCAAAATGGAAAATAATGGAGAAAACGAAACGAAAAACAAACTGGACTGAGGAGAAGAAATGTATTCTCTTGGAAGAATACATTCATTCATTATCTGTAACCGGAGGAAACCCACGTGGACACGGGGAGAACACACCAAACTCCTCACAGTCACCTGGAGCGGGAATCGAACCCACAACCTCCAGGCCCCTAGAGCCGTGTGACTGTGACACTACCTGCTGCGCCACCGTGCCACCCCAAAGAATTAAATAAAATACCAAATTCAAGCCAGTTAATTAGTTTTTTATTATTATTATTTTTAATGAGGCAGTCGAAATGTATGGGTAGTCTTATTAAGCTTTTAAGGATTATTTGAAGTGTATTTATTTAAGGTGGAAGTCTAAATAAAATGGGCATTATTTGATTTTTATTTAGGTGAAGGTCAAAATATTTTGATACTTTCCACCTTTAGTTATTATTATTACTATTAATAATAATAATAATAAATCTGTACTTTTAATAACTGTTCACCGGTCTAGATGGTCTAGAGGATTTTCTAGAGAAGGAACCTCAAAAAACTCTCCTAAGCGCACAATCATCTTCAAAAAAATGAAGCTATACTCTTGTGAGTGTTAAGGTGAGGTTTTGCGTCCCTTAAATAATCCTAAGGGGACTGGCAGTTAAGAAACATTAAGCAACAATTCATGTTTTTAAGGGATATTCAGTACTTAAGGGAACATTTAGGGGTTCTGATTATTTGTCTTAAGAAAGCTCTTAGGTACCACTTAAGGTATTTTTTCTGCAACACACTTTACTTTAAGGGATGTTTAAGGGAAACCTTAAGGTAAATTTTCACTTAAAAACTTGTGTCTTACTAGAAAACTGAAGCTGCTTTGTGACAACATCAGTTGTAAAAAGCACTAAAAAAATTTAATTTGATTTGACAGGGTCATTCACAAAGTTTTGTATAAATTAATATATAGGGAATAAGACCTGTTCTGTTTGTGTGTCTTCCTGGGGCTGTGTCAGCCGTGACACAACGCACGTTGGCCAGAGCCTAGGCTCAGCTTTGGTTAGCTACGTTTCTTTGCTGTTCATAAGCTCAGCAGAACGGCTTGAAACTCTGCAACATTTACACACACATTATATCTCACAGAGAGAGGAGGACTGCTGAATTTGTTCTTTCACCTGAGTGCGTGTCTTTGCCTGAAATATTGTAAAGGGAAGTGGTGGGGAAACATTTTGTTGTGTGAGTCTGTTTATAAAACTCCATAGAGCAGCACACAACCACCTTTAACTACACATGCTTTACTCTAACATGTTACATTGAATAAATAACTAAATGTAATTCTTAAAATCAACTAAATGTGCTTGGTCTTCTTTGTTCTTTGGTGTTAGATCATCTAGTATTTTTTTTTTAATAAAATGAACAAGAAATAGACTGATGCCGCTGTATTATATTTTATGAACAAAACTTTGTGCTCCTTTTTTCATTTCTGAATTTTTAGTCCTGCCCTCCATATTTTCTGTAATACACAATGCCTTAATATAAACCACCTGTAAACAAAGACATTGATATAAAGCACCAAAGCTTCTTCAGACCTTCCAATGACAAATATATGTATTTTGGGCTTTCCCGATTTAAATGCTAGAAACACCTCTGTGACGATGGTTATAGGGCTAATTGCGGTTCAGCTAAACTAGGCTTGTCTGTCTTTTTTTTTTTCTCATTCTCATTTTGTGATGCACTGGGTCTGAACATTTGAAGTTCTTGCTCATAAATTGTGGAACTTTTTACTCGCTGCTTTAAGATTAGCTGATTCTGTGGTCACTTATAAAAAAGCTGCTGAAGACTCAGCTTTTTAAGCAGGCTTTTTGAGTACACGGTATGTTTTATATTTTATTGTGTGTGATATTTTATGTTCTATTTTTGATCACCTATTTTGTTATAATATGCTGTGTAAAACACTGAAATCTGACAGTGAAAAGCCCTGAAAATATACAGTTTATTTTACATTAAAATTTGTGATGCACAGTCTTTTGAACACTGCAATGATAATCAGAAAAAAACAAACAAAAAAGCATTGTTGTAACCTCTCCTTAGAAGAAAGGTCCATTTTCATAACTGCGCATTTTTTTTCATTATTCACAGTTGTGCAAGGAATACGGGGATAATATGGCAATAGGCAATTGCTACATTTTTCTCTGGGCATGTATTGGATGCTGTCAGAATCTAAAGAACACTTACCAGCTGCATGATATGTTAAAAAGAGTACAAACTTCATCCTGTTTAACATCTTTTAATACAACATGTGACTGCATACTGTGATTGTTTCTTATGGCAGTGTTTAAATGTGACAATACTAATGCAATTTGTCTGTAAATAAAAACTTGTATAAATACCTCCAAGTACTGTGATCTGGGTTTTACCTATCCCAGTCATCAAAATAACATTGATGCAAATACTAAAATTTACCTTAATATCTTTTCACCTGTCACATCTCTCTCTCTCTCTGACACACACACGCATACATACATACACACACACATATACATATATATATTTTACTAAAGGAGGGGAGCAATACTAAACTGAATCATCCACAAAAACATCACCAAATCTCAACACAAAAAACACACCTGCCATGCCAAACATTCAACTTAGTCTTGCAAATGTTTTTGCAAGCCAACCAAAATTAAGCCTCTTGTTGGCAGATGTAACTTTTAGAATGGATGCATTATTATAAGTCTATCTGGACACAAGTGCAAATAACTCCTGGAAGACAAGAACCTATATAACTATCATAACTGTCAAACTAGGATACTCTGACACTGTTAGGATGTAAAGATCTGTTTAGGTATAATCAGTGTCGCTATCTTAAAGACGTGGAACGCATGTGTCAATAACACACACACACAAAAAAAGCATATTCTCACCTTCAAAAAGATGACCTTCAGCTCATTGGGGTCAGCCCTTTTAGTTGACTGCACCTATAAGAACAAAAATATAGCTTTTCACTGCTGAGCAGTAACAGATGCAGTACATTCTGCAATTTCTAAACCTAGAGTTTCAAAAACCTCAGGTAAGCCTGTTTTATAACACAGCATCTTCAAAGTGGCAACCCAGAAGTGATGTTGGAGTTTCCTTCAAAGTTTCCACCACTGAAGTTAAAATATAGTAATCTACTCCTAACTAATTTAGCATTAGTTCATTACTAATACTACAATAACAAACTGCTGTTATGGGCTCAGGCCTGATGTGCAGCCTGTATATCAGACACACGAAGAGCAACACAAGCAACGCACGGGCACTGTATGCTCCAGCAATACGTCTTACAAAATTAAAGAAAGATAAGCACAAAACTGCCATAGAAACTACAAGCAATTTTTATAACCAGAGCTAGTTCACAAAATAACAAATACAGATACAACCAAATGATCGAATATCAACTACTGATACACGAACACAACAGCCAGTAAATGTATCATTACCAACACCTTTACCGATTTTACCTTAAAACCCAAATATAATGAAAAAGACACAATTAGCTACTTCTATCCAAATGAACCACAAATGGCTAAATATACTAATATTTGAGCTTATTGGAATTCCTCATTTCCGTAAATCTCCCTGTGATCTGCTTAAACCTGATCTGAAAACAGGAGTGCTATTTTACACCTGCAGTTCCAGCAAAATCTCCATTCACTCCCAGTAACACAACAAATAGTAATATATCGACCGTTCCAGAGAACTATAAGACCATTAACACGCGTTACTTTTAAACACAAACCACATTTTAACCCAAAGCTATGTAAGCCGGAGTCACCTTGGCCGCCATGCTGCATATGTGACATCACGGACCAATACTTTTTATGAACCAGTTCATTTGAGTGAATCGGTGGAACCGATTCTCTAGTACAAATGAATCTTACGAGAGCTGTCTTAGGCCCAGAGCGCAAAACTGTGCATTTCACAGAGAAATAACTATATTAATGTAAAGAACACATTTATTAAAATTAACATCTGAGTTTTATTTCATTTTATTTTGGTCATTTGTTTTTATCTATATTATTTTGTTGTAATTATTCCAGCTTGTGCAATTTGAAATTTTTGTTCATGGAACATAATAATAATAATAATAATAATAATTATTATTATTAGTAGTAGTAGTAGTAGTAGCAGAAGTAGTATATAAAATAATAATAATAATCAAAAATATAACATATAATGTATTTTTCTGTGGTTGAATTATTAATGCCAGATAATAGAAACGTTCCCACGTTCATTATGAATAATTATATATGAAATTTAATTTAAAGACGATTTTATAATCCATTAAAAATAAAACGCAATCTTCCACCCCGTGTTAAATTATAATGCTAAAACACAGTACTGTATATGTACAAGTCTTTAATTTCATTCAAACTGATAATACATGTGTCTACAGGGAGTCTTAGAGTTTGGGACTTTTATTTTATCTGCAGAGAGCCGCTAAAGAGCAGGTGATAGATCTGACTGACCAATGAGGTGTACTTTAAGCTCACCTACACTTCCCATTCAAAATAATGAACCGTATACAAAACACGCATTGAATTTTCGTTTCTGTCTTCGTGTGCTCAAACTGAAACTGAATAAATGAGCCATTTTTTTCGTTTCTCCCATTCTCCATTCAGTCCAATAATAAAAATAGTAAAATGTACACGGACCCAGCAAACACAAAACGTTCTTTATTCTTACAACGTTGTCAAAAGGTGGAACAGATTACTTTGTCCGAACAACGTTGTCACAAGGTCATTATTAAGTAATGTTGCTGTTTGGTAAAATGACCTATTGGCAACTTAGAAAAAATCCACAGAGTTCCTTGCTGACATAATTTTATTATTGTTATTTTTTTTATACTATTTTAGACAGAATTTGACTCGGTCTTATTTACAGATTGGATTAGGCCAGGGGTCGGCAACCTTTACCACTCAAAGAGCCATTTAGACCCATTTCACACAGTAAAGAAAACACTGGGAGCCACAAAACCCTTTTGAAATTTTAAATGAAATAAGACTGCGCATTACAGGGTTTATTGCCTTTGTGCTATGTATAAACAAACTATACTGTGGTACATTTATGAAATCAATAAATGACTGCAGAGAAAATAAAATAACATTTCTGCATGCAACAAAACATTTTAACCCCAAGAAAAAAGACGTTGTGTTGACGGTTGAGTAAAATACTCAATGTTAATTTGAGTCCTTGTAGTAATGAAAAAAAAATTAACTCCGAAAAAAAGACGTTGTGTTGACGGTTAAATAAAATATTCGATGTATATTTGAGTCATTGTAGCAATGGAAAAAAACGCCGAACTTAAATTATCCACTGGCAGCACACAAAAATGCTGTCTTCTCTCTGCGTGCCGTCATTATTTTACTGGCGCCTAGTGATGTGTCGGTCGCGAACGAACCGGTTCAAAGAGCCGGCTCTTGTAAGTGAACGATGAGAGCCGGTTCCCGTCTAAGACCGAACCAACTTTTTCTAAGGCTTGTCATTCAACAAATCAGAGAACACCAAGCAAGCTCCAACCCTCCAACCCTCCAAGCTGAGACACTTGGTTTTACTGAATGCCAATCTGCCTTCCAAAAAATAGTTGAATAAAATGTTAAATCAGTAAAATGTTGACAGTTGTGGTTGTTTTTTATCACTACGGTTGAATGCTGCTGTATTGCACTTTGCAGAGTATTTGTTTATTTTAGTACCCAGAAATGGATGATTATTTGGGTTCCATTGGCTGTATTTCAGAGTTTACAAGTGATTTTTTATTAAGGTGTTTAAATAAAAATCCAGTTATTTATACAATTGAATGTGTGAGTGCAATCAGTGAGTTATTACAAGACAGCCATAAAACAATTGACCATTTCAACACTATTTATTATTTTTAATATTGAACAATAATATTTAGTCCATATAGTCATGTAAAATGTAGGTAATATTGTTCTGTACCAGTGGAAATAAGTGGTAAAACAAAGAGCCATTTAGGAGCCGAAAGAGACGGCTCTTTATGAAGAGCTGAGCCAAAAGAGTCGGCTCCCCAAAAAGAGCCGAAATTCCCATCACTACTGGCGCCGTACAGTCAGCTGTCGAAAATTTCAAGAAACCACACACTGGCGGGTGTCGCACATTGGAAGTTGTGACGTATATTAAGAGCGACAAAAATATTTTAAATATTAAAATATTTTAGATGTTACAAGATCGCCATAATCTTCATAGAATTACATTTTGAAAACGAACGAACCAAAATAAAATACATTTTAACTAAATCCTCTAATTATTTACAAAAGCTGAGCCGCATCAGAGGGATCAAAGAGCCGCGGGTTGCCGACCCCTGGATTAGGTATTTAGTGTAATCAACAAACTACTTGTGTGTATCTCACATTTTATTGTACTGTCAGGGCATTTTATAACTGCTCACAAATTTTGGTACTTTTACATTCGTGTGAAATAAATAAGAGTACACAGGTCTATTTTTGGTTACTGGAGTTAAGGTTAGATAGTGTTATTTAGCTACAGTAATCATTATTTCTATAGAGGTCATCTCAAGTATAGCTATACCAACATACCTGTGTGTATGTATGTGTAGGGGTAAATAAAATTTTGACGCTCCATATAGAATTGCTGGGTGCCCTTGCGCATGCACCTGATTAAACTCGTGCTCGCCAGGGAGCTGGCAGCCTTTAAACAACCTTAACCAAACCAAAGAGAGTATATACAAAAAGTTCAAGTTTTTCTAATGTTAATAAAATTTATTTTACCTCTTGGACAGATGTGTGTATATATAGGGTGCTCTCAAATAACTTATGGCCAATAAGATTGCTGAATGCCCATGCGCATGGTTAAACCTGTGCGTTCTCATGTCTGAGAATTTTCTTAGACATGCTTAATGACCAGGTGATTATAGGTAGATATAGTTCAGTATATTTAGACCTACAATATTTTGAACTAATTTGTTATGCTAGTTGTGTTTGTTACAAAAACGGAGTTTTAAATGTGCGTATATATGTCTGCAGCAGGCATATTTAGCTCCAGTCTTAGAGAGATCTGAGGTGAACATCCCTGATCTACAGTAAATGTAGAAATAGTGTTATTCTGTATTTTGTGCACATTAGTGCACATGGGGGCGGCACGGTAGCGCAGCAGGTAGTGTCGCAGTCACACAGCTCCAGGGGCCTGGAGGTTGTGGGTTCGATTCCAGCTCCGGGTGACTGTCTGTGAGGAGTTGGTGTGTTCTCCCCGTGTCCGTGTGGGTTTCCTCCGGGTGCTCCGGTTTCCTCCCACAGTCCAAAAACACACGTTGCAGGTGGATTGGCGACTCGAAAGTGTCCATAGGTGTGAGTGTGTGAGTGAATGTGTGTGTGTGTCTGTGTTGCCCTGTGAAGGACTGGCGTCCCCTCCAGGGTGTATTCCCGCCTTGCGCCCGATGATTCCAGGTAGGCTCTGGACCCCCCGTGACCCTAAATTGGATAAGCTTGGATAAGGTTACAGATAATGGATGGATGGATAGTGCACATGGCATGGGTGACTCACACATCTGTGAAGGCACGTTAATGCTGAATGACATGTTTTCAAGCAACATGCTGCAATCCAGGCATTGATTTCTGGGGAAAGCCTTGTTTGTATGACAAGGCAAATCCACATTCTGCATGCATTAAAACAGCATGACTGCTTAGTATATGGTCTGGGATCTAAACTAATCCAGTCCCCACTGAAAACAACTGGTGCATTATGAAATGAAAAATATGCAGCTGAAATCATATAAAAAGCAAGAATCAGAAAACAGTTCACTTTCAGAACTACCACAACTAGTCTCCTCAGTTCCCACATGCTTACAGCGTGTGATTAAATAAGAGATGATGCAACACAGTGATAAACCCCTGTCCTAACTTTTTTGGAACATAATGCTTACATCAAATTAAAAATAACCGTCACAGCGTATTCTTTTTGATGCATGGAAGAAAGACTGGAGACAGTGAGTGCACTCTTCAAACCTTTAATGAACAGAGATTTCTGGAGAAGTCACTTCACAGTTGTTACACACACACCCTTATATCCTCCATTGATTTCCTCTATTGATAAGCTGTAATTTTCAATATTTTATTTAATAATGTCAGCATATTTTCTGCTCAGGACGTTATTATTGTTTTGCATTTTTTCCAGATGTTTGGACATAATCAGCTATAGTCAAACAGTGGCCTTCAGGAGTTTCATATTTTCACCTTGTGACTGGGTTCATGTCCTTTTTATCCTGTGACTGAGTTCATGTCCTTTTGATATGAGAATTAATCTTTCCTAAGCAAGCAAGCATGATATGCTTTTAATCTCTGTAAAGAGATCTCCCTTAGACCTTGTTTACCGTGTTGCACCTCAACACATCCATCTCATCCTCCGGAGAGGCTACTGCTTATTATTAATCCATTTCTGACTTGGCTCCATGTTACCTATATTATGCCTCTTATTTTACTAAATTTACTATTGTTTATTTTTATGTAAGACACGCTAAAAGCAAACACACACAATACAATGCACCAACAAACAATCAAACACCACAGTTGAGTTGAGGTCATCTGACGTCTTCTACAAACCAGATTCCAAACAAGTTGGGACACTAAACAAATTGTGAATAAAAACTGAATGCAATGATGTGGAGATGGCAAATGTCAATATTTTATTTGGAATAGAACATAGATGACAGATCAAAAGTTTAATCTGATTAAATGTAACATTTTAAAGGAAAAATATGTTGATTCAAAATTTCACAGTGTCAACAAATCCCAAAAAAGTTGGGACAAGTAGCAATAAGTGGAAAAAAGGAAATTGAGCATATAACAAACAGCTGGAAGACCAATTAACACTAATTACGTCAATTGACAACATGATTGGGTATAAAAAGAACTTCTTAGAGTGTCAGTGTCTCTCTGAAGCCAAGATGGTAAGAGGATCAGCAATTCAACCATTGTTGCGCAGAAAGATAATGCAGCAATACCAGAATGGTGTTACCCAGCATAAAATAGCAAAGATTTTTAAGTTATCATCATCAACCGTGCATAACATCATCAAAACATTCAGAGAATCTGGAACAATTGCTGTGCGTAAGGGTCAAGGCCGTAAAACTCTACTGGATGCTCGTGATCTCCGGGCCCTTAAACGTCACTGCACCTCAAACAGGAATGCCACTGTCAAGGAAATAACAGAATGGGCTCAGGAATACTTCCAGAAAACATTGTCAGTGAACACAATCCACTGTGCCATCCGCTGTTGCCACAAGTTCAGACATTTGCACTGGGCCAGGGTCTTTTAAAATGGAGTGTGGCAAAATGGAAGACTGTTCTGTGGTCAGATGAGTCATGATTTGAAGTTCTTTATGGAACAATGGGACGCTATGTCATCCAGACCAGATAGGACAAGGATACACCAAGTTGTTATCAACGCTCCGTTCAGAAGCCTGCATCACTGATGGTATGGGGTTGCATGAGTGCTTGTGGCATGGGCAGCTTGCATGTCTGGATAGGCACCATTAATGCAGAGAACTATGTTCAGGTTCTAGAACAACATAAGCTCCCATCTAGACGTCATCTGTTTCAGGGAAGACCCTGCATTTTTCAACAAGATAATGACAGACTACATTCTGCAGCAATCACAACATCATGGCTACGTAGGAGAAGGATCCAAGTACTGAAATGGCCAGCCTGCAGTCCAGATCTTTCACCTATAGAGAACATTTGGCGCATCATAAAGAGGAAGGTGCAACAAAGAAGGCCCAAGACGATTGAACAGTTAGAGGCCTGTATTAGACATGAATGGGAGAGCATTCCTATTTCTAAACTTGAGAAACTGGTCTCCTCTGTCCCCAGACGTCTGTTGAGTGTTGTAAGAAGAAGGGGGATGCCACACAGTGGTAAAAAATGGCCCTGTCCCAACTTTTTTGGGATTTGTTGACGCCATGAAATTTTGAAACAACATATTTTTCCTTAAAATGATACATTCTCTCAGTTTAAACTTTTGATCTGTGATTTGTGTTCTATTCTGAATAAAATATTAGATGTTGGCACCTCCACATCATTGCATTCAGTTTTTATTCACAATTTGTTTAGTGTCCCAACTTTTTTGGAATCCGGTTTGTATATTCTTTCTTCGGGGTCTAAGGGTGGACTACCTTGACCCCTATTTTACCGGGGATTATTCTGCCCCATTGGTTGGGAAGTTTTGATGTCATCTGCTGTTTCTTGGAGATTCCTCTGTGGAGCCTCTGCGGTGGTGCACTGGCTCCAGTGAAACCACATCTCTCCCTTGCCTTTCAGACGAACTGCGTGGCTGGTCCTCTCAGTCACCTGGAAGGGGCCGGTCCACCTCAGCTCTGTCCACTTTGACCCTCAGAAGTACCCACTCCGAAGTACCCACTCCGCAGTTGGCAACGTCAGTGGATTTTCTCCTGCCTTCTGGCTGCCCATCTGTGAAGAGAAAGCTGAAACGATACTTTGCAATTCATCAAAATACTTTTTATGTGACAGAATCTTTCATTCAGCTGCTTTGTCCAGGGGTCCCTTGGGGCCAGGGAAACTGCGTCCAGTCTGCAATTCAAAAGGAGTAAAACCAGTTTGGTTATTTACAGAACTTCAAATTGTCATCAGTGCGAAAGGTAATGCATCAACCCAATTCAATTTAGTCTGTGCACAGATTTTTGCCAATTTGTTTTTCACGTTCAGATTCATTCTTTCTACCTTGCCCTGTGATTGTGGATGATATACCATCCCAAATGCATGTTTGAGCCCCAGCATTTATTCTACCTGCTTCAGATCTCACGCTTTGAAATGGGTACCATTATCGGATCTCACCTTCCTAGGGAATCCATGTTGTGGAATATAATGGTTCACCAGAAACTTAATGACAGAGGTTCTATCCTCTTTTTTTAATGGGACCCTGTGTAACTGTCCACACACATCAACACATACCTGTAACCTCGAACTGTGTCAATCATGTCAGTATAATCAATGACTATTTCTGCTCCTGGGCTCAATACTGGAGGATACTTACCTGGTAAGGGCTTAGTAGTTGGTTTAGGATTGTATTGTTGACATACCTGACATGTCCCTACCCAGTGTGCTACCATTTTCCTCATTTAGGGGTGCCACCAACCACTAAGGTTTCTCAATGTTTGCTGAATTCCCACGTGTCCCATCCCATGGGCCTCTTCCATCACCTGTGGCCTGATTTTTGGCGGAAGCACAGGTTTTCACCCCGGGCCTCGCCAGATTCCTTCCTGAACTCTCGCCCCCTTTTGCCACCACAATGATTTCTCTTCTGGGGAAGCCTGTTCCTGTATCACCCTCAACTGTTTCCCTTCTGGAATTGATTCCATTTCCATTTCTGCATACATCATGCTGCATTCTATACTATACCCTGTTACCTTTTTAGCTGCCTTATCTGCCGCCCGATTTCCATGTGCCACCAGGGTGTTACTGTCATCATGTCCCTTGCATTTTATGATAGCAACCTTCTTAGGTCCTGACAGTGTCTCTGTTAACTCCCTCATTTCCACCTCGTGTCTTATTGGCTTATTATCTGCTGTTAAGAATCCTCCCCTCAGCCAATGCCCCAGTTCCACATGTGCTGCTCCTACTGCATAAGCTGAGTCTGTGTAAATGTTTACTTCCTGCTCTTTTCCTAATGTCAATGCTGCATTCACTGCCACTACCTCTACTCTCTGAGCTGATTGTTGCCCCACAAGTCTTTCTGCTTCTATGGTATGGAACTCTCCCTGTCTTTCCTCTACCACCACATACCCTGAAATCAATACCCCTGATTTTTCCCTTAACCCAAAGCCATCTGTGAAGAGATTACGGGCTCCAGGAATGGGTTCTGCTTCTAAATCTGGTCTTACCTTCTCTTGCTTTCTCACTTCCTGTTCACATTGATGTGGTTCTCCTCCTCCCTTAGTGTCTGCCATGTTAATCCCTTCATGTGTGTACGTAATGTGTGGTGCTTCCAGTATTTTGCTAATTCTCAGTTGTCGCAGTGCAGTGAGTGTGAATGTTTGTGAATTAATGTATGCTACTACACTGTGTGTGGTCAACACTGTCAGTTGGTGTCCCATGACCAGATGTGCTGTTTTTTGAATGATTTTTGCCACCCCTGCTGCATGCTGAGTGCACGTTGGGTGTCTTTTCTCCATATTGTCTAGCAATATGCTCATGTGCATGAGTACTTGCCTTTCTCCCCATTTTTTCTGAAACAGCACCCTGTTTACGGTTCCAGCTGTTTCAGAAACATCAAGATAAAAAGGCAGATTGTAGTCTGGAGATGCCAAATCCACAGCTTGTGCAAGTAGTTGTTTTACCCGCACAAACGCAGTTTCGCCCTCCGTAGACCAATCTAAAGTTGCAGCCAGATTGTACATGCCCTGGACCTTAACCATGTCTCTCAGGGGCTGTGTGTGGCCTGCATAGTTTGGGATGTAATGTCTGTTGTATCCAGTGAGACCCAGAAAAGCTAGCATTTCTTTTACTGATTTAGGTTTGGGGTGATGTAGTATGGTGGTCCTGTGTGCTGGTGAAAGACCTGTGGCATTCTGGGAGACTACTTGACCTAAAAACGTCTCCTGTTTCATGCACACCTGTAATTTGTCCCTAGCTACTTTAAACCCTGTCTCTCACAACTGGTGCAGAACACTAGCTGTCGCCTGTAGGCAGTGATCAGCTGAATCTGCTGCAATAAAAAGGTCATCAACATATTGCATTACAGTAGTTTGATTGGATATCAGACAGTCTTCCAAGGCCTGTCTCAACACCTGATTGAAAATGCCTGGGGAGAGTGCTAACCCTTGTGGTAATCTGGTGTACCTGAACTGCTGACCCTTAAAAGTAAATAACACTATATCACGGCAAGAAGGATGTAAGGGGATGCAAAAGAATGCATTGGCTAGATTGATGCAGGTAAAACAGGACTGATCAGGGGACAGGTAAGTCAAGGCCACATACGGGTTAGGAACTGGTATTGTAGGAGTTAACAAGATGTCATTTATTGCCCCCAGATCATGTGCCATCCGGTATTTTCCTGTCCCTTTCTTTTCTACTGGCAGAATGGGAGTATTCCATTCCAAGACAGATGGTTTTAAAACCCCTACCCTTATTAGCCCTTCAGTAGTGTCAGAAATACCCTGTTCTGCCTCAGGCTTGGTACTCCTTAACCCAGATTGGGAAATCAGCGGCTACCTGAAACTGCACAGGTTTGTTTGTCGCAGTTTGTTAGTCCAACGTCCGTTGGACCTGTGGCCCAAAGTGCATCAGGCATTTTATTAACGATAGTGGCAGCCACTGGATGATCTGTCATCTCCCGGCCATGATGCCTGGAAATCTGTTGGTGTTGTAGTATAACTACATCACTTGTGTCTACTGTAATTGCATATATATTGCAACTGGGGGAGTGGGCCAGCTGGGGTATTTTTGTGTCAAACCAGTCCTTGCTTTTAATGGCTTTTTTGACCATCGGCCCAAGCTCTTTAGCCTGGTGCCCTGGGTGTAATGCCAGTGAGACATGAGGGACAGCTTCCTCTCCCATCATGAACCACTGTCTCTGTTTAGGGGTCAGGTCAACGGCCGCCGCGATAATGACTTTTGATCTAATGTCCCAAATTTGCCCCAGATAACAATCTGAATGATTCCTATCATAAAACAGTGTGACATGAGGGGGATCCGGGGCCGGGACATACGGTTCAAGCAAGGTGATCCACGGCTTCCAGGCCAGGTAGGCCATCAGAATTACAGTGTGCGGGAGTTTCAGGCTGAATCAACCCCCAGTATATGTCTGCTACTTCGTCCATAACAGGTTTCATCAGATACTGTCCAGTGATGTCACTGCCACCAAAACATGCAATGTTTGTGCCATTGAGGAAATTCACACTCAGGCCTTTCGCCGAGCACATTACTGTAGCTCCACTTTTAATCAATAAGTCTCTACCCATGAGATTCATAGGTGAAGATGTTGCACAGATGAATGAGTGTTCCCTGCCTTGTCCCCCTACTTAAACTCGAAGGGGAATTGTGAGGCGCAGACGTTCACATTTCCCAGAGAAACCCACCACACTGATATACTCTCCCCCCAACTTGGTGGAAAAGTATGAGTCCTTGAGAGCAGATTGTGATGCTCCAGTGTCCACTAGAAAAAGCAGTTCATGGTGTTCAGTGATGATGGACAGCATGAGGTCTGCTAAATTCATGCTGCTTGGGTCATTCTCAGGGGTGTGTCAATAGGTCAGGTTCGGGTTGGCATCCCTCTCCATCATGGGATACTGACCCATGATGCTGGGGCTGCACCAGGATTAGGGGCGTAAAATCCTGTGCCTCTACCTCATCCCCTGGGGGGCAAGCGGTTCTGTGGACACTCTTTTGCCCAGTGATCTAACTGTCCACAAATAATGCATCCCTCTTGTGACCCATACACTGCACCTGGTGCCCTTGGACCCCCATTACCGTCCCCGACGAGCATACCCCAAGGAACCCCTCAGCCATGGCCTTCCTCTAGTCATGTACCCTCCTCTGCCCCCAGGTGGAGTCTCACTCCATCCGCTCTGTTGGACAGGCTGTGCTTCCTGTGGTGTCCCTGCAACCATGACCTTCACCACCTTCTTTTTATCATTTACATTTTGTCTGCCCTCCCCCACCTGCAATTTAAGCAGCTGTGTCTTTAATTCAGTTAGATTATCTTTTTGTTTCTGGCATTTCTCCTGGGCTCTAATGAGGTGATGTATTAAATGTTTATGCTAAACATGAGCATCACTCCTGGCCAATTGGGGTTGGCCATCATTGTGTCCTTTACATTGGATGGAATCCCAATCTAATACAGCTTTTCTATACCATTCCTGATGAACTCCCTGTTTGCCTGGGTGATGGCCGGTGTATTTTATCCAGTCCTTGGTACATTTAGTACAATGTATTCTCGAGGGTTCTGGTCAGTTTCCCACTTTAATTTAGGCACTGCGGCCCCGCTTGACAAAGGATACTTTCCCCTCATTGCATTCCCCAGTCCTGTGGACACCTGAGTAAACCTTGTCGCATCTGCCAGCCAGGTGGTCCCTGCATCTTCCTCTAACTCTCTAAGTTCAGATAGGGTCATACATCTCGCTACCACTGCTCTAAAATCACCTAAAGCTAATGTCTGACCTGCAGTCAGCGAGTTTAGCTTAGACAACCACAAACCTCCTCCCTCAGACATGGGTGGTAATTTATCAACCAGGGCCTGAAGATCCCTTATAGTAAAAGGCTTATATCTCCTCTCCCCTTGACCCACTGCTATGAGAGGCATCATACCCTGGCCTCCTGTCTCTCAGAGCTTACAGCAACATCCTGTTCCCTTATCTGCTTACTACTGCTCCTCAAATGCATACCCAGTGATGCACACTGATTACTGCCCTCGTATTGCTTTCTCTGACCTGCTGCTTCCTTCTGAATACAAGCTGTCTCTTCCCATTTACCCTGTACTTCACATCTCATCATCCCTGGTCTCCCTGGCTGAGTTTAAAGCTTCTCATCCCACTCCCCTTTCACTGAGAGACTCACATCTCCTTTCTCCGTCCTTTTACCAGAAGTTTGAAAATCCCCATTCAAAAGTTGACACTCACACTCCTCCTCTGCCTCACGCTGACACCTATCTATAAAAGGTTCATATTTATCTAGTCTGTGTCTGCCCTGCTTGACTGGTTTCTTTTTACGTTTGTATTTTTTTCTCCTAATTAAAGGAGGTATGGGACATATGTCCCCTCTCTCTCTCCACTCTCTGAGTCCTCTGAGGACTCTTCATCGGCTGAGGATTCCTCTGTGGAGTCTCCACAGGAATTCTGAGTATTTTCTATCTGAAGTCGGCCACTTTCTATCTGTAATACTGGATATAACCCAGAGAGATGAGGGGGAGCACCAGCCTCTGCCCGTTCTCCTCCTTTCTCTCCCTCATACGGTGGGGGTTCATCTCTGCTCTCACTTGGCTCCTTATTGAAGTGACTCACACTCTGCCACCACACCCCCCACTTCAAACCAATATATCCTCTGCTCCTCAAGTTTATCAAATTTACACTTCCCTTTAAATAAATCACCTGCACTCTCTATCTCCTCCTCTGCTGCATCCCGTTTATCCCTGTGCTCTATAGCTTTCTCCCTAATCCAGGTTCCCAGATACTTACAATAATCTAATTTTCCTCCCTTCTCTTTTATTAATTCAGTCAACTTTTGACCCTTGACCCCATTGAACATGTATTCTCTTTTTCTTTTCCTTTAATAAACCTTCAGCTGGCTTTCCCACATTACGTATGTTTCCCCAAACTTACCCATTTTCCAGGAACCCACTCATCATCATTAAGCTCCCTGTCAAACTCCCTATCCATAATTCACTTTTAACCTTGTTTCCCTTTCTTTCCCTTGGTTAACTTCTTATTTACTTCTTAAAAGTTTGCTTACCTGTTCCGCTGCTTTAATTTAGTTTGCAATACGTCCATCACTACTTCTCTCTCTAACACTAGGTATTTCGTTAACACCACAAGGTTTCCATACCTAGGTGAGGCTTTTCGTGACCCCAACCACAATTCTGAGATTTCGGGGGTCCTGAATTCCCTGGGACTCTCTCACCCAGCCATCACGCTGGACCTATCGTCTCGTCAGGCGATAGTGGGGTGGCCAAACCAAGGACACAAATACACTTCTTTAAACTTTTACCCTATATACTTCTTTAAACCTTTATTCTATACACTTTTTTAAACCTTTAACCTTTACCTTTTAATTTACTGTCCAGTCTAATTTACAGATTCTTACGGGTAGACACTGATAGTTACTAATTTAAATTAGTCAATATGCAGAATTTAATAATAGGTTTCTGTTATGTCCGGCCAGCGCAACACCTGCGTCCACCGTAAAATCTAGGTTCTCGAATGCGGCTTCACACGCATCACATCGGGGTCACCAATTGTCGCAGCGTATACTTTTTGATGCGTGGAAGAAAGACTGGATACATTGGGTGCACTCTTCAAACCTTTAATGAACAGAGATCTCTGGAGATGTCACTTCACAGCGCAGTGCGAGTGAGATATGACAGGCAGTTGTTACACACACACCTATATCCTCCATTGACTTCCTCTATTGATAAGCTGTAATTTTCAATGTTTTATTTGATGATGTCAGCATATTTTCTGCTCAGGATGTTATTATTGTTTTGCATTTTTGCCAACCGTTTGGACATAATATCTATAGTCAAACAGTGGCCTTCGGGAGTTTCCTATTTTCACCTTGTGACTGGGTTCATGTCCTTTTTATCCTGTGACTGAGTTCATGTCCTTTTAATATGAGAATTGACCTTTCCCAAGCAAGCATGACATGTATATTCTTTGGCAGTAAAGCAATATACTTATTCAAAAGACCCATATAATTCCAACATAACCTAATATATTTCAAAAAGCAAACTTTCTCAGTTTCAAAATTTAAAATGTAATCTTTGTATCATTTGAAATTAAATATAGATTTTAAGTAAGTTGCATATATTTGCTTTTTGTTTTTATTTATATTTTGCACACACTTAAATCTCTGACAAAATCCTCTCTGCTGGGCACTCGGCTCTCTTCTGCGCTTCCTCTGGGGTGCAGAAAAGTGAATTTTCCAGAGCAAATTTTCAACCTGAATTTAATGTAATTTGAAATCCTCGACAGAAATCCAAAAGTGAAATTAAGAGACTGAAATAATATCCATTGAATAATAAATGTGATTTTTTTAAAACAATGATTTCCAAATTAATATGGGTTACTGAATATATTTTAATTGAAATTCTCCACCGTGATGACATTATTTGTATGGGTAGAGAGCTCAAACTTTTCACTGTTAGAAAATACTAACTGTTTAAATTGTACAAAACAACATAAGCAATTTTTTATTAAGTATTCATTCAGTTATTTTTATTCAATCTGGTATTTTACTTCAAAAACTTTTCATTGAAATAGTTCCTATGTTCTTTTATGTCTGCTGATGTGCTGCATGTGCTCCAGATATAATAAGAAACAATAAAGCAAACATCTCTTTAAAGATTTCCACAACAGCTAAATACTTAAAAAATGTACACACACTTAATTGACTTTAAAAGGAAATTCATTTTCCATTCATTTGATAAAATAAATAAGCAGACATTTCTGTTATTGTATTTGCTAAACACAACAATATCATATATGTTGAATTAATTTCTTTGCTTAATCATTTCTTTGATAGTTGTGTGTGTGTGTGTGTGTGTGTGGGTGGGTGCGTGCAGAAAATGTGCTTAATATTTTCAGTCAGACAACGGTCCACCATCACATCCTCTTTGACTGGGACTGTGAATTTATTTGTCTACACTTCGGCCATGACCGGACCAAACACCTTAGCTACCTAGAATTCACCCAGTTTCTTCAGGTAATGAGCATTTAAAACCATGGTGTAATTTTATATGCAATAAAAATTGCAATCCCTGCATGACTACATGTTAAAATTAGAAAATATTGTCTAATACATGGATGAAAGGGGCTGCTTTATTTAAAATACAGGGTATCAAACAATATTATTTCAGGCTTAATACATTTTTGCATATAAATTAAACATTTTAGTATTTTTTTAAATGCATTTTAAACATGTAGCAAATGACATGTAAATGATTTAAAATACAGCTGTTGTATTTTCTGCCTTTCCCGTTACTCTTTTGATTGAAATATAGTCTCCCTGACATTCTTATTGATGTAAGAGCTGCAGTTGGAGCATGCCAGGCAAGCCTTTGCACAAAGACAAAGCAATCTGGAGCAATCTCAGCTATGGACTTTAGTGATATAATGTCCACAATCAGACACCATATGCCGACATCATTTGTTGAGGAAAATCTGGTAAGTCTTATTTTGTCTCTGTGGGTGTGTTCTGGTGTGTTTTTGCATGTGTGTGAGCTATTAAAACAATGCAATAGGAATAGAGTTAAATAATTCAAGTCATATGTGCAAGTCTTCATAATCATATTCATTGTAGTGTGATATGATGAATGTGTATTCATTTGTAATAAGAAAATTGATTTTAAATACCCAAACTTTAGCTGTTTCAGAGACATCCCCAAGCCACACCAAGCCAATATTGGAATTTCAGATAAGCTTTTCAGCAAGAACTGGCTCCAAATTGGTGCCTGAAGGTCTGTGTCAGAGAGTCATAAAACTGACACTACAGACACACAGACCCAACCTGATTAAATGTCCTCTCACATATCTTGAAAGACTGTTAAAACCAAAAGAAACACATATTCCTTAATTCCTAAGTTTACCTGGTGAACAAGTTGTATATGGATAAAACTGGGTGAAATTAATTCCATTTGGACAATCAAAATGGGTGGGATTAATTTACATGTGTTTAAAATCATTTCGTTTTTATATTAACTTGTAGGAACCAAGGTAGCCACATACTCTGTGTGTTATTTTGTTAAGAATTATGTAAAACATGGTTTGTCTTAATGATATTACTTTGTGTAACATATAATCTTTTATATTGCAAATGTATGATTCAGGATTCTGGGATGGTCAGGAATCGTCTTCAAGTCTTTGTCTTGTCAAGTGTCATAAATTTTATGTGATGTCACTGCCAAGGTACAGGAAACAGCCAATCAGAAACAAGAGAGGCTCCAATCCTCAACCCTGAGGACCAATCGGGGATTAAAGGTGGGTTTTCTAAATTCTGGTTAAAAACTCAGTGGCACGATATCTAAAAAAAAAAAAAAAAGAGAGAGAGAGAGAGAAGCCCTTCACACTTTTTCTCTTTTTAAGCCTTTTTCAAGGCTGAAGAGAGAAATGACTCAGGTTTTGAAATGACTCTCCAGCTCCCTGCAGGCGTCAGACTCTTATGGCTTTCTTAAACAGTCTTGGGCCCCTCAAGCGTGGTCCAGATAGAACAGAAGTTCTATTTAAATTTTATATCTTGTAGAAAACTATAGTTTAAGAAAAGCTATAGTTTAACTCCAGCAAAATTCAACGCCACACCCAGAGCATTGAAGGAGACCTCAGACCCTCAAAGTAATGACAAAGCTTCCAGACCAGCAACAGAGAAGACGGCCACACACACCCTCAGAATGACCTTCTGAAATGAGGCCCAGGAGAGACCGGCATGGATGTGTCTCACACAAGGCGGCAGGTCAGCAATGATGGAGAATCCCCACAGAGAACTTCAGGACACCAGCTCCGGTGGAGGGGTGGCCATGTCTGAAAAGGTGGAGAAAAGGAACACCCACGGCTGCAGTTCGCCAGGAAGTTGCGCCAGAAAGCACCACACGTCAGCGACATACTCCCAGTCCATCTCCCGGGATACGTAAATTCACATGGTTTCATTTCTTCATAGCTCAGGAGTGGTGATGAACTCTTGCTGGGATAAGCTATAGTGCTTTTAGAATTTAGGGTAATTATCATAGAGACATTCCCTCATATATTAATCTCCCTGCTCCCTCATGTATCACTGTAATCTATTTCATTATATGAATGTATAATCAAAATTCATTATTTGATATTACATTTAATAAACCAGTTGAGTGATAAAACCAATCCTTGGTTATTTGTTTGTGTGCACCTTTCTTGTACGGAATTATTACTTTTAGTCCAAATTCAATTTCAGAGCCAAGAACCTACAGCAGGTCAATGAGCATAATTCAATAATAATAATTAATTCTAGCTAATTCTCTTATATAATATTGTAGTGGAGTATTGATCAAATCAAATGAAGAAATGAAAGATTCTGAGGGGGGAACTCTCCTCTCTAACCAGGATCTTCGTCTGCGACAGAATCCACATTCCACAGACCGCGGGGGTGCAAAGACCCTGCAGTCCCCCCCACACACACGCACACACATAAGGTCTACATCAAAAGACGAACCAGGACACCTGGCCCCCGGCCCCCTTCCTCTCTTCAGAAATTTAAAGATAACAAACTTTTACGATGCTTTTAAGAAACAGGAACCTCAAACAAAGGGGGGAGTTATAATCTCGTTTTATGACGAAGTGGCACCTAAATGTCTCTCGTTATCTCCCACGGGAATCAGCAGATGGTTAGAAGGGGTGACCTCGGTTTGAACCCCCATTGACTAATCCGCACCGAACCAACGGCATGGACCAACAGCGACCCCAGGTGGATGTTTGCGAAATCACGTCTCGCCTAAGGCCGTCTAAATACATAATGGACTTAATGAAATTTTAATAAGTATGTTTATGCAATATGTATGAATGTCACTCTCTGTGTCCTCAGATGAACGTCCACCTTCTAATGAAATGATGTGTATTACTGTTTCTATCATGAAAGGAAGTTTCTGTCTCTGATTAGAAAAACGAATTAATATCTTCTAACATAATATTGTAAATGGGACGTAAACACGATGTACCCAAGATAAAATCTTATGTAAATGTTTGATATTAATAATCCAGGACACTCATTGTGATATGTTACTAACATGTATAAGAAATTTCGATACGCGAAATTTCTACCTTTTCTGTTTGAATCTCTGGTCCAAATCTTCCCCCTCTTTTCTCTTTCGGAAGGCGAGTCACGTGAGCCTCAGACTCGCATCCAATCAAAGAAAGGACACCTCCCAATAGGGCGTGACCGCGCTGGCTTTGAAAAGAGGACGTCGACTCATTTCTCGCAGCTCAGAAGCTCAGCTCAGCTCAACACGCTCTTTCTTTCTCTAAATTCACCTTCTTAACTTCCGCTTAATTACGTTCATTTTCTCTAAGCTCTCTCTCTGACTCTTAACTTCGTTTCCACTCTGAACGCCTGCACGCGTTCTCTTTGTCTTATCTCTTCAAGCTCCAACCTCTCCAAGCGAGAAGTTTTCTCCTCACGACGACAAACAAAAGACTTTTGAAGAAATGTCACTAAGGAGATGTCTTGAGTTAGTTAGTGTGAGAAAGTCTACGAGTACGTCGAATGATTTGAATACCTTCTTTTCTTTTAATTGTGTTTTTGTTTTATCGCCCATCGAAGTTTGATCTCACGAGTGATCAAAGCAGGTGAAACTTATTCGTGGCCAGAATAAGATATCACCCTTTTAGATTAGTTGATAGCGGATATATTAGCGTTTATAAGCTGACTTCTGAGGGCACTACTTCTGGAGAATCGAGCAACGAGCTAACACTCTGAAGAAGCCACTCCACTCTGGGGAGAGACCAGCCACGCCTGCAATTCTCCGAAAAGGGGAACTCTCGATCGACGCCGCCCCGCCTGAGGCCGAGAGTGTCTGACTCAACCGGGAGTGAATCTCCTTCACAAGCGGGCCTGTCTTTCACGACGCGGGAAGGACGAGAAACAACCCCTAGAGCACGGAGGTTAAAACAGCAGGACGCAATGGCTCGGTGAACAGGCAAACGAGTAAGCCAGCTAAATTCTCACATTCTCCAGAAGCTGATGCCTAATTAAGTCCCTTTATAAATTTATACGTAATCAAGCCTCAGTTAGCAACATTTTAGTCACAAGTCATAGTGCCTAGCTTATCTCTAAAGTCAAATCGGCTTCCCCTGCATTGATGCCGTGAGATTACAAGATTATGCTATGTTAATTAAATATCCTCCTTCCTTTTGTTAATAAATATCTTCATTATTTGAAATTACAGTGTGTACAGTCTGTTCATTAAAATCTCTGAAAATCCTGAAGATCTCACTTAGCTTGACTATTATTTATTCTCAAACTAATTAGTAACGTTTTAATTGCTTAAGCCAATTATAAACTTTAATTGCTATCATTAGTCAAATATCAGTAATTATAAGAGTTTGAATAAGGTCAACGCTATAAACACAATATATAAATATATTTCATATATATATTTACATATATATCACGGTGTATGATCAAAAAACCAACATACACTACAATATGTAAAGTCATCTAACATGTCCAAGCTAAAATTGGACAGGTAAAGACACTACATATTATTTAATGGCTCCCAAACATGGAGTTTACCAAAATGAATTAAATAATTAATTATTAATCAAATAATAATTTTCCTAAAATTCTTCCAGTTGGACATGGCTGGTATACCTCCAGTGGGAGGCGTCCAGGAGGCATCCTGATCAGATGCCCAAACCACCTCAACTGACTTCTCTCAACGCGAAGGAGCAGCGACTCTACTCCGAGCTCCTCCCTAGTCACTGAGCTCCTCACCCGATCACGGAGAGTACGCCCAGCGACCCGTCGGAGAAAGCTCATTTCGGCCGCTTGTATCCATGATCTTGTTCTTTCGGTCATTACCCAGTGCTCATGACCATAGGTGAGAGTGGGGACGTAAAATGTCTGGTAAATTGAGAGCTTTGCTTTATGGGTCAGCTCTCTCTTCACCACAACGGTGCGGTACAGTGACCGCATTACTGCAGACGCTGCACCTATCCTACGGTCAATCTCACCATCCCTCTTCCCATCACTCGTGAACAAGAACCCGAGATACTTGAACTCCTTCACTTGGGGCAGATTCTCACCCCTTACCTGAAGGGAGTATGCCATCTGTTTCCGGGAGATAACCATGGCCTCAGACTTGGAGGTGCTGATCCGCATACCGACCGCTTCACACTCGGCTGCAAACTGCTCAAGTGAACGCTGGAGGCCTCCGTGTGAAGAAGCCAGAAGAACAACATCATCCGTAAAAAGCAGAGAAGCCACCTCCTGAACTCCTCGACGGAAGCCCTCCTGCCCCAGGCTACGCCGCGCCACCCTGTCCATAAATATCAGGAACAGGAGCGGAGATAAGGCACAGCCCTGATGGAGTCCAATGCCCACACAGAACAAGCTTGACTTACTACCAAGGATGCAAACACAACTCAAACTCTGAGAGTACAAGGACCATACGGCTCGCCGGAGCGACCCTGGCACCTCATACTCCCTAAGCACCTCCCACAGAATCTCTCAGGGAACACGGTCATATGTCTTCTCCAAATCCACAAAGCATGTGTAGAGTGGAGTAACAAATTCCCATGCCCCCTCAATCATCTGTGAAAAAGTAAAGAGTTGGTCCATAGTTCCACGGCCAGGACGAAATCCGCATTGTTCCTCCAAAATCCTAGGTTCGACTATCGGATGGATTCTCCTTTCCAGCACCTTGGCATAGACTTTCCCCGGGAGGCTGAGAAGTATAATGCCACGATAATTGGCACACTTTATCCAGTCCCCTTTTTTGAAAATAGGAACCACCACCCCGGTTTGCCAATCCAAAGGCACCGTTCCCGAGGTCCATGCAATATTGTATAGGCGTGTCATCCAAGACAGCCCCACAGAATCGAGTGCCTTCAGTAACTCTGCGCGAATCTCATCAACTCCTGGAGCTTTGCCACTGCGAAGCTTTTTCACCACTTCAGTGACTTCAGCCAAGGAAATGGAATCTGACCCCCCAGACACTTCTGGCCCTACCTCCTGCACAGGAGGCATGTCTCTCGGGTTAAGGAGCTCCTTCCAACGCCCAACAATACGCTCAGTCGAGTTTCACCATCCTTGCTAAGCACAGCTTGGACAGTGTCCCCCCTCCCACTCCTGAGCGGTCGGAGTGTTTTCTAGAACTTCTATGAGGCCGCCCGGAAGTTATTCTCCATGGCCTCTCCAAACTCCTCCCATGCTCTGGATTTTGCTTCAGCAACTGCCACAGCTGCAGCCTTTTTCGCCTGCCGGTACCCATCCGCAGAATCGGAAGTTCCCAGAGCTAGCCAATCCTGAAAAGCCTCCTTGTTCCGCTTGACAGCTTCCCTCACCCCTGGTGACAATCCAACAGATTCTTGGGTTGCCGCCATAACAGGCACCAACAAGCTTTTGACCACAGCTACATGCAGCCACTTCCACGATGGAGGTCCGGAACAGTGGCCATTCAGACTCCATTCCCCCTATCTCCTCCGGAACATGTGAGAAGTTCTCTCTGAGATGAGAGTTGAAATCCATCCGGACAGAGTTATCTGCCAGCTTTTCCCAGCACACCCTCACTATATGTTTGGGTTTACCAGGTCTGTCCGGCAGCTTTCCCTGCCATAGGATCCAACTCACCACCAGATGGTTATTGGTTGACAGCTCAGACCCTCTCTTTACCCGAGTGTCCAAAACATACGGCCTCAGGTCAGAAGACACAACCACAAAGTCGATTATTGACCTTTGGCCCAGAGTGCTCTGGTACCAAGTACACTTATGAGCAATCTTATGTTCGAACACGGTGTTCGTTATGGACAAACCATGGCTAGCACAGAAATCCAACAACATCACGCCGTCTGGTTTAGATCAGGCAGTCCGTTCCTCCCAATCACTACTCTCCAGGTTTCCCAGTCATTGGAATCCCCTCTAAAACTCCACTCACTGCCTCCAAGAAGGCCAAATACTCTGAGCTGCTGTTCGGTGCATACGCACACACAACAGTCAAAGTTTTCCTCTCTGCAAGTTGGAGCCGCATTGAGGTGACCCTCTCGTTTACTGGGACAAACTCCAGCTGTACAGGCGCCAGCTGTACAGATACTTGTGAGTATCTCCACACCCGCCCGGTGCCTCTCACCTTGTGCAACTCCTGAGTAGGAGAGAGACCAACCCCTATTGAGGAGTTTGGTTCCAGAGCCTACACTGTGTGTAGAGGTGAGCCCAACTATATCTAGCTGGTATTTTTCAACCTCATGCACCAGCTCTGGCTCTTTCCCCCCTAGTGAGGTTATGTTCCACGTACCAAGAACCAGTTTCCGCTGACAAGTTCCACGACACCAGGGCCCCTTGGCCCCCGCTTTGTGCCCGATGGGCATTGCACCGCACCCCTACTCTGGATCTTGCGGGTGGTGAGCCCACATGATCCTCCCATGTTGCCATTTCGGGCTGAGCCCGGCCGGGTTACGTGGGCTGCAGTGGCGATTGCTCTAAGACTGCAAGGGAAGCTCAGCTTCCCCTAAAATGTCAAAAAATAAGTGATCAAATATATACTGTTGTGTGTACATGTCAGTGAATAAATATGCACTACAGCGTGATTAACTTTTGTTCAGAATCAGCTTCTTATCACTGGTAAAGACACGGCTTTCCTCTCAATCATTCGTGCACATTAACAGTAATTTAAACAGTGAGGACGCTGAGCGTCCACAGAGTTCAATGAAGAAGCAGCGAAGTGCAGGGAAACGAGACGAGTGATTGGATAAATGCTGGGCTTTGTCCCGCCCATCGGACGCGCAGCGTCTCTGGGGCAGTGGGCTGGCATCGGCTGGCCCGGACGCTCAGCTTCTGCAAGGTGATTGGATGATCTGTCTGAGGCTGAATTCCTTTTTGATTGACAGCGAAATGAGCGAATCAGCGATCCTTTGGTGTAAAGATCCGAGGGAGCATTACATTTTCGTTCTGTTCTGCGTTGAACCAGACTTTCTTAATCCTCTTAGCGGCATTTTCTTTGCTAAAAACGACTAGTGACAAATCAAGCTTCTATTTCTGGTGGGTTTTTTTGTAGCTGCTTGTGTTTGGAGACTGACTTCTATCACTCTTTCTGACTTCTATTGCAGTTTCTGTCCAGCGGGTGCTGCTGAGCCCCTCCACCGTCACAAAGCACTCACAGGCGGACACACTTCACATGAGCCAAGGCCGTTTAAGCAGCCTAGCTCTGCTGGCCATTGAGAGGACACTAGTCAAGTCCCTGGAAAAGACGCCTTGTTGGTACGACAGGGTCACAGATCATTTTGTTGAAAAGGAACGGAGGGTAGAATTTACGTATAAATAAACCGACACATTTTATGATGTAGGCCGAAATTGAGCTTCCCCTCCTTGAAAGACCAGCATCCGCCACTGGTGGGCTGCCTGGCCACCAGGCGCTCGCCGTTAGACACTACGCCCAGGCCTGGCTCCAGGGGTAGGTCCCAGTGACCCTCTCCTGGGCAGGGTACACTGAATTTTAATGGGTGTACTCATAGAGATGCTTTTGGATCATGTTTGTCTGGATTTTCACTCCAGACCTGTTCGCCACGGGAGACCCTACTGGGAGCTAACAGCTCCCGACGACATAGCCCTGGAGGTCATGAGACCACACAAGTCCTTCCGCCATGACAAGGCCCTGATCCAGGAAGGGTATATATATATATATATATATATATATATATATATATATATATATATACATATATATAGGCAAGGCAAGGCAAGGCAAGTTTATTTATAGAGCACCTTTCATACAGAAGCAATTCAAAGTGCTTTACAGAAAAAGAAATTACATTAAAAGCCAGAGTAAAATCATAAATTCCAATAAGACAATTACATAAAAAGAGTAAAATGATTAAAATGATTAAAACAATTTAAAATGACAATAAATGAAAAGAAATAAAAGAAATAAAATGCCGTTACAGAAAAGTGCAGAATATTTTAAACTGAGCTGTAAGCCTGCTCAAACAGGAGTGTTTTAAGTCTTGATTTAAATGTGTCTAACGTTGGGGCACTTCTAATATTCTCAGACAGCTGGTTCCATTTAAAAGTGGCATAGTAGCTAAACGCTGCCTCTCCATGTTTAGTTTTGACCCGAGGCAGGACTAACTGACTAGTTCCTAAAGATCTGAGATCTCTGCTCGGCTCATATCTCTGTAGCAGATCTGATAAATACACTGGTCCTACCCCATTTAAACATTTATAAACCAGTAATAACACCTTAAAGTCTATTCTGTAACAGACTGGTATCCAGTGTAAGGATTTGAGGATGGGGGTGATATGATCTCTTCTCTTGCTCCGAGTGAGAACTCTGGCAGCTGCATTTTGAATCAGCTGAAGATGTTTAATGGTCTTTTTTGGAAGTCCAGCTAAGAGACCATTACAGTAATCAATCCTGCTAGAAATAAAAGCATGGATAAGTTTCTCCAGGTCTGGATTAGTCAGAAAATCTCTAATCTTACTGATGTTCTTAAGATGGTAAAATGCTGATCTAGTAACCGCTTTAATATGACTACTAAAACTGAGATCTGAGTCCATTAATACACCAAGGTTGCGAGCCAGTTCTTTAGATTTGAGGGCTCTCGAGTCCAGATACGTAGCCAATCTTTGTCTCTCAGTGCTATTCCCAAATAGTATAATCTCAGTTTTATCTTTATTCAGCTGCAGAAAATTGTGTCCCATCCAGTTTGTGATGTGTTCAAGGCACTTGCTTAATAAGTCAACTGGGCCAGAGTCGTTTGGGGACAGGGCCATGTAAATCTGAGTATCATCTGCATAGCTGTGATAGGACAGCCCATAGTCCTGTAGAATCTGGCCAAGAGGAAGCATATATAAATTAAATAAAAGTGGACCAAGAATAGAGCCCTGGGGGACACCACAGGTTACTGGCATGTTCTCTGAAATATTATTTTCTATTTCTACAAAGTAGTTCCTGCCTTCCAGGTAAGAAATGAACCACTTCAGGACTGTTCCTGAGAGTCCAACCCAGTTTGCGAGTCTATCTATAAGAATCTTATGGTCAATGGTATCAAAGGCAGCACTAAGGTCAAGAAGTAATAGAAGAGATACCTTTCCAGCCTCTGTATTTAAGCGGATGTCATTAATTACCTTGATTAGAGCAGTCTCAGTGCTGTGATTAGACCGGAACCCAGACTGGAATTTGTCTAGGCTACTGTTAATGGACAAGAAACTAGTGATTTGCCTGAAAACTATTTTCTCAATGATTTTGCCAATGAACGGTAAATTAGAAATTGGCCTGTAGTTACTTATCTGAGAAGATTCTAAATTGTTCTTTTTTAGAAGAGGCTTTACAACTGCAGTTTTTAGTGAGCTCGGAAAAACCCCCGACATGAGTGAGGTGTTTACAATGTGGAGTATGTCTAGTGCTATAGTGTGAAACACACTCTTTAAAAAATTGGTTGGTAGTGTGTCAAGACTGCAAGTGGATGATTTGAGATGATTAACTGTGTCAATTAAAATATTACTATCAACAGTACTGAACTCTGACATTTTAACTAAGGAGTTTTTATGAGGTGATGGAGAGGGTACAGACTCATTGTTGGATATAGATGTACTAATCGCTTGTCTGATATTCTGGATTTTAGTGTTGAAAAAGAATGCAAACTCATTACATCTCTCAGTTGATACTAATTCAGGGGCCATCGGTGTGGGTGAGTTAGTAAGTCTGTCGACCACGGTGAAGAGGATTTTGCTGTTGTTAGTGTTATTGTTGATGATGCTAGAGAAATAGGATTGTCGTGTTTTGCATATTGTCGCGTTGTATTGACGTAGCCTATCTTTGTAGATTTCTTTGTGAATATGAAGACTTGTTTTACGCCATCTGCGTTCTGCCTTGCGACACTCCCTCTTTTGGATTTGAACAACAGAAGCATTTCTCCATGGTGCTTTCTGTTTGCAAGACATGGCCTTCATTTTAACTGGCGCAATCTCATCCATTACACTGACAATTTTTGTATTAAAACTATTCAGGAGATCATCAACAGAGTTGGATCGTTCACATGGTGTAGTGCACATTTTACTCATGAAAAGTGTAGCTGTGCAGTCCTTTATAATCCTTTTCTTGACACAAACTCTTCTATCTCTGATGACTGGTGAGGCCCACATATCAAAGAACACACAGTAGTGATCTGACAGTGCGACGTCCTTCACAGTCTCTGATATGTTGAGACTCTTTGAGATAACAATATCCAGCGTGTGACCATGACAATGAGTACTCCCTGTAACATGCTGTGAAAGGCCAAAAGAGTCCAATATGGCAAGTAGTTCCTTGGCAAAACAATCCTTGGGATTGTCAATATGTATGTTAAAGTCACCAGCAATAACAAAATGGTCAAAGTCTGTAGAAATAAAGGACAGCATCTCTGTAAATTCATCAATAAAATTAGCACTGTACTTCGGAGGCCTGTAGACAGTTACTAGTAATATATGTGGTGTCCCTTTCAGAACTACACAGAGATTCTCAAATGTGAAGTCACCAAATGATAACTGCTTGCACTGAAAAGAACCATGGAACAAAGCAGCTAGACCTCCACCTTTTCTGCTGGCACGAGATGCATTTAAAAAATGAAAATCTGGAGGAGCCGACTCCAATAAAACAGTTGCAGCACTACATTCATTTAGCCAAGTCTCAGTTAAAAGTATAAAATCAAGCCCATGTGCTGTAATAAAATCGTTAATTAAGTGTGATTTGTTTGTGAGAGATCTGATATTTAGAAGAGCTAACTTAGTAACTCGTGCACTTTGCCACAGAATCTCTGTCTCACATTTTATATGCTGTAGATTGGCTACATTCACAGAATCTGACCTGAACTCTCTGTTCTTTCTCTCTCTGATAAGTACTGGAATGGGAGAGATTACAGGCATCAAAGGTCCAAGCTTGTTTTGAAAACATGTACTGCTGACATCATCACTGCAGCAGCCAGGACCTGAAAAACATCACTTTTCTTTGCCCTTATCAGCTGACGAAGCTGTGTGAAGCTCCTGCTGGCGATGGGGCCGTGAGCGAAGCTGCCTTTCCGGGGGTTGAGGAGCTTGTCTTTTCGGTTGAGGTGCTCTAGGTGGTGATGGAGTGTGATTATTCTTAGGGGACAGTCTGGGGGACTGCAGTGGGGACGTGGCAGTAGATGATGGTGGAGTAGAAGCTGGGGTGGTTCTTCTTTGCACCTGAGGGCTGGCTGACAGGGAAAGTGATAGCCTTGTCCCAGCCGAAACCAGCTTCTCCATGGCTGCTGGGAGGTTCAGGTGGGGTGATGTGGGGGGGGAAATAGAGGACATGGAGGATTCCTCTTGGGGATTTGGTGTCTCTGGCAGCTGATAGAGTTGGTCATTGCCACTCATGTCCAGTGTCTGCTGCTCCCTCAGGTCGTCCTCAGTGGAGAGAGGATGTTCTGGCTGTGACATGGTGTCATCAGCTTGTACAGGAGAGTTCCTGGATTATGATGCTGACGTGCCACCCCCAAGAGAAGTAGATAGATTGCACACTGAGAAAATGAGATTGTCTGTCAGAAGTTTAACACCCCTCTTGTTTGTGTGCAGTCCATCTCTCCTAAAAAGTTCTCTCTTCCCAAAAAACAAGTTAAAATTGTCAATGAAGTTCAGTCCATTTGACCTGCATCTGTTCTGTAGCCAGGTGTTTAATCCCAGTAACCTTGAGAACATATTGGTGCCTCCTGCAGGTAGAGGTCCACTGATGAAAAATTGTATGTTGAACCTACTGAGTGTGTTAATGAGGTCATTAAAGTCTCTTTTTAAAACTTCAGACTCCTGCTTGATAGTGTCATTCTTTCCAACGTGTACAATAATCCTCTTCACATTGGTGTACTCAGCCAGTACAGCTGGAAACTTTGCAGTAAGTTCAGGCACGGTGATGTTTGGCTCGCATCTCACTATGAGTTTTGGGTTTGTTACCCCATTAACAGTGTCATCTCCAAAGATCAGGGTGTCTGCAGTAGGTTTGTTAGAGTTTTGAGACTGACTGACACTTCTGGCACTTTCTGTGATGTGTTCACTGCGTTTGTGATTCTCACGAAGGGCATGCAGTGGTTCAAATCTGTTTTTCAGCTGAAGTGAATAAGACCGGTTTTCTGGTTTGGGTCTGTGCTGTGCTCTCTCAGCAGCAGTGTTAGGTTTAGCAGCTGAAATTCCTGGACCAGCTGTGGTACCAGGAGTAGAAGATGAGACTACAGAGCTATACAAAGCACGGCGCTTGGGTCTAGCTTCAATCTGCACCCATTGCCCGTCTCTAGTTGTACTCACAGCAGTGTTGCCATTTACTCTATCCTCAGGTCTAGATCTGTGTCCCTCCACTGTCCGCTGCTCCGTTAGGTCCTCAGCCCGCTGTCTGCTGCCTGTACTCCCACTCACTGTTACTCCTCGCGCAGGTCCGACATGCCAGTCCTTAAACTCTGATAACAGGTTCCGAAAATCCCTTTCCAAAGCTGACATTCTCTGTAGAAGTCCGTAGCAATTCTGACAGCACATGTGTTGAACAAAATGAAGAGGCATTTCACAAGTTTCTTCTACTGTAGCCTGATGAAATATTCTGGTTGTTGGAACAGTCCTAGTTCCTAGAGCAATCGCACTACTTTAAAAAGTATCAAAAGCAGAAAATATCCAGTTTTGGCTTCGTAGTGCTGCTGATTTGTGTATATTTAAAAGCTCAGATACTCTATCACAGGAAAAACAAGTCGGTTTTGAAAAAATAAAAGGAAAGAAATAGAAGATAGCAGAGCTAAGCAGCAAAGCGTCTGAACGGCAAGGAAGCAGGAAGCCCTTGCACACCAACTTATTGGTGTGATTTTCCTGCACAGGAATTATAAATTCTGATCACGATTATATTCAAAGCCCCACAATTAGAGCACCCATATATATATATATATATATATAATATATATATATAATATATATATATATATATATATATATATATATATATATATATATATATATATATATATATATGGGTGCTCTAATTGTGGGGCTTTGAATATAATCGTGATCAGAATTTATAATTCCTGTGCAGGAAAATCACACCAATAAGTTAAGCAGAAGCCTTGTGCTTCAGTGATAAGTGCGGCATCTGTAAGCAAGCACTGGCCTCACAACTGGTTCCTCCCACCTTAATCCCCTCTAATTCTTAACTAGGACCTGTTCCTAAATTAATCCTTGAATGTAAGCGATGATTGTCATTTCACTGTTGTTTTGATTTAATGATTAGTGTGAACACGCTTTTCATTTGTGAAATTATTAGGCTGCTGCCATGCGCCTAATTGTGAAGTAATACTGTGGGTTTATCTGCTGCGTCACTGTAATCGCATGTATAAAAATCGTATGACACACCCAGTAATTATAAAAGTCTGCGAATTCCAGCTTTTGATCGGCAAATTTTGTACCTCTAATATACGGCTTGTTAAAATACGTTTATAAATACAGGAATTGTTGTGAGCAGCGTTGATTCAACCCCTAAGCATTGGGACCGCGAATCCCAGCTGATAATTGCACGCAGAATCTCATGCCTCGAATGTGTAAAACAACGTGAATAGTGAACTCGCTCTAAAGCGGCCCACAAGGAAAGGTCCCTGTTCTTTTAAGACTGGCAATCGTGTGTTTTCCATTCAGTGTCCAAACTGAAATGGTTCCATTAAAGCCAAACCAGTGTACCTAACTCGGGGGGAGGGATTAAGTAAATAAGGTGTCGCCACTGACCTAGCAATGGAAACACCAGGAGCCCTGCCTTGTGCTATTGCAACTGAAGCCAATTTATGGTGCCCCCTATCACATGACTTGCGCTACAACATTTAAAGTTTCTCTGGTGCACCCTTGTGTAAGACCTGTGCTATTGCAACTGAAGTCAATTTATGGTGCCCCCTTTCACATGACTTGTGCTACTGCATTTCTCTGTTGCTCTGTTGTTTCTCTGTTGCACTATTGTATATGACTTGTGTAAGTGCAAGTTAATTAAAAGCGGTTGTCTTTCATATACTAAATTCACATGTAAATTGTTAGTTATTTTTGATGTACTGCTGCTATCTTTTACTCATTCTTCCATAAGTGGAAGTAACCAATTACTGATTATAAAATCTATATTGGTTGAGGTGAAATAAATTAAAACTGCATATCTAATTAAACATTAATTAGTATTAAATCTGACCAAGCATCAGTGGTAAAACCCCTGAATGAGGTGTATTTGAAATTAGCAAGCTCAACAGGAGCTACAGTGTCAGAATATACAGCCATGATCCACAGCGCTGAGCCCTCTCACATGGCAAATTTGATGTCACAGTTAATGGTCCTCCATTTACTGGAGGAACCTAAAGGCGAGGCCTTAATAAAGGTAGCCAGCCAAATGGCTACACTAGCAATAGAAAAACTTAAACACACTTTCCAGGATATAGAATTAGAAGCAGTGAACACACAAATGATGAGCCCAAAAATGGACATCAGAACATCATGGACATAGAACATCAGAAATGCTCGCAAAGAGCCTGATCAGTTAATGGCACTACAAGCAAAAACAACAGCAGAACTTGCTGCAGTCAAAGATTAACTCAAATGGTCTCAGCACCTGCAGCCAGAGACAGAAAGCAAGCTAAACATTGCTAAAGCAGAGCTAGAGGAGGTACGCTCACAGCTATTTAGCAAGCACCAGAGAACTACTCACATTCATAGGGAGCTGCAGAATCCAAAGTCCAAAGGTATCCCTGAATCACCTTTCCAAGCACCAACAGCCCCTATACCAGCTCCACCACTTGAGGCTAACAGAGTCCTCCCAAACACAGTTGAACATAGGTTCTCTCAGTTTAGCTCTGTGCCCTCAGCACAGTACCAGACTCCCTCCTACAGGGACCTGGACAGAATTGCGTGCCACATAACGCTCTTCGAGCCAAAGCTGGATGGCTCAAATGAAATCTATTCGTACCTAAAAGATATAGATTTCTTTTTCCAAAGGTTCCCCGGAGCCACGGTAGATGACAGAATCTGCCTGATCAGAATGACATCCAGCAGGGAAGTCAGCAGCTTTGAACAGCAACCTACTATGTCAGGAAACAATATGATGTGCTCTGTGATGCTTTGGAGAAGGAGTTCTCCAATCAGCTGTCATAGGCAGGACTGATTACAGCACTGCAAGTTAAACAACAAAGGCAGGAGTCACATCACCAGTATTATCACCGCCTTAGACAAGCTCATTTCGGGCCCCGAAATGAACCAGGAATGGAAGAAGAGTTGAATTTCAAAACACTGTTTGTCTAGGGGTTGCAGCATGTCCACGCACCTTGTCTAGCAGCTGTGTGACTTAACACTCAGAGGCTTTTTAAAAGACCAGCAAACTTTAAACCAATGGCCTGAAATGCCACAAAATTTTAGCCATTATATTCAGCCTTCTCCCATGGAGCTAGACAAAGCCCGTAGGGCTGAATCATGGTATCCAAAACCTGCTCCATCTCACTGGCTTACAGAAAATCAGGAGAATAATAAACCTTTACAATCCAATAGGAGTTATCCTCACTCCAGCCCTCACTGGTCAAGTGAAACCAACATCACTCAAACCCCTACATTAATCAGTTAATGTCAGGGCACCCTCAGAATAAATTCCCAGCCAGTAGGCATGAGAATCCAGCACCCAAATAAAATATGGTGGACCACGGATGTCCCCAAAACTCGCACACATGTGACGAAACCCTACACACAAGCCCCTAACTCGACTAACGAGAACAGGGATAAAAACTGGCCCCAGTTTGAAAGTTCAGATGATGTGAATGAGTCTGAAGTATCTGGAATTAGCACAGAAATTCCAGAAACCACTGAACAGGTGATTTCACACCTGCGTAAAGAGGAGCATCAGACAGCTGACCTCTTCTCAGACACGTCCCAAGGACCCCTGACTGGCACTTTTGACCAATTTAATAAGGGGGGTGAAAATCTCCTCTTAATATCATGGTTGTTCAAGGTGATCCACCTGCATCACAGTTCCTGGACCATTTAAAATAAAATGGGGGTGCTCGTAGATTACACCTGACCACAGTCCTGGAAAAGAAGCATGTACAAGAAGCTCTCTTGGACACTGCATCAGACATCACTCTGATGTCATCCACGCTCTTTGATGAAGTGTGGGCTGCAGCACACCACGCCCCACGGAGATTGCAGTTACAAAACTGTCCCCGCCAAATTGTGCCTTATTCATACACTGGTATTGAAATAAAGTCCATGGCCAGAGTGCTCATAACAATAGGACCCATAAGTCTGGTTCACCCTGTATACATTTACATTTATGCATTTGGCAGATGCTTTTATCCAAAGCGACTTACAAAAGAGGATCTAACATTCAAACTACAGCACAATTAATACAAATTACCTTACATTGAGTGTATATGCATAACTTGTGTATATGTGTCTCCTATTGAAATTATTCCCTTCCTTAATGGCAAGGACCTGCTCAACAGGCTTGAGCCACTGATTGACTTCAAGTGTTTGAAGATCTGGGCCCAGGTTCACAAAACCCAGCCCATCTCACACTCACATCACCTTGAAGCTCAGTCCTGTCATCTAAACACCAGGTCCACAGAGACTATTAACACCTTTGACACTCCAGCAATGAAAAAGGATGCCATGAGCCAGAGAATCTAAGCTCATGATGAACAAATGACTGTCCAAACAATAACAGTTCCTTTTCCTAACACCCATTCGGATCCCAAATGGCCTCCAGAAAGAGATAAATTAAAAGACCTTACAAACCAGGGTAACCACAAATACATTCAATGTGTTTGGAATTTTGATCCCATTCAATTCACAAGTAGGGATTAAAGTAAAACATCACATAGTCCAGCAAAATACATACAACACACAACAAGATAGGGACAGCTTGCAAAACCCCTCAGAGCCGCATTTGCAGTCAGTCAGCAGAGACTGGAAAAGAGCAAAAAGGGGATGCAAAAATGGTTATGACCAAAATGTGTTCCGTGAACGGCTGGAAAGGGGGACAAATTGCAAAAGTACACCTCAATTAAACTGGCCCAAAAGTCCATGAAAAGTGAGAAACAAGCTCATAAGCTTCTGCCACATGGGTCAGACCCTAAATCTTTCCCCCACCATTCATCCTTTATCCAGGAATGTGAATAAAGATCAGCAAAGCACTGACTTCAAATGGGTTCCTCACAACCAGATGGAACCTCACCAAATCACCATGGGACTTGTAGGGAACCCTTGTTATGTGTCACGCATGTCTCTCAGAACTCCAGATCCCAGAATGCATCAGACAGTCACATGACGCTACACCGTTCTCACTCACCGGAATTCTGATCATGAACACCTGTTTCTCTCATTATATAAGCTTCACTCACCAGTCTATGCTGAGTATTGCCGTGATTCACATCCGAATACAAAGCGTTCTCTATATACCTGTCTATCCTGAATCCAGGTTACCTACCTTATGCTCGTCTTTCAGTTTTCGTCCTTGTCTTGCCCCCTTGGATTTGTTTGCTCTCCGGTTCGTGAACTCTGCCTGGTTTTTCGACTACTCTTTTGGATTATCTCTGAGGTACTGTTTGTTTCCGGTATTCGACCCATCTGCCTGGCTTTTTGACTACTCTGTTGGATTATCTCTGAGGTACTGTTTGTTTCCGGCTTTCAATCCATGCTTGTTTTTGTTATCCCCTTTTGGATTGTTATTAATAAACTCTTTATACAACAACAACAAACAAAACAACAACAACTTTCGCAGGTATTGAAGAGCGTTAAAATCCTTACAACTTGCTTTCCTGCTCATAGTCCTAACCCTGAGCCTCCTTCGGTCCCTGTTAATGTCTCTTCGCATTATCCTGTCAGTAAGCCTGAAATGTTTGAGGGTAATCCAGCCAAATGTAGCAGATTTTTGTTACAGTGTTCTATATTTTTTGAGAACACACCTCCAAGTTCCAATAAATCCAAAATAACTTTTCTGATGTCACGCCTTACGGGTAAAGCACTCGACTGGGCCACTGCAGTATGGAACAATATTATGAATAAAACTTATCCCGAGTTTGTGACTATGTTCCGGGAGGTGTTTGATCACGCTAATGAAGCTCAATCCAACGGTGAAATCCTTCTAACCCTTAAGCAGGGGTCTCGCACAGCAGCCGCTTATGCTTTGGAATTTAGAACTATTGCGACAGGAAGTGGGTGGAATGAACCAGCGCTCATAAATGTTTTCCGGAACGGTCTTAACTCAGATATACTTATGGAATTGGCCTGTGGAGACGAAGGAATATCTTTGGATCAACTCATTTCCCTATCCATTCGTCTTGATCAACTTTTAAAGAAAAGACCCAAGATCTCGGGTCAGGGACACCATACCTTAAAGGGTCGTTCCGTTCCTGGTTCAGAGAGGCCAAGGATGTACTCAAGTTTTGTTCCCGGTCCTAATCCTTCAACTGAGCCTATGCAGTGTGATGTTTTGAGACAAGAGGAACATCGACGACGTCTACACAATGGATTGTGTTTGTATTGCGGAGGCGCTGATCACTTCAGACGTGATTGTTTAAGACGTCCGCAGAGTAAACTGACACTTCATCAGGAGAAAGCTTCACACGTCTATACGGTGAGTGTACCCACAACAAGATTAATTTCAAGATCCTTTTTAATACCAGTCACTGTATACTGCCAAGAAAATTCTATTGTTCCAGCACTGATTGACTCTGGAGCCGAAGGAAACTTCATTCTTCAGTCCATCGTCACCGAGTTAAACATCCAGACGGATCCTTTGTGCAGACGAGTCCTGGTCCGTGCCCTAGATGGTCTTCCAATTGGAGGAGATCCCATCTCTCGAGACAATTCCAATTCGGCTTTAAACCAGTTGTTTACATCATGAATGGATATATTTTCTGGTGCTCCCTAAATCAGACTTCCAAATTATTAAGATTACCTTGGTTAGAGACTCTCAAACGAGTTATATCATGGAATCTGCGCGAGATCATGTCCTGGTCCACCTTTTGTCAATCCAATTGTTTAGCCCTGGATCAAATTTCTATCCACTCCACATCTGTGGAGAGTCCTGATTCACCTGTACATGTACACATTCCCTCAGAGTATTCTAAGTACTCAGAAGTGTTTAGTAAGGTCAAAGCCACAATTACTTCCACATAGAGCTTATGACTGTGCCATAGAACTCATAGAGGGAGCTTCTTTGCCTATTTACCCACTTAATTTAGAGGAAGAGAGAGTCATGGAAGAATATGTGCTAAAGCTTCCTTAACAAGGGTTTATTTGCCCATCTAAGTCTCCGGTAGCATCTGGGTTCTTTTTTGTTAAGAAAAAGGGTGGAGGATTAAGGCCCTGCATAGACTACTGTGCTCTTAATGATATTACTAAAAAATTTACTAAAAAATTTGCATACCCACTACCACTTATTCCTGTATCATTAGAGCAATTACAAGGTGCTACCATTTTCACAAAGCTAGATCTTCGTAGTGCTTACAATCTCATCCGAATCAAGGAGGGTGATGAATGGAAAACGGCATTTAGCACTACTAAGGGACACTATGAATACCTGGTAATGAGATACGGGCTAGCAAACGGCCCCCGTCTGTGTTCCAGCCCTTTATAAATGACATATTCCGGGATATCTTAGGGCAGTTTGTGATAGCTTATATCGATGATATATTGATTTATTCCCCTGATTTGAACACGCACATAACTCATGTCAGTAAGGTACTTCAGCGTCTTAGAGAGAACAATCTCTATGTCAAGGGAGAGAAGTGTGAATTTCACCAACAGACTATTTCATTTCTAGGGTATGTCATAAGTGTGTCTGGTATAGTAATGGACGATCATAAAGTGGAAGCTGTTGTGAACTGGCCAGTCCCCAACAATATTAAGGAACTTCAACGTTTTTTAGATTTTGCCAATTTCTATATAAGATTCATTAGGAACTTTAGTTCCATAGCAGCACCTCTTACTGCCTTACTTAAAGGACATTCTCAGTGTTTATATTGGTCTCCTCAAGCGCAATTGGCTTTTGAGCGTCTTAAGAGAGCTTTTTCTACTGCCCCCATTCTCAAACATCCGGATCCAGAGTATCCCTTTGTGGTCGAGGTAGACGCTTCTGAAACGGGGGTAGGAGCTATACTATCTCAGCGGAAGGGAGATTCTTCTAAGTTATACCCTATCGTGTTCTATTCTCATAAACTATCTCCTGCTGAGCACAACTATGGTATTGGAGATAGAGAACTGCTAGCTGTGAAATTAGCCCTGGAAGAATGGAGACATTGGTTGGAGGGTTCTTTACACCCCTTCCTGGTGATAACTGATCATAAGAATTTGGAGTATCTTCGTACTGCTAAGAGAATGAATTCTAGTCAGGCCAGGTGGTCATTGTTTTTTTCACACTTTCGATTCTCTATTACTTTCCGTCCAGGCAGTAACAACATTAAGGCTGATGCTCTGTCCCGTTTACATCAGGGAGACCTTAAGGAGAAGGGGGACGGTGACTTCATATTACTGCCATCTGTCTCAGTGTCAGTCATTAGATGGGAACTTGATGAACAAATCGAACATGAAAATGAATCTAAAGAAGTGCCCAGTGAATGTCCAGTGGATAAAAAGTATGTACAGGCTCCACTCAGAGTCAAGTTAATCACCTGGGCGCATTCTTCCCTGTCGTCTGGTCACCCGGGTGAGACACGCACTACTCAACTCATCCTTGCTCGGTATTAGTGGGAATCTGTTAGGGCAGATGTTCATAAGTTTATCGCATCATGTTCAGTCTGTGCTCAGTCAAAAACCCCCAAGATGCTTCCCGCAGGTAAACTTATGCCCCTACCAGTTCCTGAACGTCCCTGGTCTCACTTAGCTCTGGACTTTGTCACTGATCTGCCCATATCTGAGGGTTATACCACTGTGCTTACAGTAATTGACGGGTTCTCTAGAGGGGTGAAATTTATACCGTTCCGTCACTACCCACTGCTTTCGAGACGGCTAAGGCCATATACACTCATATTTTCTGTCATTTTGGGGTTCCAAAGGACATTTTATCAGATCGACGTCTGCAATTCACGTCACGTGTCTGGAAAGCATTTTTTTTTTTTACATTTAGGAGCTAACATTAGTCTTACTTCCGGATATCATCCCCAGAGCAATGGACAATGCGAACGGGTGATTCAAGAACTGGGTAAATACTTGCGCTCGTATTGTCACAAGTATCCTCAGGATTGGTATCAGTATTTGGTGTGGGCTGAAATTGCACAAAACTCTCTGGTAAATTCTACCACAGGGCTCACTCCATTTCAGTGTGTCCTAGGTTATCAACCTCTGTTAGCTCCCTGGACTGCTGCTATCTCAGGAATACCAGCTGTGGATGAATGGATGCGATACAGCGAGGAAGTTTGGGAGGAAACACACCAACACATTTTGGAGGTTCTATCTCGGTATAAAAAGCGGGCAGATAAGCACCGGTCTTCTCCCTCCTACCAAATTGGAGATCGGGTATGGTTGTCAACGAAGGATATCAGGTTTGAGGGGCGCAGTAGGAAGCTCCAGTCCAAGTTTAATGGACCTTTCTGTGTTTCTGCTAAAGTCAACGATGTTATAAGTTGGAGCTTCCAGCTCAATATCGTATTCATAACCCTTTTCATGTCTCTCTTCTCAAACCTGTAGTTTCAGGACCCTTGAACGAGGAACTACCAGACGACGTACCACCCACGGACATGGAACTGGAGGATTCGCCTATTTATGCCGTGCGTGAGATACTGGATTCGCATAGACGTGGAGGAGTTCTCCAATATCTCATTGACTGGGAGGGTTATGGCCCTGAAGAACGTTCATGGGTACCTGCTAAGGATGTTTGTGATCCGGGCCTTGTGTTAGCGTTTCACTCACGCTATCCCGAGAAGCCAGCTCCCTGTCCTAGGGGTCGTCCCAGAAGATCATTTTCCACTCCCACTCTATCCCGTCCCACGTCTAGGTCTAAAAGTCCGTGGCGATCTCAGACATTGTCATAAAGAGCAGCAGACACCCAGAATACCTTTAAATGGTATTAATCGTCAGCTTCCACAACCTAGTATATATTAAAAAAAAATAAATAAATAAACTTTCATCTGTTTTCACGTTGTGTTCATCTGATAAAGTAATCCTTGGTATATCAATTTAGAAGTAAAAATTCTAATTTCTACTTTAAGCATTGTATTGCATTCTAACTTGTGTATCACTGTCTGTCACTATGCACAGCTAATTCATTAAGCCATGACAAACTATTCAAAAGGGGGGTGACGCAGTCAGCACATAGTACTGTTTTAATTTTTTTTTTTTCTTCTGGAGAACTTATTTTTCTTTTTTTCTTCAGTAAGCTAAGGTGACAACGCTCACATTCAATGCCTAACAGGCTTATGCACACTGGTTATGTTAAATCAGTGTTCTTAGTAGTTAGCTCAAATATAGAAGAACACTGCTTATCCAGTAATTATCACTAAGGCAAAGATATATATATATATTAAGTATTTACATGGGTAACTACCCCTGAAAATTTCCTTTGATAACAATAATATTTCTACTTTACAGGGTATCTCTATCCCAGATAGGGAGAGAGAGTTTGAAATATAAATCAAGAGATAACTCTTCTTTAATAGGAAGAGTTAAATTAAGAAGTGAAAATAAGATGCAGTAATAGATTTCAATAGGTCACTCTTTCCAAAATATGGAGAGAGAGCTGAAAGAGGTTTAAAGATGTTTTCTTCCCCAGAAGGAAGAGTTAATTGAGGAAAAAAATGATAAAAAAAATGAGTAAAACATTTTTTTGTAAAAATATAGAAGAAAACTATAAACAGGGAGAAAGTTATAAAATTAAATTGTTAACTGAGCTGAAGGCTTTTTTCTAAAAAGGTAAAAGAAAGAAGAGGGATAGTAGATGACCTTCTCTGTCTCTATCTCTAAGCGCCTCTCTGAGCAAATATGGCTGTAGAGTGAGGAGCTCCTCAGCTCCATCTATTTATCACTTTAGGCGTAGCACCGCCCCCCCCCCCACCCCGTGTGCTTTTCTTTTTTTGAAATTTCAGATGATGCTCCTCTTCATCCAAAAGAATAAAAACTCTTTTTATCTTTATATTAAATTCCATAAAAAACAAACAAAAAATAGAGAAAAAAAAACATTTATATGTGAAGTAGAAAGCCCTCAGAAAAACTATGTTTTTAAGTAGAAATAAAGTTGTAAGTGAGAATAAAAATTGTTTCCCCACTAATTGTTGTGTTTGTCCTGTTCTTTTATTTTCTAGTCAGAGGGTCCGCCGGACACTGACTGACCACCGGGACTGCTTTTTTGGTTAGAGGAAAATATTACCATTGGGTCCCAATGCCGGATTGGTAATATAGTGACCAATGCATGGGTCACTCTGCGGGGGGGCAGAGGGGGGTCCACCGGACACTCTGACTGACCACCGGGACTGACCGCTGCTTTTGGTGGTTAGGTGTTAGAGGAAACATTAAAATTGGGTCCTGGTGCCAGATCGGTAATACAATAAGTTTCTAAGTGGGTAGTTAAGGAGGAACTACTATTTCCACCTTAACCCTAAGTAAAAATGAGTTTTCAGAGTCCTCTTGGCCAGTAAGACCACAAGACTGTGCTGTGGGGAAAAGTGACAAAAGTGGAAAAGAGGGTCAAAGTAGGTTTCTGAAGTCAGGGAAGGCTCTAACCACCTAACCGTGGTCATATTACCAGTCCGTCCTCTGGACCCAATGGTAATATTTTCCCTTAACCCCTAAAAATCCCAAAATACCATTTTAAAATTTGGATGGAACGGTAATACCAGGAACAGGAAGTAGTAGAAGGAAAAGGTACCTAACTAACCCTACCCGTATTGGTAATATGACCCGGGTTAGGTGGTTAGGATGAAATATTACCATTGGGTCCCTGTGCCAGATGATGGTGTGATGGTGATACACTGTGTTTGAATGGGGAGCGGTTAAGGTGCATTTAAGGTGGAACGGGGTGGGTCCACCTTAAGTGTCAGGAGTTGACCCTTTGAGGGCAACCATTATGCTGATGTGGCCCGCTGTGAAAATGAGTTTGACACCCCTGGTCTAGGCTGAAAGGTCAAGGAGATATGACCCCATACTTTGTTTGAAATGGTCCAAGCCTGAGGCCTAAGATTTATGAAAGGTTAAAGGTCACGTAGGAAGTTCACAGAGTCATGAGATTCGGGCCAGGTCACTCATTTGGGAGCAACATATTTTAATACGGTGACCCTAGACTGAACGGTCAGTGACTTGTGGCCTTGAGAAAAAGGTCACATATTACGAACATGGCACCTGGCCCCAATTGTAATATTTTCTCCTAATTCATTAATGTTTAAGGTAGAACGAGCTATTCCGCCTTAAATGCTATTGCAACGCGTTGTATTACAAACATGGCACTCGGCCCCAATGGTAATATTTTCTCCTTACACCTTCTTGTTTAAGGTAGAACAAGTAATTCCACCTTAACCGCTATTGCAACACGTTCGGCCCCAACGGTAATATCTTTTCCTAACTCCTTCATGTTTAAGGTAGAATAAACAATTCCACCTTAACTGCTATTGCAACGCGTTGTATTACAAATGTGGCACTCTGCCCCATCTGTATTATTTTCTTCTAAAGATCAAGCCTGATATATGGCCATTCCACTTTAAATATATTGTTTTAAGTTTTATTTAGTCATTTACAAATATTATTCATATAATTTTACACATATAGCCATACTGTATGTGGTTGAGTCACTACTCTCAGCAATTCTAAATTAAGAATAAAACAATATTTTTCACATATCAAATGTATTCATGCAATTCACAATATTTTTCCTACAGTAGTGTATATATATCATATAATGATATACATCATAAAATGTGTCGGTTTATTTATACGTAAATTCTACCCTCCGTTCCTTTTTAGGAAAATGATCTGTGACCCTGTCGTACCAACAAGGCGTCTTTTCCAGGGACTTGACTAGTGTCCTCTCAATGGCCAGCAGAGCTAGGCTGCTTAAACGGCCTTGGCCCATGTGAAGTGTGTCCGCCTGTGAGTGCTTTGTGATGGTGGAGGGGCTCAGCAGCACCCGCTGGACAGAAACTACGATAGAAGTCAGAAAGAGTGATAGAAGTCAGTCTCCAAACACAAACAGCTACAAAAAACCCACCAGAAATAGAAGCTCGATTTGTCACTAGTCGTTTTTAACAAAGAAAATACCGCTAAGAGGTTGAAGAAAGTTTACGGTTCAACAGAATGAAAATGTAACGCTCCCACGGATCTTTACACCAAAGGATCGCTGATTCGCTCATTTCGCTGTCAATCAAAAAGGGATTCAGCCTCAGACAAATCATCATGCAGAAGCTGAGTGTCCGGGCCAGCCGAGGCCAGCCCACTGCCCCATAGACCCCCAGAGACGCTGAGCGTCCGATGGGCGGGACAAAGCCCAGCATTTATCCAATCACTCGTCTCGTTTCGCTGCTTCGCAATTGAACTCTGTGGATGCTCAGCATCCGCACTGTTTAAAGCACCGTGAAGGGAATGGATTGAGAGAAAAGCCGCGTCTTTACCAGTGATAAGAAGCTGATTCTGAACAAAAGTTGAGCGCGTTGTAGTGCACATTTATTCAACGACATGTACACACAACAGAATATATTTGATCACTTATTTTTTGACATTTTAGGGGAAGCTGAACTTCCCTTGCAGTCCTAGAGCAATCGCCTCTGATATATATATATATATTTATTTATTTTATTTATTTTTTGAAACATGCTATTGGTTGTCTGATTGTCACATTTTTTTCCTGCCTTTGTCTCTCTCTCTCTCTCAGGTTAATCAGCCATTTCGGTTTGTAGAAGACAAAGCATCAGACACAGTTACAGGTGTGTTGGAAAAAAGTGAGAAAAGTTCAATAGTGAGAAAAGTAAGTTTATGTTGCTTTGTGCAGTATAAATATGTCTAATTTTAGTTTCTTAGATGTTTAAAAATGTTTAAGTGTTTTCTTGGATTTTCTTTGTTTTAAGGCATGTGTAGTTATTTTGAAAAATATTTAAAATAAAAATGATTGTGTCACTTGTACTTTTTCTCAGATCGTAGAGAAAAAGTCATCTCGTAGCCAGCTTTGTCCATTGTGCAAATGCCACTATGCCAACCTCTCACAGCATTTAAGACTTTATTACAATGTCTTAAATGACAAAGAAAAGGAACTTCTGCTGAAGATGGCATGTTGACGGTAGGTATTATTTAAAATAAATTGTAACAAATATGATTTTAAAGTAGGCTTTATAAAGTAGTATTTTCTGTATAAGTGTACTGAATAACTGGCTGTTGTCAGGACCGGACAGAGAGCTGACACTTGCGGATCACAAGAGTTTATTAACGCAAATCCAAAAGAATAGTCAAAAAACAAGCAAGGTTCAAACACAGGGAGCAAACAGTACCTCAGGGATGTAGTGATAGGCGTAATCAAAATTCAGGAGTCCAAATACCAGAGAATACAAACAATACCAAAGGGATGAGGCAAAAGAGGTAAACCAAAATAACAAACAAGGAGTAGACAACAGGATATTTTAAACAGGTTTCAGGAGAATGCTTTGTACGATTGGATGAACCACAGCAATACTCTGCAGTGAACAATACAGGAAATGGAGTATATATAGGAATACAAACAGGTGTGCATGATTAGAATTCTGGTGAGTGAGACCGGTGTATAGTCATGTGACTGTCTGGTGCATTCTGGGAAATGCCTTTAGTGCTGGAATGTAGGTGTGACAGCTGATTAAATACTTAAAATTATATATATATATATATATATATATATATATTTTTTTTTTTTTTTTTTTTTTTTTCTTTACTTTTTTGAAGAGTTACAGGAAAGTTTAACTGCACAGTTCCAGGATGCTTGAAGGCTGGCATTTCAAGGCTGGACAGGCATCACAAAACGTGTCACAAGGACTTGAACCTAAAAATTCATTTAAGTTATAAAAAATAATTAGTAGTTAATATAAAATTCATGTAATAATTTTATTTTTTTTGTTTGTATCTTTTCTGTTTCATGAATATGAAAGTGACAAGTATATGTCGATGTCTAAGCACCAGCACCTGTTATGCAGCAACTCATACAACTAAGGGAAGGTGGAACAACACCACCCTTCTCTAATGCCGTTGATGTGATCCTGGACTCAAGTAAAAAAAAAAAAAAACAGAGAACAAGCCAGCAATCCTTAGAAGACCAGTTGCCCCTGAGCTCAGAGAGCACAGGACCGGTTTCTTCTGGTGAAAGACTTTCTCCTGGAGTCACATCTGTCCATTCTCCTCCAGCGTCTTCCTCTATTCCTACAGAGCCTAGCATAGAAACTGAAAAAGATCTTTTGATCTCTGAATTAAGGAACAGTGTGAAGACACTGGAGGAGAAAGTCAATTTCCAAGCGGCAGAATTAAAATACTTCAGAAGAATTTCTAAAACGGGGCAAGGGCTTGGGAGACAGAAATTCTCCAAGAGGAGTGTCCAAAATACAGTAGGCTATTAGCTATTTTACTTATTAGTTAATTATAATGTATTTTAAACTTTATACTAAAGGTTTTATTTTTGGTTTTAGAGGAAATACTTCAGAAGTACTGGGAGTATTCCATTGGGCAAGATACAGTTGGGAAAAAATTGGAAAATGGGAAGATGTCCCTCACCCAGATAAAATGATATCTTAGCTGGGGAGGGACATCTTGTGAAAATAAACTTTGTCTTCCTCGAAAAACATGAAAACATCAGGATGTAAGTTAAGATTATATTTACAAAATTCTATTTATATAAATATATTCTCAGTGACTCATTTCTATTTTGTCTTTTTTTTCCAGATGGGTCAAGGAACTGAAGAAAGACCATTTAAGTCAACCACAATTAAGATGAATCTATTGAATTAAATTATTATTATTTTTTTCGTATTTGGCAAATTTTAGTACAAAGATCACCCAGCTTGGTGCGGGTGATCATATGTGGCTGCAGTTGGCCGTAGACCAACAACTGAAAGAATTGAGAAGTGATATGACAAGCAATCATTAGACAGTTCAAAAACTGTCATCAAGTAAGTGTTGTTGAATATCTTTAATTTCATATTGAGAAGAGAACAATTTTGGGTTAGAGCTTAATTTATGTTTTTGATGCATGACTTGTATGATTGATAGTTTTTGTGTTCCAGAAAAACTTGTAAGCAAAGAAGACTGGAGGCCTTCAGAGCTGAAGCAAGAAATATAATTCCCAAACAGCTGAGTAAGTGTTGTCCTATAAACAAATACTTCTCTGCTTTTGTAACAACTTATGTTGGAATGTTTTGTTTATTTTATGAGTAGATCAACTGCAAAATTCACCAATGAGATTCTGTCTTCAGCAAGTGTTTGGCTTGATGGCTGGGTATTTTATCGTGGGCACGGGGCAACTCACGGGGGTATTAAGAAACCTAACGGTGTCTGAAGTCCTGGGTGCTGAATTTGGCAAGAGCAGCGTGGTGATTGAAGTAAGGTTTTACATTGAAGTTATTCAACACATTGACTTGAATTAGACTTAATATCATTGATGATAAACAAAATGCAATGCTTTTATTTGTATCCAAAGGTTGCTCATCACAAGTCAGCGGGTACCTATGGGTTCGTCCAGTTGTCGCTTTCACAAGAGGAGTATTCATGGGTCACCACGCTGCTTGACGTGTGAGCAAATTTTGAAGGGGCAGACTCTCCTTTCTTTTTTTTCACTGCCTCGGGTGGACAGTGTTCCAAGATTCTCCTCCACTTCCAGCAGGAGTGGTGAAGGATGGGGTTTGGTGGAAGGTTCAACTTCTGCCATTTCAGAACCAGCATGGTCCATCACATAAGTATGCATTTATTTGTCTGATAATAAGAGAACCCTGTTAAGCATATGATGGTTTTTAATTTGTGATTTCTGTTTTAGACTATCTCGCCCTCAAAGAGGAGGAGGATTCAGAGAGCGATGGGCCACTCCGAGGCAGTGGCAGATACATTTTATGTTCCATTAAATGATCCAGAGGAGGCTGCAGAGGTGGCAGCTCTGCAGCTTGCTGCCATAGGGGAGTCTGTCCCAGCACCCAGGGACCAGGAAGAAGCTGGACCATCGGAAGACACACCCTCAGGGCCCCTGCCTGCAAAAAGAAACCCGTTTGGCACATCTCTTACAATTGGACCGAGGAGGCATTCACGGCATCCAGTTATCCACGACAGTGATGAGAGTTCTGAATTGGAACTCGAAGCAAGTCCTTTGGAGGAAAATCCGACGAGCCTTGTAGAGTGCACAACAATCAAATCTGTACGTTAAGCACTATACATGTTATTTTATAACAAGTAATTATCCTAATTTCTATTCTTGTTTGTTTTCTACAAACTGGATTCCAAAAAAGTTGGGACGCTAAAATTGTGAATAAAAACTGAATGCAATGATGTGAAGGTGCCAACATCTAATATTACATTCAGAATAGAACACAAATCACAGATCAAAAGTTTAAACTGAGAGAATGTATCATTTTAAGGGAAAAATATGTTGTTTCAAAATTTCATGGCATCAACAAATCCCAAGAAAGTTGGGACAAGGCCATTTTTTACCACTGTGTGGCATCCCCACTTCTTCTTACAACACTCAACAGACGTCTGGGGACAGAGGAGACCAGTTTCTCAAGTTTAGAAATAGGAATGCTCTCCCATTCATGTCTAATACAGGCCTTTAACTGTTCAATCGTCTTGGGCCTTCTTTGTCGCACCTTCCTCTTTATGATGGTTGATGACCAGCTGACCTTCGCAGATCACGTTACCGATGTAGCTCGATCGTGCCGCTTCTCCCTATTCAACATAAGGAAGATAAGGCCATACCTAACTCAACATACAACACAGCTCCTCGTTCAGACGTTAGTAATCTCCCGTCTAGACTATTGCAATGCCCTCCTGACAGGTCTTCCGGCCTGTGCTGTGAGACCGCTACAGATGATCCAGAATGCTGCGGCACACCTGGTCTTCAACCAACCTAAAAGAGCACATGTCACGCCCCTATTAGTTGAGCTGCATTGGCTACCCTTAGCTGCTCGCATCAAATTTAAATCACTAATGATGGCCCTCAGAGTATTCACTGGTTCTGCTCCCATCTACCTCAATAGACTCTTAAAACCATACGTTAGCACCCGCCCTCTCCGTTCCTCAAAGGAGCGCCAACTAACACGACCAACCCCCCGTACAGGTCAGTTGAAGCTATTCTCATCTCTGGTACCACGCTGGTGGAACGAGCTTCCAAGCACTATCAGAGCAACAGGAACCCTCTCCGCATTCAAGAAATCCTTGAAAACCCAGCTCTTCCGAGCCGATCTTTTGCACTGAATGTCTTTCTTTAATACACGTATTACTTCCTGGCATATTGCACTTAATATAAGGTATTTTGTATAATTTGTGCTGTAGTTCGAATATTAGATCCTCTTTTGTAAGTTGCTTTGGATAAAAGCGTGTGCCAGATGCATAAATGTAAATGTAAATGTAAATGATGCGCCAAATGTTCTCTATAGGTGAAAGATCTGGACTGCAGGCTGGCCATTTCAGTACCCGGATCCTTCTCCTACGTTGCCATGATGTTGTGATTGCTGCAGAATGTGGTCTGGCATTATCTTGTTGAAAAATGCAGGGTCTTCCCTGAAAGAGATGACATCTAGATGGGAGCTTATGTTGTTCTAGAACCTGAACATAGTTCTCTGCATTAATGGTGCCTTTCCAGACATGCAAGCTGCCCATGCCACAAGCACTCATGCAACCCCATACCATCAGTGATGCAGGCTTCTGAACGGAGCATTGATAACAACTTGGGTTATCCTTGTCCTCTCTGGCCCGGATGACATAGTGTCCCATTGTTCCATAAAGAACTCCAAATCGTGACTCATCTGACCACAGAACAGTCCATTTTGCCACACTCCATTTTAAAAGACCCTGGCCCAGTGCAAATGTCTGAGCTTGTGGAGCTTGCTTAGAAATGGCTTCCTCTTTGCACTGTAGAGTTTCAGCTGGCAACGGCGGATGGCACAGTGGATTGTGTTCACTGACAATGTTTTCTGGAAGTATTCCTGAGCCCATTCTGCTATTTCCTTGACAGTGGCATTCCTGTTTGAGGTGCAGTGACATTTAAGGGCCCGGAGATCACGAGCATCCAGTAGAGTTTTATGGCCTTGACCCTTATGCACAGTAATTGTTCCAGATTCTCGGAATCTTTTGATGATGTTATGCACGGTTGATGATGATAACTAATTAGTGTTAATTGGTCTTCCAGCTGTTCATTATATGCTCAATTTCCTTTTTCCAGCCACTTATTGCTACTTGTCCCAACTTTTTTGGGATTTGTTGACGCTGTGAAATTTTGAATCAACATATTTTTCCTTTAAAATGTTACATTTACTCAGATTAAACTTTTGATCTGTCATCTATGTTCCATTACGAATAAAATATTGACATTTGCCATCTCCACATCATTGCATTCAGTTTTTATTCACAATTTGTTTAGTGTCCCAACTTTTTTGGAATCCGGTTTGTAGGTGCTGGGAACAGAGTCTGTGACCATGAATATGCAATTTCGCCAACGATAGTAGTTTGTTCACCGGCAATTCGTAGAGCACAGTTAAAATCTCCAATAGCAGTCCAATAGACAGCTCCCAATAGCATCTCTTAATACTCTATTGCATTTATTCAAGGTTCTCTCTCCATTCTTGCTTTCATTAAAATAAACTGTAAAAAGGGCTTTTCTGCCTTCTTCTCGTCTATTTAAACATGTTTCGTTTTGCTAAAAATGAAGGTCCTATTCGTCATCTCTGAATAATCTATTTCAGTTCTTATCATACTATGACGATCTGTCCTTCCTGTCTTTCATTTCTAACAAGCAGGAAAGAGTTATTCTCCATGGTTCTTGACTGTCAAAGGAAGCTTCAGTATACTCAAAACAGAGCTCCCAATAATGTCTCTTAATACTTTATTTCATTTATTCAAGTTTCTATGCAGATTCAAGCTTTCATTAAAAAATGGTGAAAAGGGCTTTTCTGCCTTCTTCTCGTCTGTTTAAATATGTTTCTGTTTGCTGAAAACGAAGGTCCTATTCGTCATCTCTGAATTATCTATTTCAGTTCTTCTTATCATACTATGATGGTCTGTCCTTTTTGTCTTTCATTCTTAACAAGCAGGAAAGAGTTATTCTGCACGGTTCTTGACTGTCAAATGAAGCTTGAGTATGCTCAAAGCAGAGCTCCCAATAGCGTCTTTTAATACTTTATTGCATTTATTCAAGGTTCTCTGCAGATTCTGGCTTTTATTTAAAAAATAGTGAAAAGGGCGTTTCTGCCTTCTTCTCGTCTGTTTAAACATGTTTCTGTTTGCTGAAAACGAAGGTACTATTCATCATCTCTGAATGATCTATTTTAGTTCTTCTTATCATACTAGGATGGTCTGTCCTTTCTGTCTTTCATTTTTAACAAGCAGGAAAGAGTTATTCTGCACGGTTCTTGACTGTCAGGATCGTGGAGTGTGGACTGACGGAGGCGGATGCACACGCTAAAACAGTTTTATTTATTTAAACAAAATAACAAAACAAAAAGGTCTTCAACAGAAAGGCAACACACAGGGAGCTAACAGAGACAGACAAATGGAGCTAAGCAAACTAAACTAAAATACAAAGAGCTGGAGAGACTAAACCTAAACATGGAGAACGAAAGCAAAACGGGACAGACAAACTAGAGAGTCAAACAATATGAAAACAGTGGAAACAGCGAAAGGGGAAATGAAACGAAACAACAACATGAAACGAGAAACAGCAGAGACAGACAGACTAATCTTAAACACGGAGCACTAAAGCAAACAATAGACAGACTTAATAATACGACATAGGAAACGACAGAGACAGACAGACATGACATGGCAACAATGGAAAAGAAGCAACATGATCTGGGAATTGAAATGTGAAACAGCAGAGACAGACAGACTAGAGAGCTAAACAACATGACCTGGGCAAAGAAATGAATGACCGACAAACAGAGACACACTTATATACACACAAAGACACCTAAGACTGATTACGAGGGGGCAGGACTACAAATGAGACACGGACGAGGAGGCGGAACAAAGGCGGGACATGGGCGGAGACATGGACAATAACAAACAGAGTTATATGCTAAGAGATCACATGGTGGGGAAAACAGACACGACAGGACAAGGGCGTGACATTGACTCTCAAATGAAGCTTCAGTATACTCAAAGCAGAGCTCCCAATAGTGTCTTTTAAGTGTGGGACGTAGGGTTTAGGGTTTGAAGTAAGTGTGGGACCTAGGGTTTAGTGTTTTAAATGTGGGACCTAGGGTTGAGGGTTTAAAGTGTTGGACCTAGGGTTTATGCATTTAAGTGTGGGATCAAGTGTTTAGGGTTTTAAGTGTTGGACCTAGGGTTTATGGTTTGAAGTAATTGTGGGACCTGGGGTTTAGGGTTTATGTGTGGAACCTAGTGTTTGGGGTTTTAAGTGTGGGACCTAGGGTTTAGGGATATAAGTGTAGGACCTAGGGTAGGGACCTAGGTGCTCACTTGAGGGTTTTACATTTGTTTTTACATTTCATGTCAAATCTTTGTCTTACTGGAATTCTGTGAAGCTGCTTTGTGACAACATCAGTTGTGAAAAGCACTATATAAATAAATTTGATTTGATTTGATAGGGTTTAGAGTTTTAAGTGTGGGACCAAGGGTTTAGGGATTTAAGTGTAGGACCTAGGGTTTAGGGTTTTAAGTGTGGGACCTCGGGCTTATGGTCTGACGTAAGCGTGGGACATAGGGTTTAGAGTTTGAAGTAAGTGTGGGACCAAGGGTTTAGGGTTTTAAGTGTGGGACCTAGGGTTTAGGGTTTTAAGTGTGGGATCTAGGGCTTATGGTTTAAAGTAAGTGTCGGATCTAGGGTTTAGGGTTTGAAATAAGCGAGGGACCTAGGGTTTAGGGTTTGAAATAAGTCTGGGACCAAGGGTTTAGGGTTTTAAGTGTGAGACCTAGGTTTTAGGGTTTGAAGTGTGGGACCTATGGTTTGGGGTATTAAGTTTGGGACCTAGGATTTAGGGTTTTAAGTCTGGGACCTAGGGCTTATGGTTTGAAGTAAGTGTGGGACCTAGGGTTTAGGGTTTGAAGTAAGCATGGGAACTAGGGTTTAGGGTTTTAAGTGTGAGACCTACGTTTTAGGGTTTAAAGTGTGGGACCTAGGGCTTAGGGTTTTAAATGTGGGACCTAAGGTTTAGGGTTTTAAGTGTGAGACCTAGGGTTTAGGGTTTGAATTAAGTGTGGGACCTAGGTTTTAGGGTTTAAAGTGTGGGACATAGGGTGTAGTGTTTTAGGTGTGGTACCTAGGGTTTAGGGATTTAAGTGTGGGACCTAGGGTTTAGGGTTTTAAGTGTGGGACCTAGGGTTTAGGGATTTAAGTGTGGGACCTAGGGTTTAGGGATTTAAGTGTGGGACCTAGTGTTTGGGGTTTTATGTGTGGGGCATAGGGTTTATGTGTGGAACCTAGTGTTTGGGGTTGTAAGTGTGGGACCAAGGGTTTAGGGTTTTAAGTGTGGGACCTAGGGTTTAGGGTTTTAGGTATGAGACCTAGTGTTTGGGGTTTTAAGTGTGGGACCTAGGGTTTAGGGTTTTAGGTATGGGACCTAGTGTTTGGAGTTTTAAATGTGGGACCTAGGGTTTAGGGTTTTAGGTATGGGACCTAGAGTTTGGAGTTTTAAATGTGGGACCTAGGGTTTAGGGTTTTAGGTGTAAGACCTAGGGTTTGGGATATAAAGTGTGGGAACTAGGGTTTAGGGTTTGAATTAAGTGTGGGACGTAGTGTTTAGGGATTTAAGTGTGGGACCTAGTGTTTAGGGATTTAAGTGTGGGACCTAGGGTTTAGGGATTTAAGTGTGGGATCTAGGTTTTAGGGTTTTAAGTGTGGGACCTAGGGTTTAGAGTTTTAAATGTTGGACCTAGGGTTTATGGTTTGAAGTAAGTGTGGGACCTAGGGTTTAGGGTTTTATGTGTGGAACCTAGTGTTTGGGGTGTAAGTGTGGGACCTAGAGCTTACGGTTTTAAATGTAGGACCTAGGGTTTGGGATTTAAAGTGTGGGACCTAGGGTTTAGGGTTATACGTGTGGGACCTAGGGTTTAGGGGTTTAAGTGTGGGATCTAGGGTTTAGGGTTTTAAGTGTGGGACCTAGGGTTTAGGGATTTAAATGTAGGACCTAGGGTTTGGGATTTAAAGTGTGGGACTTTAGGGTTTGAAGTAAGTGTGGGACCTAGGGTTTAGGGTTTAAATAGGAGAAGAAAATTTTTACATTTTAATCTCTGAGTAAAAAGCATAACTTGGTTTAAACTTTCTTTCATCACTGGGGTACTTATACATTTATATAAACTTTGTAAGGGCCCATGTAAGATAAACAGTATTCTAAGTTACATAGCAAGCTGCTCCTAGAAATCCCATTTGTTCTCCTATAGGTCAGTGGATTAATGTCTCATCATAATCCAAACATAAGTTATATGTAAGACAGGAATGTGTTTCCGGCTTCATTGACAGCAAATGTATTACTACAATTTCAAATAAGTACTTTAAAATGTTGTGTCATTTGGTCAGGAACACGGGGCGGAATGACGGAAGCAGACACCCTTGCTAAAACATGGTGACTTTATTGAAACACAAGATAACCAAACAGAAAGAGACTAGCATAACAGACAGAATACTTAAACAAAGAACGACTGACACAGAAAGACTTGGACTGGATTGACAGGCAACTGGACGGACAAACCTAGACAGACAGAGCTGAACAGAAATCTAAACAGAGAGAGCTTAAACAGACTAAACTTAGACATAGAGATAGAAAAACCTAGACAGATAGAGCTGAACAGAAATCTAAACAGAGAGCTAAACATGAAAGAGCTAACCAATGACAGAGGAAACAAAACGAATGACCGACAAGAGGAAGTGAGACAAGGGAACTTAAATACATAATGCAGACAAGACACACCTGAGACAGATAACGAGGGGGGCGGATTACATATGACACTGACAAGGAGGAGGAACAAAGGCGGGACATGGGCGGACACATGGACAATAACAAACAGAGCCATGTGCTAAGAGAGCACATGGCGGGGAAAACAGACACGACAGGACAAGGGCATGACACATCTGAATGAGAAACTGTAACATCCTTCATTTATTTATTTCTTTTAAACCAGCCTGAAAGATTTTGTTGAATACTCAACTGGGAGGAGATATTTGTTTCACTAAACCTCAGAGGCTGAAAATAATACATTAGCACTCATTTTCTGATCCTGGGAGTTACAGTGGAATAATCACTGTTTTTCTAATCAGCCTGGAAGAAACTGAGTTTTCCTGTCAGCCTGGAGGTTTAGTCAAACAAACACTGGTTTTCTGATCAGTCTGGAAGGAGTTGAGTTTTCCTATCAGCCTAGGAGGTTTAGTTAAACAATCACTGGATTTCTAATCAACCCGGAAGGAGCTGCGTTTTCCTATCAGCCTGGGAGGTATAGTCAAACAAATACTGGTTTTCTAATCAGCCTGGAAGAAGCTGAACTTCCCTATCAGCCTGGGATGTATAGTGGAATAATCCTGGGTTTTCTAATCAGCCTGGGAGGTTTAGCCACAATCACTGTCAAAACATTCCTGTCAGCTTCTGAAGATAATGGAATTTTAAACTTTACACATTTTCCTCAATATAAGATCATTCTTAGTTTATTTACTTTGTCTTACATTTTTGAGGCTAGCACATTTTCAATTTTAGACATGTGTAGGTGGATATATGAAGGCAAAAATGAAATGCAATAGTGGCCCATTGTAGCTAATTAAGCAGCATTTTAGCTAATCATTTGCTTTATAATAAGCCTGAGGAGTTTTGTTTTCCCCTCTCAGTATTAAAAAACACTGCATTAATACTTACTTTAAGAATATTAGCATTTTTCAGGTGTGCATCTTGTAATTGTATTTGCTGGCCGTTTAGCTTCCTAACTAGCTTGGCCAATGGGTTCTAGCAAGCTTACTGCATATGTTTTGGGTAGCTGCAGTCTAGTTACATCGTGTAAAATAACATATTATATTGCAGATAGACTGAAGCATATGTAAGTCGTGTAGCTGCACACTCACCGAAAAAAGCTTCAAACCCCTGGTAACGAGGAAACAGTTGAAATGCAATGAAATGATTTTGAATTCCAGCGCTGTTTCATGATAAAAAGAATCTCATTGGTTGATGCCAAAGGTGATGCATTTTTGTGAAGCTCTTATCTCATTGGTTGAAAACTTAGCGGGCGGGATGCAGCCTGGAAGTCCTCATCCAGTACAAATTTCTCCCTTGTGCCCTTTACAGCTTATTAGTCAGTCTGAGCGATCAACTGTTCTTTAGCAGCACTCTGCAGTTAAAATAAAAGTCCCAAGACTCTCCATGGACACGCATGTATTATCAGTTTGTGTGAAATTAAAGACTTGTATGTGTGCATGGGGTTGGGGGGTTGCATTTTATTTTAAATGGATTATAAAATCATCTTTAAATTAAATTTCATGAAACTGAATATGGTTTGCCTGCTAATAGAGTTTTAATTATAAATAATGAACATGAGGATGTTTCTATTATCTGGCATAATAATTAAACCACAGAAAAATACATAATGTTATATTTTAGATTATTATTTTTTTAATGCTCCAGGCACATAAGCTTCAAATTGCAGAAGCAATGTTAACCTCCTTTCACAGCAGTCATAGAATTCAGATTTATCGTATTTTGTGCTAAAATAAGTATAAATAATTTTATGATGTGAGCATTAATGTGTCACATTCTCTATCTGCAGGTAATGTTGAGAGCTACTGGACCTCCCTTGCACTAGCAGGCTGTATGTACACTGCCTTGTGAAAGTATTCGGCCCTGAAATTGAACTTTTCAACCTTTTGCCACATTTCAGGCTTCAAACATAAAGATATAAAATTGTAATTTTTTGTGAAGAATCAACAACAAGTGGGACACAATCGGGAAGTGGAATGAAATTTATTGGATGTGTCAAACTTTTTAAATAAATAAACTGAAAAGTGGGGCGTGCAATATTATTCGGCCCCCTTGCGTTAATACTTTGTAGCGCCACCTTTTGCTGCAATTACAGCTGCGAGTCGCTTGGGGTATGTCTCTATCAGTTTTGCACATAGAGAAACTGAAATTCTTGCCCATTCTTCCTTGCAAAACAGCTCAAGCTCAGTGAGGTTGGATGGAGAGCGTTTGTGAACAGCAGTCTTCAGCTCTTTCCACAGATTCTCGATTGGATTCAGGCCTGGACTTTGACTTGGCCATTCCAACACCTGGATACATTTATTTGTGAACCATTCCATTGTAGATTTGGCTTTATGTTTTGGATCATTATCTTGTTGGAAGATAAATCTCCTTCCCAGTCTCAGGTCTCTTGCAGACTCCAATAGATTTTCTTCCAGAATGGTCCTATATTTGGCCCCATCCACCTTCCCATCAATTTTGACCATCTTCCCTGTCCCTGCTGACGAAAAGCAGGCCCAAACCATGATGCTGCCACCACCATGTTTGACAGTGGGGATGGTGTGTTCAGGGTGATGAGCTGTGTTGCTTTTATGCCAAACATATCGTTTTGCATTGTGGCCAAACAGTTCAATTTTGGTTTCATCTGACCAGAGCACCTACTTCCACATGTTTGGTGTGTCTCTCAGGTGGCTTGTGGCAAACTTTAAACGAGACTTTTTATGGATATCTTTGAGAAATGGCTTTCTTCTTGCCACTCTTCCATAAAGGCCAGATTTGTGCAGTGTACGACTGATTGTTGTCCTATGGACAGACTCTCCCACCTCAGCTGTAGATCTCTGCAGTTCATCCAGAGTGATCATGGACCTCTTGGCTGCATCTTTGATTTTTATATCCAAATCCGGCTTTAAACATCTCCACAACAGTATCTCGGATCTGCCTGTTGTGTTCCTTGGTCTTCATGATGCTCTCTGATGTTCATGATGTTCTCTTTCAACAGAACCCTGAGATTATCACAGAGCAGGTGCATTTATACAAGACATGATTACACACAGGTGGATTCTATTAATCATCATCAGTCATTTGCGACAACATTGGATCATTCAGAGATCCTTACTGAACTTCTGGAGTTTGCTGCACTGAAAGTAAAGGGGCAGAATAATATTGCACACCCCACTTTTCAGTTTTTTATTTGTTAAATCCAATAAATTTTATTCCACATCACGATTGTGTCCCATATGTTGTTGATTCTTCACAAAAAAATTAAATTTTATATCTTTATGTTTGAAGCCTGAAATGTGACAAAAGATTGAAAAGTTCAAGGGGGCCGAATACTTTCGCAAGGCACTGTACATTACAGGTGCTGGTCATAAAATTAGAAGATCATGAAAAAGTTGATTTATTTCAGTAATTACATTCAAAAAGTGAAACTTGTATATTATACTCATTCATTACACACAGACTGATATATTTCAAGTTTCTATTTCTTTACATTTGATGATTATAACTGACAACTAATGAAAACCCCAAAAGAAAAATTCTCAGAAAATTTGAATATTACTTAAGACCAATGCAAAAAAATTATTTTTAGAAATTCTGGCCAACTGAAAATTATGAACATGTACAGCACTCAATACTTTGGGGCTCCCTTTGCCTCAAATACTGCAGCAATGCGTTGTGGCATGGAGTCAATCAGCCTGTGGCACTGCTCAGTTGCTATGAGACCCCAGGTTGCTCTGATAGTGGCCTTCAGCTCTTCAGCATTGTTGAGTCTGGCATATTGCATCTTCCTCTTTACAATACCCCATCGATTTTCCATGGGGTTAAGGTCAGGAGAATTTGCTGGCCAATTAAGAACAGGGATACCATGGTCCTTAAACCAGGTACTGGTAGCTGTGGCACTGTGTGCAGGTCCTGTTGGAAAATGAAATCTGCATCACCATAAAGTTGGTCAGCAGCAGGAAGCATGAAGTGCTCTAAAACTTTCTGGTAGACGACTACGTTGACCTTGGACCTCAGAAAACACAGTGGACCAACACCAGCAGATGACATGCCACCCCAACCCATCACTGACTGTGGAAATTTTACACTGGACCTCAAGCAACATGGATTCTGTGCCTCTCCTCCTCTGCCTTTCCAAAGGAAATGCAAAATTTACTTTCATCAGAGAGCATAATTTGGACCACTCAGCAGCAGTCCAGTCCTTTTTGCCTTTAGCCCAGACAAGACGCTTCTGACACAAGTGCCTTGACACAAGGAATGTGACAGCTGAAACCCATATCTTGCATACGTCTGCATACGTGCATGAAGCACTGACTCCAGCTGTAGTCCAGCCTTTGTGAGTCTCCCCGACATTTTTTAATGGGTTTTGTTTTACAATGCTCTGCAGGCTGCAGTTATGCCTACTGCGTGTACACTTTTTCTTCCACATCTTTTCCTTCCCTTTGTCTCTCTATTAATATGCTTAGACACAGCTCTGTGAACATCCAGCTTCTTTAGCAATGACCTTTTGTGTCTTGCCCTGCTTGTGTAAGGTCTACAGAACTAGACGGAGAGTGTAATAATGTGGGGTGTGTAGGAGCGTTCAAGGAGCAAGGGAAGGAGGTAAATGCAGGAGACTTTATTAACAATAACTAAAAGGAAACTAGAGAGAAGGAAGCTAAACACAAGGGCTAAATGCTAAACACAGCTAAACAAGGACTATACAGAACAAAGTGGCTAAACACAGGGCAAGGCTATACACAAGGCTTTAAATATAGAACTAGATATCATTTGGCAAGACAGACATGAAGCACAACTAGCATACATACAACCACATCAACAATGACCCACAACCATAAAACACAGACAAGGCCTATATCAAGACAACACAAACAAGAAACACCTGGGCACTAATTAAGACACGTGACAGGGGTAACAGTCACATGACAAGGGGAGCACAAACAAGATACAATACAGAACATTACATAACATCCAGCCTTTTACATCTTTTACACAGTCCCCTATTTTCTTTAATCTGTGTTTGTCATCAGGCTTGGCTGATATGTACAATTTTGTGTCATCTGCGTAACAGTGGGAGTTAATGTCATGGTTTCTTATAACTGTGCCTAACGGCAACATGTATAATGTAAATAATAATGGTCCTAAAATAGTCTTGCAAAATTCCAAATCTTACTTTTGTTCTTAAGCAGTTCATATCGTGAAGGACGGTTATAAACAGATCAATTTACAACAATCCAACTGTTACTCACCAGAAGTGTCAGAAACCATATTGCCGCAGCAGCGCTGGTGGAGTGACCTTTAAGTCAGTTGAGCAGGTGTTTTGAGTTAGTTAGCTGATGAGTGTAGCACCAGGTGTCTAAAATATTGAACCTTTTCACAATATTCTAATTGTCTGAGATACTGAATTTGGGGTTTTCATTAGTTGTAATGAGTATATTATACAAGTTTCACTATTTGAATGGAATTACTGAAATAAATCAACGTTTTCATGATATTCTAAGTCCAGCACCTGTATGTAGCTTGTAGCTACTCTGTGGCTATTTTGTAGAGCTACAGTTACGCACTCTAGCCCATCTGTTGCTGCACAGTTTGTCAGTCTATCCCGTCCGACAGTGGAAAGAAACCACCATGAGTTCTCCATTCTCAGTACAACAGTGACACTTACAAGACAGTGTTGATGATGCTGTTGACAGTGGTGGTGATGATGTTGGTGTTAAAGGTGTTTCATAGTAGTGTTCAGAATGGTTTTCATGGTCATGTTGAAGGTGTTGTTTGTGCTGATGTTCGCAGTAGTGTTTATGGTAATGTTAGATATGTATCAGTCACAGTGGTGTTAATTTTAATTTTACATACATCAATATTACTCCTGGGTTGAGAGTGTCCCTCCAATCAAGAGCATTTGGACAGTTGCAGCTGTGTGATCAGAAACAGATTCTGGTGATCACATGGCACTTTTCCACTGCATAGAACCTACATGACTCTACTCGACTCAGCAAAGCTCTTTTGCTTTTCCACTGGCCAAATCTGGTACCTAGTCCCTGGAACCGTGAAGGTTTTCAATCCCAGCTAGCTTTGGGTTCCAATCGTGCCAAGTAGGTACTAAATGGTGATGTGTAAACCCTGCAGAGCACTGATTGGCCAGAGCAATGCCAATCACCACCAAATGCAGAGCTCATTCAAATCCAGCACAAACTTGCTGCTTGTAAAATCTTTTAAATTACAGCAGCTTTCACATTTATTTTTATCAGACTCACAATGGCAGCTCATAACTTTACCTTAAAATGTTTTGACAAAAATTTCCTGTGAAAGCTGAATATGCAACAAGTTAAACTGATCTGTGAGAACTGGTGTGCAGAGCCGTGTTCAGTCCAAAAAACAATAACAACACACGAATACATGTTAAGTAAATAGTGCCTAACATATCCGCTGCTGCTGTGGTTCTTGAAAGGCCAGTGATTCTTGTTAGAGAAAGGACGTTTTGCAATGTCACCGGGTCCATTTCATGCAGGAGCCTGCCAGTGGAAAGCCAACTTTAAGTGTGTCGAGCCGAGCTGTGTAGAGTCAAGTCGATTAGAGCTGTGGTGGAAAGTGACAAAAGACTATCATGCATCAACAGATGAGCTGTAGTCTCTATTTGCCGAACCTGCAATGCCCCCCAACCTCCAAAGGCAACCCCAAGATGCAATGCCAGAACAACTCCCATCCATTTCACCCTTCTCCCAGAGCAACAATAATTAAAATCATTATAAACCCTGAAAGATTAGAATCCACTGCGCTGAAACACTGAGGCGACACTAGCCACGGAGGTAAAAAAAACAAAACAAAAACAAACGCTGGTTGCGTACGGTGGGCAGGAACAAGTCATGACAAAATTTCAATAATCTGCTTCATGAGGACAGACGACCATTGTATACTCATATAGCTGTCTACAGAGTCAGTGCCTACCTAGGCAGCTCACTAGGTTTTGGGACAGACCACATATATACAAGTGATCAAGACCATATGATGATAAACAGAAATGGACATAGACTGCACGTTAACAGGGCTACATGTTACTAATCAGTAAGTTATGGCTAGTCTAAGGGTTGTTCTTACTTGTTGTTGTAACTTTTGTAATGTATTGCTTAAGAGAATGTCTGTAAACAATCTAAATGTATGAACAAATGTTCTCTTCTCGCCCTGCCGATAATCCTGACAGAACAGCTCATCATGCTGTTGAAGGGTTATGGGTTGACATTACTTCTCCAATATAGGACAAAGCTGAGGTTTTCTATTGCCTGATTTTCTTGAAAAATGTAGCACACTGTTTTTTTCCTTGACATACACATTCATAGTGAATGTATTATCATATGACATAATCAAATGAAATAATAAACATCAATCTGTTAAAAAAAAGGCATATTCTGAATCAATAATGCACAAACCTGTATTGCCATTTTTAATCAAACTGTCAACAGTTGATCTAATCTGTTTGAACTCATTAAAAAGTTCTTTGTAAGTTGTTTATAAATTGTTTAAAAAATGTAATAAACATTTTTTAAACAATTTATAAACAACTTATATACTAACTACCTATAAGTGTAGTCTTATTTTAAAGTGATACTGGTATAATTTTTCTTTTAATTCTGTTAGCAAACAAATGAGCATCCATTAAAAATCATTCTACTCATTAAGCTATGTTGTACATTAAAAAAAAATGTTTATTGAAATTGTTCTGGTAGAGAATCGTGAAACATATTCAAAGAATATCCATCACATATCCATGATTCATTCAACTCAAGAAAGACTTCACTCTTTTCCATTTCTAAAGAGTTCTTAAGAGTAAAGAATATCAAATTAAAAGAACAATACATATTCTGTGTTCCTCCACGTCTGTTGTATCTACAATCAAATTGTTATTTACAATATATATAATGACAGACAAGGAGACAAAGTCCAAGGAGTGAAAGTTAAATTCACAAGTCTTTCAAAACTGCAGAATCCAGGCTGAAACAACTTTTGGTTTAAACATGTGTAGAAGTGCCACTTAATTGACTCTATACGTATAGAACCTGCATAGGCCTCGAGTGAAGTTCCAACCCAGACTGATGGAGAGAATGTAAAGAAGTCCAAGCAGAGCGAAAGGGTAGAGAAGAATGACGGTGTTCTTCAGAAAAGGCAGTGCTAAAAAAGAGACAGAGATGGAGAAATGGAACCAAGATTAGTTTCATTTCTGTTTTAAAGAAAAGAAAGGTTTCAATTATTTTTTGACTTTGCAATAAAACAATCTCAATTACTTTCATGATTAATTTTGCTTGATAACAATGTGCAACAGAGCTTTAAAATCAAAACACAATAATTTCTATTCCTTGCTAGCACTGCCAATGGAAGCAGCATGATCATGCAGCACACTATCAGGTGCATTTACTCAATGCTATTATGGTAAACTAATGCATGAGATTGTATGTACATGTGAAGCACTTGTGTGTATTAATTAAAAATATGTTCATTACATACATTAAATTTCCTGTTCTCTCTGTTTGGGGCTTAATTTGTCTGCACATCAATTTACTGTAAGCTTATGGTGTGAGGCGTGATCAGGTATGACGGCCACCTGTCAGAACTCAAAGTCAGAAACTTTCCAAGTTGAAGAATTGTTCATTCTAAATGTTTTTACTTAGTTGCAAGAGCACGGTGCACTAGTAGTTTTAGAAATTTGTAGGAGGTGTGTTTATTTTTTATCTTCTTAATTCACCTACTATCTCTATTTTTAAGAGAGAATTTATTCATGACACAAGATACATTCCTTTTTAATGGTAATAAAATTATGTTCCAAGGGAGTTTCCGGGGAGGGTAATCAAAATGATTTACATTGTCTCAGTGAAATTCTTCCTTGTGGACTTGAGTAATTTACATACTATTTATATCCTAATCATATAAATTTTAATATTGTAAATAATGAACATTTGGTGTATTTTGGATGTGTTTTAAAACTGTGTTTGAACATTCATACGGTAATTAATATTGAGATTGATCAATATAGAAACATTTATCATGATAAAATATTTGGCCAAGTCGCCTCTCTTTATCTGGACACATCACTAAACAATGCAACTCCAAATGTTAACTTTATAGGAGCCCATAAACATTTGCATAAAATTGAATGCAAAAAGATGTTTAAAGATACTATCATGATTTTAAAATATACAACTAGGGGTTAATATAGTTTTTCTAAGGTCAAATTCTAACACATTTCAAGTACTTTCAATGCTCTTTTTGAAAGCTGTTCCAGCACCTTACAGCTGTAGTAAATTGTTTATTTATTTAAATACATACATACACACTCAAAACGATTACTTCACTTTTAATATATATTTATTAAAGGGACGAAGAACAACAAGAACTCTGTATGGCGATAGCAGAAGTATAAGAAATTAAAAAGAAATTCAAGTTTCAAAATGTGTAACCTGTTTATAAGTACACTTTCCTTGCTATCTAACCTGGCTGAGTCTATAGTTTATATTTTTCACCTTGTGCTTTTGTGTGCAAAATATTTAAATGTGCACATTTATCATTTATGTTTTCACTTGTTTTCATTTATGTTTTCACGTGTGTTTTTGTGCCCTCTATTATTGGCATAAAAAGTGACGCCATGAAAATTAGCATTACCCAATTGTATCTAACACAGTGCACATCATTAAGCCTGTAATTTCACCAGCTAGCAGTGTACAAAAACAAATTAATATTCATGTGTTCTTGAAAATTCACTACTACGATATAACTTTCATGTGTCTTTTGAGTGTAGACTCTCTCTTTGTGAAAAGCTGCAGGTCCTATTTGCAGACTCCTGTCCTAGAGCCATTCATTCATGTGATTTTCTCTTCCATGGTATAATGAAGAGCCACTTGGGAGCTAAAGAATCAGCACTTCTGGGTGAGCTGAGTAAAATGATTTTGGTTCACCAAAAAGAGTCAGAATTCCCATCATTAATCACATACACAGGTGCTAGCGAGTCCATGCAGAGCCGTTTTCATTTTAGGCTCTGCGTCTTATTTTATTTCTTCATCTAATAATCCTGTATACTTCCCCATATATTGTTAACATATAACAAAATGTATTTCCTATACATTGTGATAACAACAGAACTACCATGTTGTTAAATATAAAAGGTTACCCCTTTTTTATTTATGTGTTTGAAAGCTAAGGATAGCGCAGAAACGCATGTCACGTACAATCCTTCACACACAGCATAAAACCATTTGAAAATGGCAGAATGTGGTAGATTTGTGCAAAATGACAATTTGATTAACCTTCCATAACATTACATTGCCACATTATGCAGTAATGCTGACTCTGATTATGTCATTCGTTACATATTTTATTGTAACATGTTCAGAGAATATTAGTTTGAGTTTTCTGTTCTCTGTGTTGCACAGGACTGGTTCAATGGATTTTCATGCACTTACCACTGTAGCCAAGGAATGTAATGTAAATGTAGTAGCCAATGGCAATGAGCCACAATGTATCACCCACAAAATATGCCAGGAACCCATCTGAGTTTATGACTACAACGTCTGTTTAAAAAAAGAAACGGGTTAAAAGGACACAGAATTTGATTACACAGCTGAACAGAATGACCATACATGAGTTTATGTATTTAATTCATCTAATGACTACTCACGGTTGATGAAAAACAGCTGAAGAAAATGTAAAATGACCAACAGAGGGTAGAAGGCATTTAGATGAACATCAAAAGCATATCCCCACTCCACATCGTAATCTTTACTATCATGCTTCATGAGGTATTTATTAGTGATAATCCTAAAACACAAAACACACAGATTAAGAATCATTCAACAAGATTATGTTGTATAATATTGTGGAATATATTGGAAGTACTCATAATATTGAACCTCACCACATGAGTGTGGAAAGGAGCAGCCCCACTCCAATGCAGTCAATAAAAACCACCCACAGTAGCAGTTTAAATGTCTCCACAATGCCCATATCCAAAACCAGGCCAAAGCCCACTGTGGAGACTTCAGAGAAAATCAACACAAAGAAATCAGTATTATTCGGTGTATGTAGTATTTTTTGTATTTTAGGAGAGTGTAATCTTGTACTACAAAAACAGTAAAATGCAGAACTTTCACTGTGAACATGAAATAATTCTAAACCTAGAGGTTTAATTTAGTTGTGTCCATTTTACTTATATCAGACAAAAACATATTCTGCTTCACACATTCAGTCAAAACATTACTGTATTTTCCCTATTTATGTACAGTTTAAGTTTTCATTGTTTTTAAATGTGATTATAAAAAGGACATAAACCCCCATTTATTGCAATACCCAGTATAGATACTCTAAATACTAACCACAGAGCCAGATGCTGAGTAACACAAGAAAAGCTGGGTCATCCCGTGCCCACTGGTCTTTGGTCTGTTTTCGGTAGTGAAAGTTGCGGTAAACTCTCTGTGGTGATGTAAAAAGGTAAAGCATCTGCCACATGGCAAACTCAAAATCCATCTGTTTAAAGTGCAGGAGTCTGCGTAGATATTTGTAACGCTTTGCACTAGCTGTGTGTCGAGCTGCATCCCGTGAATTCATACTGTCATTGTCCTGCCTCTGGGAGGAGGATGTGGTCATGGGCAACATACTGCTTCAGAACAAGAAATTTTATGTTAATACAGGAAGATTAACAGGCTAGACAAACATGATATGCTTTGAATCAGCTAAATAATACTTTCTGAAGGAGTGCTTTAAAGGAACACTAGAAAGTATTTTACCTTAAATTTACAGCTTCAAAATGACCGCACTATACATTTGGGACAAATTTTAGGTGAGCAAGGGATAATGGGCTGAAATATTTTATGGCAAGTGTCTACTAATATTTTACAGTTCTCTCCTGTACTAATCCAGGTATTTCTAGCTCTTGTTTTTCTATCTTGTAATTTTCTGCAGTACTGGCATCAGCACACTGATACCTGCTGTGTGACAGATTGCAGTGACCTGCAAAGCACAACACTGAGCTTCTAGGAAGAAGTTTTTAATGGCCAGAGTGTACATAATTACAAGTATTAAACTATTACTTAAGTAATAGTTTAATATTTGTTATTATATCTGGTTTTAGAGAGATAGAGTACAGTATTATTGGATTTGTGATAATCAGATCTGGAAAATAACTATACTGTGCTGGACTTCTGCCCACAAGACTATGAAAACAGCTCATTTTTCAAGTTAGTAAAACAACATGCATTTAAATATTTACTAAAACCCATACCTTATGTTCCAAAGCAACTCTTCGAGTTTATCCTATGTAAACAGATATCTACGAAGAGCAGAGACTAGATATGTGGAATTTTAAATAAAAGCCTTGAATTTGAAGGGGAGGTCCTTTCCAAACACGATTATTAGACTTTAAAAAACGCACATTTGTTACTAATATACACGGTGAGTGTCAGTGTTTTCTATTAATAACTGGGCCTTTACATTTTATATTCTAATCACAAACGCAATGTTCATGATAAACTCAACTCCTATTTATTTACACAACCTAAGTACAAAGCTTATACACACCTTTCTTTTAGTAGTACCTCCACAGATATCGGACAAAACTGCCCCTTTTTAACTCAACTCCAAATTTACCTCCGCATTCTCCTGCTTCCTCTATGTAATCGGAACACGTAGCCACGTCTGGCGTCATCAACGTAATTACGCTGTCATTGTAGTCCCAAAGTAGGATGGGATTTGTAGTCCTGTTACCGACTTTAAGACAACAATGGGTTTTTACTGATCTGTACTACTTTACAGATTACAAAAAATCTGTAACGGCAAAACAATTGTCGTTTATTAACAGAAAACGACAAAAGAGAAACTGGTTTGTGTATGGAAGTTTTTATGTTGTTATATGTCTCTGCTGAAAGACCCTGTTTGCTTGTTTTGTCTGCATATTCATTTCTAATTGTCAACAGTACCCACAAAGTGTATATCAGTTCGAGGTCAGTGCTTTATTAAACAAACATTCTGTTCTTCATCTTGTATATCAAACGGGGATGTCTCTAAGGAAACTAAGCTTGCAGAGACTTAGAGTGATTATCTTATGTTTATGACGTATAAACTACCTATATAAACTCTCTGTGAAAACATCTTCTTTGTCCACATTCACATAGTACTCTGTGCTATTGTATGATGACCACCTTAAAGTGAAATAAAGTACTTTCTGATTGCAAATGCTCTGTTAGGTTTAAATCCTTAACACTTGTACATATTTATATATAAGAAAGAAGCAGAAAAGAGAAAGCAGCAGAAAGACCTCCTTCCACTGCATGCAATCAGGAAAGCCCAAGGGATCTTGCTTCAAATGCGGAGTATCCAGGAGATAGGGCCTAATGGGGCAATTTATGTTTTCAGACCATGGACAATGGAAGACAAAGACTGTATATGAAGATCTCCCTCCAATTTCAGAGGGAGGACCAAAGTTCGTAGTCAAGCTGAGGCTTTTTGTGAATGGGTGGAAACCTTCTGTTTCCCATTCACTGACAAAGGCATGTGCACACAAGATGAAACTGGAATGGACTAAAGTACAAGGGAATCTTCCATTTTCCCTCAGACATACAGTATGGAGGGCACCCTGGATCACCCTATGAAGTCGCAGTGGCTGCCCTCTATACAAGAATTGAAGCAACCTTTCCAGTTAGACTGAATCTGGGCAAACTGAATCAGTGCAAGCAGAAAGAAGGACAAACTGTCGCTGATTATCTGCATGAACTGGTATGAATCCACGAAGCTCACGCTGGACTTCAGAAACCTGTTGGAATGCCACTTAAAAGAATAATTCCTAAGTGGTTTGAAACCAGGCATTCAGACAAAGGTGAGAGATAATTGTGTGGAAGTGAACTCAGGAAGACTACAGATCATCCTGGCCTTTACAGTGCATGTCGAAAAGAGACTGAATGAGAAGGTGAAGAAAGGACAACAAATGAAAGAAAAGGAGCAGCATCAACTGCAGTGTGCTGTGCTGGAGGCAGCAAAAACTGGTTTTAGAGGGGAAAGAAGAGGAAGAGGGTGAGGAAAAGGTGGCGCTGGCTTCAGAGACTTCGCTCAAAACAAGTGTAACGAAATGGGACACATCTCTGTTAATTGTCCTGAGAACCAACCAGCAAGAGACACACACTTTGAGGGAGAGGAGGGATGAATCATACAAGGATCGAAACACACAACACACACACACATCTGGATACTGGTAAGATCGTTTTATATTTTCAAATGCTTCTAACAAAACCTTCGGCCTTGCCAACAATTGAATTACAAATTGCGGGCCAAATTGTACATTATTTAGTTGACACTGGGGCTACAATTTGTGTTCTAAAAACAGGGGCCTTACAACCTGAACCACGTTTATCAGGTAGGAAAACATCTACATTGGGGGCGGTTGGAGTTCCTTTAATGGAATCTTACACTGATGAGCTTTGGTGTCACCATGCAGGAAGTGACACAACCCTACAACATGCTTTCCTTCTATTATCAAATTGCCCTGTAAATCTTTTAGCTAGGGGCTTAATGTGTGAATTAGGAATGAAATAGAACACAAATCACAGATCAAAAGTTTAAACTGAGAGAATGTATAATTTTAAGGGAAAAATATGTTGTTTCAAAATTTCATGGCGTTAACAAATCCCAAAAAGGTTGAGACAAGGCCATTTTTTACCACTGGGTGGCATCCCCCCTTCTTCTTACAACACTCAACAGACATCTGGGGACAGAGGAGACCAGTTTCTCAAGCATAAAAATAGGAATAAACTACCTATATAAATTCTCTGTGAAGACATCTTTGTCCACATTCACATAGCATTTTGTGCTACTCTATGTTGCCCATCTTAAGGTTAAATAAACTACTTTCTCATTGCTGAATGATTGAATTTAAACCCATAAAATTTAGCAAGGTCAGGTACTAAAACAATACTGCAAGTCATCCCAATTGTGCTCCATTACTCCAGAGAAGTGTTCCAATGCTCCACAGGTTAGAGAGATTTATACCTCTCTAGCTGACATTTGACATTAGGAATGGTGCTTTTATGCACAGGGGAAGCTGCTGCAGGGTATGTTATTTGATTGGCAATGCTTTTCTATGTACATTGCAAAAGATGTGGAATCCATGTTTTTGGACTGTAGGAGGAAACCGGAGACCCTGGCGGAAACCCACTCAGACACAGAGAAGAACATGGAAACTCCACCCAGATGGGACTTGATCCAAAGATCCCAGTGCTGAGAGGTGAATATGCTAACCACTAAGCCACCAAATTATAATGAATTTCAACAAATTTTAGACATAATATATTTGTTTGTACAGTGTATGTGTGTAAAAACTACCATCTTTCCAGAAGCGTGTGTGTGTGTGTGTGTGCATCAGTTGATTGTTTCTAAAGGTGAGACTCTCTCTTTAGCTTGAGCATGAAATACTGACAAGAACTATGATTTTACCACATCCTCAGCTGGCTTATTTGTGATAGGGCAGTGATTGAACAGATAAAGAAAAGAATGCTGGAATGGGAGTTGCTGACTCACACCTGTATTTCTCCCTGAACCTGCTGAGTGAGTAAAGCCACACCCCTAAAGAGTCAGGAGACAAAATCTCTTCACTTCACTCAGTTCTTCATCTGCAATTTTTTACACACTGTATACGGACTTCAACAGTAGCTGATTTATCCTTATCATTTGGATTAGCTGTCTTTCTTTTCTTCTCATTTTCTATAATTTTCATATTTGATTTCCAGTATATTTTTTCTTCTTTGTTGGTTGTTATCTCGTTGTATGCCCTGTTCCAATTCCTTTTTACATTGTGTTTTGTTTGTTTGGATTAACTTCTAAACTTTTTTGGGTGTAGCTTTTTTTTTTCAATTTGTTAACATTTTTTTTTATTTAGGTTTCTTCACTCCTATTTCTTCATATTTTTACCGGTGTCTATTTGCCTTTTATTTTAACTTGACTCAGTCCATATTTACTGTCCCAAGATGAGCAGTGGGCGTTTGTGGACAGAGGAACAGTTTAACTGCCCCATTTGTCTGGACTTACCAACTGAGCCAGTCACTATCCCTTGTGGCCACAGCTACTGCATGGAGTGCATTGCTGACCACTGGGGCACGGAAGGACAGAAGAGTGACACGTACAGCTGCCCAGAATGCAGACAAACCTTCAGCCCTAGACCTCAACTCTGTCGCAACACCATGCTAGCTGAAGCAGTTGAGCAGCTCAGGAGTGGGAACCTCAGCTCCTCAGCCAGGGAATCCATCCGGAATGCCAAGCAAGCAGCCAAATCTGCCAAAACCAAACAAAGAATAGGATCAAAGCAAAAGCAGCTGCCCTCTTCAGCTGTGCCCTGTGACCGGTGCCAGGAGCCAAGAGCAGCTGTAAAAACCTGCCTGGTTTGCATGGCATCTTTCTGCCAAACTCACCTAAAAACTCATCAAACTCAGGTCAAGCTGAAGAACCATGAGTTAATTGGCCCAACTGGAGACTTAACCCAAAAACTCTGCCCTGAACACAAGTATCTGCATGAGTTCTACTGCCGCTCCTGCCACATTTATGTCTGCTGGCTGTGCACAAGTAACCAGCATAAGGGTCACGAGTGTGTGTCTACCCAGGCCGAACGCACTGAGAAACAGGTAGGTCTTACAAACACAAACATGTATCCACAGCTCAACTCATCATAAATATGTAGTAATATTGTATCAATTATAAAAAATTGTACTCCTGTTTGATGGCTCAAGAAATCAAATGGAGATTCAATTAAATTCCTTATAAAATACCATCAGCAAAACAAGAGATTTGATGAAACACAGGAGAAATGTGGGAGAAAAATGAAAAATAAAAGAAAGAAATAAAAAAAAGAAAGTTCGGTGTTATTATATCAACAAATCTGAGCACAATGTATGACATATAGAACTCAAAACGTATATTTTACACTGTGTGGCGAATCAAAACACGGTTATGCTGAGTTATGCTAGGAATTATGAAAAATCTGAGAAATTAGCCAGTACACTGAAACAAGAGTGCTCTGAAAATACATGATAAAAATATACCAGGTCATTGCTCATGAGTCACATTAACTTATTTAATATACTGGCGTGAAATCCTTAGGTGTACACTGAGAAAAAAAAAGTGCCTATCAGCCATAACATTAAACAACCTGCATATAATGCTCCTCTTTGTGACACCAAAACAAATCTATCCAGTCAAGGCATGGACACCACAAGAACTCTGAAATTGTCTTGTGGTATCTGGAATCAAGAAGTAAGGAGCAGACTCTTTAATCCTATTAATTGTGTGGTGCAGACTCCATGGATCAGCTCATTCTACAGATGCACGATTACACTGAGATCAAGGGAATTTGTAAACCTTGAAAAAGAATTTGACACCAGGAATTCTTATCATGTTTTGAAACCATTCCTGAACTATTTTTGCAGGGCAGGCTGCATTATAAGGAAATAATATTTAGGTAGTTGGTATGTTTTAAAATATGTTGGGACCCAAGTTATCCCAGCAGAACATTGTTCAGAGCATTATACTGCCTCAGAAGGCTTGCTTTCCTCCCAAAATACACCCTGCCCATTTAAGCGGGAAAAAGAAATTGACACAGCTTTCGAAATTATGTTAAAGGAGCTCTGTTTTTGAGGCTTGCACCGAACAGATTAGTCTTTGCACTCCAAGAGTGTTAATGAGCCTTGGAGCTCACAAGACCCTGTCTCATTTGTTCATCCTTTTGTGTACAAAACACAAAACACCTACTATTTTGGAGATGCACTTACACAGTCATCTTGCCATCACTATTTTGGCCCTTGTCAAAGTTGCTCAGGTCCTTACACATGCCCTTTTGTCCAGTTTCCATACATCAGCTTCAAAAACGGACTGATCACTTTCTGCGTACTGTATCCCCTCACTTGATTCCATCTACTCATCACCAGATGGAATTATAATGAGATAATCTTCATTTTAATTTCAGATGTCAGTGGTTTTAATGTTGTGACTGGTTGGTGTATATGTAGATCAAGTGACTTGGCTAAACTCTCCTTTGTATTTTCATCTAATCTCATTTTATAACAGCAGATATTTTCTACATAACACAATTTTAGTTAGTCATTAAGGTACTTGTTAGTTTGTTAATGTGGGAGTGATTAATATAAATGTGAATAGAAGAGTTAGAGTAAGGTGGACTTTCATTTTTTTAATGTATTTTCTACAAAATATCCATTTTAGATGTAGATATCTAATATCATGCTTCAGCTAAAGCTTGAAATTTATTTTTGATTCTAATGGCTCCTGTCACAAAGTGCTGTTGGCCAATTGCTCAGTTTTATAGTTTTATAACCATGGTGACAACGATTACACTATTACTTCAGCACAGAAAAAGAGAGAGAGAGAGAGAGAGAGAATGTTAGCAGTTATGCAATGCAGAAACAGCATTACATTCCACTTTCCTGTTTTTCCACATTTATCTTTTTTGTTTTAAGTTGAATTCTCCCTGATAAATGTGAGATACATTCAGGTGTAAATCTCATAAATCTATAATGGTGGCAGTTAGCTGATACAGTACATATTTATTTTCTTTGTTTTAAGTTACTTAATGTGTAAATTTTACATCTGTACTGTGTTGTTTTAAAAGCTGTGAGTGATTTACTAGAGCACTGTTTTGACTTCAGAAAACACTGACTGCAGTTCAGACAGAGAACCAGCAAAGGCTCCAAGAGAGGGAGAGGGAGCTGAAAGACATGAAGAAAGTCCTAGAGACTCTCAAGGTATCCAACTTAACTTTACACAACACACCACACATTTTTTGTACACCTTGGGATCAAAACCACATCCTGAAGCTTATTGTCCACAAATAGAAACACATTAACCAAACGTTCTTAACACACCCTTCAGAGCTGTCAGACAAGCAAGACCAGTCATTTAGAGTAATTTAGTTTGTAAGCACCTTAAATAGATTTGTGTTTTTGTGATGGAAATGGAAAATTTCCACTTCCCTATGTGGTTGTTTTCCTTACAATACCAAAAGTAGGAATAATATTTATGAAAGTGATATATATATATATATATATATATATATATATATATTCTCTGGCATATCTAAACAACTAGTTGTCAGTAAAATTCCTATTATGATGTGTGAAGATGAATCTTTGGAGAGATTCTATTTTTTTCTTTCTCTCTCTAATAGATTTATTATGCACAATAAATTTTAATGCTGTACAAATTATGCTGTATGAAAACATACCTTGATAAAATAAAAAAAATCATGCCAGAAAGGTACAAAACAGCCCAAGGGGTTGTACTAGGTACTTTCTGACTTTTTTCTAACTTAAATTAGATACATTTTGTATTTAGATAAAGAGGAGAAATAAAAGAAAATATATGTACAGGAAATAGAGTAGTGGTAATACCAAACAAATGTAGTGTAGGTGCAGAGTAGTATGGTGGATTAAAAAACATATAACTAGACTTTAGCTAGTCTTTTAAAGGAGTTCAGATTGCTACAATTGGCTTAATGTGATTCTGTAAGAGGCAGGATGCAGGTTGTGGGAGGCTCTAATGAAGTATTTTTAAATTTCAGAAGTTTATTAAAATATGTTTTGGAAATAGTCAGGAAGGAGGTTTTGCTTGAATAAGAAAATAAACTGATATATTTGAAAAAGGTTAATTTCATATACATTTAGAATCTTTAAGTTGAAAAAGTAGAGGGACAGAACCAGCATACTATGAGGAGGAAGAGATCTTTCTGACAAGTTTACTTTTGAAGAATATGTATGCCTGTGAGATTACTTTTGAAAGTGCTACCCCAGATAATGTTAGAATATGCAAATATGGACAAAACATTGTATAATACAGATTGAGAAGTACATCCTGAGGCAATATAGTTTTAATCCATCTGATAACACCAATATTTTTTGCTATTTTTTTGTTGTTACTTCATTATGATTTTCCAAGCTGAGTTTATCATCAATAAGCACAACAAGATCATTTGTACAGTGGACACAGGATATATTGATGTTAGATATGTACATTGATGGTATGTTGGGTGTGCTTGATGCTAGATAATGCCCAAAGTTTACAAAAATCTATTAAATGCATTAGCAATATCCAATGAATGGGTAATAACTTTTTGGTGGGTGGACTAGAATGATTATTTTTATTAATGAATTCACTGATAGATTTTCATGTATTTTTAATATCATAATGGTTTGCCTGAAATGTTTTAAAGTAATATTGTTTTTTTGCATTTCTAAGTTTAGTCAGTAGTTTGTTGCAAAAGACTGCATTTTCTGTTTTAACTAAGAGGGATTTGTTAAATATTCTTTGAATAACTGATACTTTTTCTGATTTCCTTTTCTTTTGTTGTTGGTAATCCATGATTCATTTTGTTTGGACAGTTGATTCCCTGGCACATTTAATTATGTTAATGAATCTAATAATATTACGGTTGCTAAAGTTCTTAACAGTCATTGTTTCATGGACAGTGATCGATTCTGGATGTCCAAACTCCTCACCCTATCTCTCTGCAGAGGAAAGTCGTTTCAGTCACTTATAACCACATTCTCATTCTTTTAGTGATTACTCAAATCTCATGTCCATAAGTGAGGGTTGGAATGTAGATTGACCTGTAAAATGAGAGCTTCTCCTTTTGGCTCAGCTTTTTCTTTAACACAATGGACTGATGCAGAATCCATTACTGCAGATGCTGGCTGCACTAATCCGCAAGTCAACTTCTTTACTTGGCTACACTGAGAAATTTTGTCCATAAATATCATGAACAGAAAAGCTGACAATGTGCAGGCCTGATGGAGTCAAATTCCAACTGGAACTCAATGAATTACTGCTGGCAATACAGCCAATCTCCTTGACTTAAGAAAGAATTATTGCTCCTTTAATTTGTTTGAATGTTAATTTCCTATACCATGTAAAATTCACCCTATATTCTGTGTTCCTTATATACCATAATAGTACATTATGCAACTAAAAAGCACAGAACAAAATTTAGTGCTGTGTAAATTAGATTGTGTGTGTGTACTACACACAGTTACACATGGACTGATTGACTGTGAACAATGCTGCCTGCCGCCTGTCCCAAGTACTAGTAATGTATTTTAGCAATTGCAAAGTAGAGCTTGCCAACCTCCCAGCTCATCTGACCACATCATAAATCTAGACTAAGGCATAAACCAGTGTGTAGTCTCTCATCATTGGAAACCACTTTGGCCACAATACAGGCTGATATAGTATTTATGACACCTGTCAGGTCAGCTATGACTGATTGATTAGAACTCAAATTCTCTGTCTGCAGGGCAGGGAGCATCCATTAAGTAAGTTGTGCCCTTGGTCGTCAGGAGATATGATACATAACAACAGAGCGTTGTTTAGTAATAGAAAGTCATATTCTTTAAGAAATTACTCATAAGTAAAAGGATATCCATTGTCATTCAGTAATTGGCAAACAAGCAGATTATTATCAACTCACCTCTCCATGTAAAGAGATTTTGAAATGTCTTGATTATTTTATGTAGTAATTGTGAGGTGAGATGCTGTGTGTACAGAGCAGTGACCAACAAGGCAAAAAACTGTTTGTGAAAATGTAAAAGATTAACTGGCAATTTTGAGATTTTGTAGTTGTATTTTAAAAGGACATTCAATCCCTTAAGTCTTACAGACTTAGATCTGTACAGAATTTTAAGAAAGGAGTTTAGGGAAGAAAGTGTCTAAGTGTTTAGATATATTTAAGATTAGTGTAATGATGCATAGTGCCATGGGACATCCAAATGTCCTCACCTCACTGTGACTTTTGACATCATTTGGAATAGAATGAGACTCTTGAATAAAAGTCTGCATTTAAGTTTTTTTTAAGAAACAGATGTCTTTTGAAAGAATGAGTGTTCGGCTCTGAAACATTTAGACATGAAATCCAACCAGTGACGTTTTACACTCATTTGCAGAATACTGAATAATTCAGAAACTGTTATGACCACATAAGATCCAAGTGTCATATAGTTAACGATTCATTATTCAACAGAAAATAGAGAAAGAAGGATCTCTATCTCTATTAAGAAGGAAAACATAAGTTCTCTTACATAGTATGCATATTACTGCATATCCTTTCTAGTTCAGACAAAAATCAGTCTGTAGTTTTCAGGGAACATTTTGATTCTGTGGCCACATGTGTACGGATTCTTTGTCTTCAGGGGAGAGATCTTATTTTAATAGCAGATTTTTCCCTTGCAAAACAGATATATTTGCAGATTTCCTTATTACATTGAGAAAGAACCCTGTAGTTTATAATAACCATATTTTTCAGGCACCCGATTGCATCTATTGTGTCCTCTAGAGAAATAGAACGCTCACATTGTATTTTTTGATCTAATTTAATTTGGATAAATTTGATGATATCTAAGAAACTAGAAGTGATTTCTTCACAATACTTTGAGCCATATAGAGCCATATAGATTGTGATAAAATTAAGAAATTATTTGATATAATATAACAAATATATCATATTTAGCTGTTGGATTTAATTAATTTTACCTAACTGAAAAAATAAGCAGCGTTTTGTACACTACCTTGTTCTCTTATCTTTTACCCTGTCCCCTGGCATTAAACGATACTATAGACAAAGACAGAATGTAAATTGAAAAAAATATAAATAAGAAAGATAGATTTTTCTCTTGTAAGTGCAATAAATGATAAAGATCTAAAAGCTTCACCAACTAAACATATAAGAAGTGTGAAAATGCAAGGTACGTATTGTGCTGCAAGGTACTGAGCCAGCTTTTCAGAACAGGTTATATGTCTTGAGTTACACCCTGAGATGATAATAATCATACACATGGTAAGATCTAAAATATTCTATGCCAATCCATTAGTGCTTCAAATAGGGTCCACCCCACTCTCTTCCTACCTGCAACCAGGAGTCATCACTTAGGCACTTTCCCTCATGAGTGTTTTGCTCAATAATATCCACAACACCTCCAGAATGCTCAACAATGATGTCTTGCATCCCAGACCCACCCCTCCAAAGTAGACTTACAGCCCTTCCATACCCTTAATCATCAATAACCATCAACAACCATGAATCCACACTGGTCATAAAACAACACAGCACCCCACTCAACTGTTCTGTCCTCCACCTTACCTATAACACATTTACAGTATGTTTTCCCAGTTACCCTGTGTTCTCCATATCCACAACCATATCCACATGACTAGACCTTTCAGCTACTTCTGAAAACTCACAGCTGTAGCAGACTTGGCTGCAAACCCCCTAACACCTATTTCCACTGATCTTACATGTGCCTGCCACCTGCATTCTCTCACCTCAGCCGCCAGCTCTGCATACTTCAGTTTCTTCCTTTCGAAAGTTTCATGTACTGCATCCTGAAAAAGAGTTGTTAGCTCTATGATATAAACAATCCATTTAGATTTAGTGTACAACACCATGTCTGGCCTCAGTGTAATTAATGCAATGCATTCTGGGACCTATATATTTTTTTACCTACATCTGCCAGCAATTTCCAGTTACATGCTCTACCCCATTTACCAATATTTAAAGCCTGCACATGCTCCTGATTATTTTCCCCCTCAGGCACAAACCTAACCATTTTATTACAATAGCCACACAGAAATGCATTAAAATCTTGGCATTTGCTGTCCAATATACATACTAATACTCTAAGCACCAGATTATTTCTCCATGTATTTTGACAAACTAACATTACAAGTTGAGAGAATATGCTTTAGTGTACCAACAAATTTTCCTTTAACTATCAATAAACTTCTAGACTTTCATGGGTTAACCTAGCCCACCTAAGGTTTTCATTTAACTTCCCCAGCAGCCGGGGTGTGCAAGACACGGTAGTCATCAGGGTCGTCATGTCATCCATGTGTGCCCTAACTGGGGTGGTGATGAGAATCATCATGCAACCTGTCTGTACCTACAACCAACTTTGATGCCCTAATTTCTACCTCCATCGCTATTGTAAGCACTAGTGGTGAAATGGTGCATCCACTCATTATACCCATTTCCAATTGCTGCCATGAAGTAACAAATTCTCCTGTACTAAAACAAAACTGAAAATCATCAAAATAACCTTTGACCACCCTTGTAATCTTATCTGGCCAGAAACACCTGCCTTTGGTACTGACATATCGATTAATTTATTAAATTTCAAGTATGCAGCCAGTCTCCATGCTACCACACCAAAGAAAATCTTGAATTCTTACCCTCCACATTACGATGACTTATAGGCCAAAACTGTTCTATACACACAGCATTCTTCTCATTTGGGATAAGGATACCCCCTTGCCCTCTCAACACTTTAGTTGGCCTAATGTCCATTTGGCATTTCTTGAAGCACTGACTCCAGCAGCAGTCCACTCCTTGTGAGCCTAAATTTCTGAATTGACTTTTCTTGACAGTCCTTTCAATGCTGCGGTTATCCCTGTTGCTTCTGCACCTTTTTCTTTCACACATTTTCCTTCTACTCAACTTTCCATTAATATGCTTGGATACTACAGGAGGATGTCCCTTCTGGAAATCTGTCAAGTCAGCAGTCTTCTCCATGACTGTGTAGCCTATTGAACCAGACTAAGGGACCTTTTTAAAGGCTTAGGAAAGCTTTGCAGGTGTTTTGTGTTGATTATTCTAATTTTTTGATATAATGACTTTTAGGTTTTCATTGGCTGTAAGCCATAATCATCAACATTAAAATAAATAAATGTTTCATTTATAGATCACTCTGTTTGTAATGCATCTACATGAGTATCACTTTTTGAACTGAATTACTAAAAATAAATTAACTTTCTGTTGATATTCCAATTTACTGATATGCATCATTGTGTATGTATGTATGTACTTGTGGCCCTCTGTGTGTTTATACGTGTGTGTGTGTGTGTGTGTGTGTGTGTGTGTGTGTGTGTAGCATTCATCTGACACAGTTAAAGAGGAGGCAGAGAGAGTGCTCTGCGAGCTGCAGCAGTCAGTTCAGAGGATGCTGGAGCTAATAGAGGACATGATGACCTCTACAGGTCAGGCGAAGCTGAACGAGGCCCAGGAGATTGTGGACAAACTGGAATCTGAAATAAAGCAACTGAAGGAAAAAGACACAGTGTTGAATGATATAGTGAAGTGTCAGGATAACATCCATTTCCTCAAGGTAAAAAAGAGAGAAAAAAAGGTTTTAGATCAAAACTTTCTTGAGCATCCCCAAACATTGAAACACATCAAGCAATGAAATCAAAATTTAATTTTAACCCAAACATAATCAGTCAGCTCACACATGTTTGGAGCCTGAAGTTTTTTGTTTGATTTTCTTCTTTGTTTTGTTTTTTCACTGTTTGGTTATTTTGAACAGGACTATTTATATAGTGTGAGAATGAGACTCACACTATATAAATATGGTATGTTGGACATATGGTATGTTAGACAAAGCATGCCACAGACTTTTTATAAGTCCCCACGGAACTATGTTAACTTGTGGAAAATGTTATAAAACTAATAATAACACTGATTCTTTTTCGTGTTATGAAACAGCCAATACAGCAACATCTAGTGGCTATGATTTCACAGAGATTTTGCACTAAGTATATTTTAAAAGGTTTGGTGAACTACTATATTGGGAGTAATATGGTTCATTAATGTACAATCCTATTTACAAAAAGTTGGGATAGTGGGCAAACTGTAAATAAAAACAAAATGCAATAACATGCAAATAGTTTAAACCCTATATTTAATTTAAAATAATAAAAATAAATTGTAAATGTTGCAATTGAGAAAGTTTATTGTTTTTTGAAAAAGAATTGCCCATTTGAAGCCAGCAACATGCTGCAAAAACTTTGGGTTAGGGACAGGTTTAACACTGCGTTCTTCACTACTTCTTTTAACACCATTCTGGGAGGCTAATCACTGTAGTTTTGAAAGCGAAATGTTTTCAGATTCTTGCTTGTTATAGGATTTCAGCTGGGGTCCATGTTGTAGGGTTTTTTTCTATAATGCACCATGTGCTTTTAGTGGGTGACAGGTTTGGACTAGTTTAGCTTCCGGACACTTTTAATAAGGAGCCATGTTGTTATAATTAATTCAGAATGTGAATTGGCCTTGTCTTTCTGAAATAAACAAGGCTTTCTCTGAAAAAGATGTTTCCTGGTTGGCAACATATTGCTCTAAAACCTCTATGTAAATTGATCAGCATTAATGGTGTAATAATATCCATTATTTACTAAAAGAATTAAAAATTTTTATTTGTCAGACCACAAGACAGGTCTTCACTTAGCCTCAGTCCATCTTAAATGAGTCTGTATCCTGTTTTTAGTATCTTGTTGTTTTTTCTTTGCATTTGTGAGCTTTAACTTCCATTTGTGGAGATAGCAATGAACTGTGTTCACAAACAATGTTTCTGGGAAGACTTTGAGTCCATGCAGTGATTTCCACTGCAGAAACATTTCTGTTTTTATTCAGTGCCATCTGAGGGCTCAAAGGCAACAAAGAACAACTAGAACTGATTTAGGGCTTTATCCCTTGCATATAGAGATGTCTCTGGAATCTCTGAAACTTGTAATGATATAATAAGTTATACATTGTAAAAGGCCCAAGTTCTTTACTATTGTCACGCCCTCATCCTGTCTGGTCTGTTTTCCCCGCCATGTGCTCTCTCAGAACATGGCTCTGTTTGGTATTGTCCTTGTCTCCGCCTTTGTTCCGCCTCCTTGTCCGTCATCTTCATTATCTGTTTCAGGTGTGTCTCGTCTGTTCGTGTATTTAAGTTCCCTGGTGTCACTTGCTTGTATCGGTCATTTGTTCTTGTTTTGTTTTCAGTTCCTCAATTTGTTATAATACTTAGTCATGCTTGTTCTCGTTGTGTTTCCTACTCCTAGTAATGTCGTTTTGTTAGAATTCCTAGCTCTAGTCATGTTGTTTCAGGTTCTCGTTCCTAGTCATGTTCTTTCCTCGCTTCGTGTTTGCCCTCGAGTTTGTTATAAATAAAAGTCTGTGTTATTAGCGTGTGCGTCCACCTCGGTCAGTCCGACTCAGCATTTCCTGACAACTATACTAAGTTGAGAAATATTATTATTGTATTATTTCACTGTTTGCCCACAGAATCTTTCACAGAGTGGTGAACCTCTCACTGTTTTTACTTCTGAAAGACTTTAAACCAAAATCATGTCATTGACCTATTGTTAATTACCATTTTTTTAGCAACCATTTATTTCTGCACCATGTCACACATACGTTTCTGCTGTTCTCCCAAGCAGCCATCAATCACTGACATAAACTTTATCTAAACAATACAAGAAAACAAATGCCTCAAACACTGCAGCACTCCATAACTTTTTTAACAACAATAAAGTTTTTTTTTTTTTTTTGGCAGTAAAGCCATGAGTTGAAGCTTTGCTAAAGATGATACCCATTTCAGTGTTGTTTCTACAACAAGGCTGTTTTGGACAGTTGGTAGGTGAAGAGCCTATTTGTGGATTATGTAGAGGGGTTGGCACGCTGAAGCATATTCTATCAGCTTGTAAGTTTAGTATGTCACAGGCTCGGTATACATGGAGACATAATCAGGTGCTAAGGATTTTAGCATGTTTGTTGGACAGCAGACGCCTAGAAGTTAATGCATTGATGAGTGGCTGTAGTAATAAAATGTTTAGGTTTGTGTGTGTGTGGGGGGGGTGTTTTTGAGAAAGTGCGCAGGCTACAAATATTGGTAGATATTAAAAAATATGCAGGTCCCTGAGTGTATCTGTTATCTATACTGAGGCCAGACATGGTGCTCTACTCTGAAAGTTCCATTTGATGATGCAGCAGATAAAGAATTCAAAAGGAAGAAGTACACGCATTTGGCAGTTGAGATGAGGGAACGCAGATGGTAGGTACAAGTAAGACTGGTGGAGATAGGTGTTAGGGGATTTGTAGCCAAGTCAGCCACATCCCTGCTTGTGCAGTTCGGCATCAGGAGCCAGAAACTAAGGGCAGCGGTGAAGGAGTTATCATAAAGAGCTGAAAGGTCAAGTCAGTGGTTGTGGATAAGGAGAGCACATATTATTTGGGGTAATACATTGTAGAGGTGCTGCTGTGGTTGGTGGTGATGTAGCACAAAAATGTCACATGGAATTGGTGGTGCTGGCCATGCATTAATGGTGCCAGTGGGGCTAGGCACAACCTTAGTCACCAGGGGAGTTGTTGATGGTAAAGGGTAAGGTAGGACTCTAAAGCTGACTTGGAGGGGGGTGGGTCTGTGGTGGGTAATTATTGAGCCTTCTGGAGGTGTCGTGGGCTTAATTCAGCGAAACACTGATGAGAGGTGGTGTCTATCTGATGACCCCTGTGAAGAACTAGTGATGCAGTGGGTGGTTTGGGTGCTCATGTGCTGGGCTCAATGAGTAACTGTAGTTGTTAAGGACAGCTGGTTGCTGATTGGATCATAAACAACCACAGCAACTCTAGAGAGTAGGTGTAGGATACTATTAAATGTTGCTAGATGTAGCTGGTTCCACATCGAATCACAAACAGCCACAGCAAACTTAATGTTGAGGTGTAGGATTCAAACAACATAAATTTTGTGGCTGCAGGTAGGAAGAGTGTGTGGTGGGCCCTGTTTGTAGCTCTAATGGATTGTCATAGGATATTTTACACCTTATCCTGTGCATGATTATAATTACTAGTTATAGTGGATATGACTCCAGTTGTGATTTCTTACTAGAAGAACCGAGCACTTGTCATTTCATCACAGCCACCCAAAAATCTTTTCCATGGATTGTGTTCCACAACAAAAACTTTCATGAACTTTTCCAAAATTGTCCTATTTATAATTAAGTATCCACACATTCTATTATTCTGTTATACAGATACGCATTCATACACAGCACCTCATCAACTGTCAACAGCATGACAGGTACTGACAGGCTGTGAAAGAAATTTGTCATAGCGACTGAGAACTTTAATCCAATCTTTTGTTCAGTCTAAGAAGTCAAAATAAAAAAGAAAAAGTCAAAATATATACTAAATAATCTCTTTACTGTAATCAATAGCACTTTTAAATTTTAAAAGGTTTTGCTTCTTGGACAACTTTTAAAAATATATGTGAAGTGATTCCTCCATGGTTTCATTCCTTCCTGACTTATTTCCCTATATGTTTGTTTCAGATGTATCAGTGTCTGAATTCTCCGGAGGTCAGCAATCTGGGCAGTGTGATTGTTAACCCGGACACTTCATTTGATTCTGCACGCAGCATCATTCTGGAGCTCAGAGAGAAGGTGGAGAACATGTGTAACCAGGATCTCGAAAGGATCAATAAGATAGGTCAGAAGCACCTGACAACTATAAATGCTAGAAACTAAAAATAAAATTTAAATTGGACTGTGCTTTTTATTGCACTACAAAACAATATATTACTAAAGTAATGCAATTATAAAATTTTACTTATTATAAACTAAAATATAAACTTCTGAAAGAAACACTGGTAGCTTAGCAATCATAAATTTATATTTCAGTTAATCTTACATGTTTTAAGTGTTAATTGAATTGTTTAATTGTGGTTGTTAACTCTATATAGCAGTATATATTTTTGATACCTTAGTATTAGAATAAATTAACTTATCAATACCTTTATTTCTGAAGAAGATATTGATTCTAAAGTCATTCTGTAAGTAATGCAGTATTTTAGAGCCTATTTTGTTACAAAAATGCAACATGTCTAATAAATTGCTTGATGTTTCCAGACCATGTCTTAATCCATGTATTTAATCCATGTCTAAACCAACCATGCCTGAATCCACAAACTCTCAGTGACATGCTCCTTTTATTTCTGCAGTTTACAACGTAACAGCATTTTCAGTAACTGACCGGCAGAATGGTCAAAGGGGCCTTTTGAAACGTAAGTGCTCCGTACTGCAGTAGAAATGTACAAGTATCTAAGCTGAGGATATAATGAGATTTTGAATGATCATTGATTGTGTGTGTGTGTGTTTTAGTGTTTTCAGGTTTGGGAGGCAAAACATCTAGCCGTACACAAGGTGCCAAATTCCAAATTCTAATCTCACTGCTACTGAAAAAAAAATGTCTATATTACCAGGTGTTCTCATATGTCTTATTTTTGTGACATATTTATGGTTGTATGTGTGTGTGATGCAGATCCCCCACAGCTGCCCTCTGTGAGTGTTCGAAGCCCAGGTAAAATTTTTCAGGGGCTAATTTACCCTTTTTGCTATTTGCCTAGGAACAGTAATGACAAATCTAAAATACACAGTTTTTATTGCCTCAAAAAATGAAAGCCAAGATATATTTGATGTCTACAGTTTGCTTTAGGTTTGCCAGAAGTAGGAGGAGTTAATGAAACTAAAAATTATTTAAACCTATGCTGCATCATTTTGCATGCACAGTTATGTAAATATGATTGGAACCTGATGGATTCCTTTAGCTGTACTCCATAATAAAATTTCAAAAAAATGCATCCCACTGTCCAGGTCAAGTAGGATGGACACAAGATAGGCGACGGAATGAGCCACAAGGTGAGATACAGAATTTTAGTTTTTTCCAGTTTTCACACAAATTCCTTGTCACTGTCAATTCTAGTTAAATTAATTAGGACTTATTAAAGAATGCTACCAAACTGGGATGGTGAAGTACAGCCTCACAGTTATAGGCTGTAGCACATCAACAGATTAAAGGGTCGAAGAAGGTATAATTGGGACTTACTTTGCCTAGAGTCCCTCGCAGTGTGCAGCAGAGCTTGACACATTACTGAGATTTACTGGACAAAGTTGTTGTGATAACTAATCCATCCATCCTTCCATTATCTGTAACCGCTTATCCAGTTCAGTGTCAAGTTAGGTCCAGAGCCTACGTGAAATCATTGGGCACAAGGCAGGAATACACCCTGGAGGGAGTGCCAGTCCTTCACAGGGCTAAACACACACTCACTTTTGAGTTGCCAATCCACCTACCAACGTGTTTTTTTTTGTGGACTGTCTGAGGAAACCGGAGCACCCGGAGGAAACACAGGGAGAACACACCAAGCTCCTCACAAAGAGTCACCCGAAGTGGGAATCAAACACACAACCTCCAGTTCCCTGGAGCCGTATGACTGCGACACTACCTGCTGCGCCACCGTGCCGCCCCGATAACTAATCATAATCTTTTATTCATGTGTGGTGGGTTTTTTTTTTGTTTTTTTTTTTCTTTTTCTTGCAAGATGGCACACTACTTCTGTGACTGTCACTTTTTGACCTTTATTTTAGTGTCAATGGTATTTCTGTATGTAAAAGCAAGTGCTATTATAACATACAGCAGACAAGCAATGCTGGGGATCAGTAAAGTTCATCATGAACTTACTTTAAGCCTCTTCTATCTGGACTGCTTTCCACGCTCGAACTCGCACCTGCGAGAGCCAGCACCACTGTGGTTGAGAGACAAGAGCAAGCCGAAGAGAGAGCACCCAAGGCGGAGGGCTACATGCTAAGCTAAAGGCTAGGGCCAGCAGACCACCACTGCCTAGCTTGCTGTTTGCAAACAAACATCCGCTCTCTTGAGAACAACCTGGATGAAATCTGTACCAGGATAACATCACAACATGAAATAAGGGACTGTTGTGCCCTTATATTTACAGAGGTTTGGTTATCGGACAACATTCCAGACACGGTAGTGCAGCTACAAACACATTCAGTCTACCAAGCAGACCTCACTGTTGTGTGTACGTTAAAAACGCATGGGGTACGGATGTTCAGACTGTATACAAACACTGTTCGTCTGATGTTGAGATGTTGCTGAAGTGCAGACCATTTCATTTAACTCCTCTGTTTTCATCCTGGCCACCTATATCCCTCCACAACTCTCCAACTGCACTGGGATGTCTCTATAATGCAATCACTGCACAGGAAACAAAGCACCTGGAAACTGCTTTTCATTGTGGCAGATGATTTCAATCAGGACTCTTCTACCCAAATTTCATCCATTTGTGAAATTTCCAACAAGGGGGAAGAAAACTTTGGACAATATCTACTGCAGCGTATGTGCCCTGCCCCCACTTCAGACAACCAGATCACGTGTCTATCTTCCTCTACTCATCATACTGGCCTGTTCACAGGCAAGCTCAACCAGCAAGTAGGATTAGTTAAAGTATGGACTGAAGAAGCAGGTTACATTCTTCAAGACTTCTTTGTTAGTACCAGCTGGGAGGTGTTCAAAGATTGCGGACAGGGACCCAAGAGCACTCGTACCCCTCCCAGTCCACGATGCATACACAGACGATTGACTGTGTATACTGGTTTCCCATACACCAGCTGTGGCGCTGGGGAATCTGGAACTGGGGTAAGGGTACTGCAGAGTACGGGCTTAAGACGTGACATGTGAAACATAGGATTTATGCGCATGGACCTTGGGAGACATAAGCGGTAGGAAACAGGGTTCACTCTCCGAATGACCTTGAATGGACCCACATAATGTGGGGCCAGTTTCCAGGATTACACACGGAGGGGCAGATCCCTAGTGGAAAGCCAGACCTGCTGTCCTGGCCAAAGGGAGGCCCAAGTTTTCTCCTCTGGTCAGCAGCTCACTTCTGGTCCACAGAAGCCTCCTGAAGAGCCTTTCGAGCTTTTTGCCATACCCTGTGGCATCGGCGAATGAAGTGTTCAGCTGCTGGAACCCCTACTTCAGCCTCCTGTTCTGGAAACATTGGGGGAACATACTCAAATTGGCACCCAAATGGAGACATGCCTAGGGATGAGTGCAACAAAGTATTATCGGCCCAAAGCAGGTGATCAGTCCAAGAAGAAGGATTTTCCGAGACCAGACACCTTATAGTTCTTTCCAGATCCTGGTTGCCCCTCTCAGTCTGGCCATTGGACTGTGGATGAAAGCCTGATGACAGGCTCACAGAGGTGCCCAGTAGCTGGCAAAAAAGCCTTCCAAAACCGACTGGTAAACTGGGGGCCATGATCAGAGATCAAATCAGTAGGAAACCCATGAACCCTAACCACATGCTGAAGGAGCAGTTTGGCGGTCTCCTTGGCTGATGGAAGTTTGGGCAGGGCAATGAATTTTCAGGCTTTAGAAAAACTATAACTAAGATCACAGTGTTGCCTTGGGATACTGGTAATCCTGTGACAAAGTCTAAGGAGAGGTGAGACCATGGGCGTGAAGGGATGGGCAAGGGGTGAAGTAGGCCTGCCGGTCATGTTCTAGGCTCCATGTTTTTTGCACAGATCTGGCAGGCAGCTACATAGGCCTAAATATCTTGGTCCATCTTAGGCCACCAAAAGCGTCTTTGGACAAACTCCCGGGTGCAATTGATGCCTGGGTGTGTTGCAAAGCGTGATGCATGTCCCCACTGTAGGACCTGGGCCCTTACTGAAGTGGGGACTTAGAGCCTCCCTGGCGGGCCCCCACCTGGGTCAGGTTCGCTTTGGAGGGCAGTTTGGATCGCCGTCTCCAAACCCACAATTCGGGTCTCAGGAATTAACGGCTTTAGTGGGTCTTCAGAGGATGGAGGATCCCACTGCTGAGAGAGGGCATCAGGCTTAGCATTCTTAGAGCCTGGTCGGTATGAGAGAATGAAATCAAACAGGGCAAAAAAAAAAGTGCCCATCTGGACTTATAGGGCTTTAGGCGCTTGGCCTTTTTGACATAATTCAGGTTTTCGTGGTCCATTCAGACCAGGAACTGATGTTTAGCCCCCTCTAGCCAGTGCCGCCATTCTTCCAAGGCCAATTTCACTGCTAGAAGTTCCCTGTCACCAACATCATAATTTTGCTCTGCAGGAGTGTGACGATGAGAATAGAAGGCACAGGGGTGTAACTTCTTGTCAGAAGCTGAACGCTGAGACAATGCTGCCCCTATGCCTATGTCTGAAGCATCTACTTCCACCAGAAAGGGAAGGCCTGGATCAGGAAGTTGTAAGACCGGAGCTGTTGCCAAGCGATGTTTGAGCTCTTCAAAGCCTTTCTGGGCTTCATCTGACCATTGAAACAGTCCAGTGGATTTCTTTGTCAGTGAAGTTAGTGGGGCTGCAACAGTGCTAAAATTCCGGATAAAACGTCAGAAAAACTGGGCAAATCCTAGAAAGTGTTGAAGCAATCAAAGAGATGTTGGTTGTGGCCAGTCCATGACTGCATTAGTTTAAGCTGGATCTATGCTCAGCCTCCCCTTAGATACTACAAATCCCAGGAAGGAAACAGATGGCACATGAAATAGGGATTTCTTCAGCTTTGTTAAGTAAAGATTGTTCTCCAGAAGTAGCTGGACAACCCTTCTCACATGAATTGTGTGTTCTTCGAGAGAGTGACTGTAAATGAGAATATCATTGAGATAAACAAATGCAAAGTGGTCTAGAGTCTCCCTCAAGATCTCTTTGATGTAACATTGGAAGACGTCTGGTGCATTCATTAAACGAAAGGGCATAACAAGGTACTTGTAGTGGCCCGATGGAGTGATGAAGGCCATCTTCCACTCATCACCTTCTCTCACACGAATAAGGTTATAGGCACTGCACAGATCCAGTTTAGTAAAAATTGAAGCCTGCTGTAGTGCCTCAAAGGCTGAGGTCATGAGGGGCAAAGGATAGCGATCCTTCACCGTGATCTTGTTTAGACCCAGGTAATCTATGCAGGGACAAAGATCTCTATCTTTTTTTCCCTACAAAGAAGAACGCAGCCCCTGCTGGTGAGGTTGAAGGGTGAAAAAAAAAACAAAGCCAAAGCTTCTTGTATATAATGGCTTTCCGCTCGGGACCTGAAAGGGAAAATAGTCTGCCCTGAGGAGGATCAGTACCAGGGAGAAGGTTGATGGCACAATCATATGACTGGTGGGCAGGCAGGATCGGGGCTTTCTGTTTACTGGAAACCTCCTTCAGATCATAGTACTCATGGGGAACTCGAGACAAATTAGTGATGTGCTGACTTTAGGTTTGGTGTGGTAGACTTCTAAACACAACCCTTGGCATTGGGGCCCCCAGGTGATTACTGATTGCATAACCCAGTCAATACAGGGGTTATGGCACTGCAGCCAGGGGAAGCCAAGAACCAGCTGCAATAGGGGGGCACTGATGAGAAAAAAGGTGACCTGTTGTTTTCCAAATTGTTTTCCAATTTGTTGTGTAAGGGGTTGGGTCTGGTGAGACACCACTCCTGGTTCAAGGGACCGACCATCAATAGCAGTTATCAGCAACGGATGTTCAAGAGATACAATTGGGAGCTTTAAGGTTCTTGCTATGGTGGAATCAATAAAATTTCCAGCAGCTCCTGAATCTACAAATGCACTGAGGTGCCTCTCCTGAGTATGTTCCCAAGAGATGCTGGCATTGAGAAACACCCCAGAGACATGAGGAAATTGGTTAAAGTCCGTCACAGGCTAGGAGACCTGTGGCAGACTTTAACCAATCTCCTCATATCTCTGGGGTGTTTCTTTGCCTTTGCCCGACAACTCGGGGCAAGTTGATCGCAAATGTCTGGGTTGCCCACAGTATAGGCATCTACCCTCTCGCATGCTAGCTTCTCGTTCCTGGCGAGGCAGGCGAGTGTGCTCTAACTGCATGGGCACTTCAGCCTCATCAGGTGACTCAGGGCATGGAGAGGTGGCGTGAAAAAAAAACGCTGCGAGGAGCTCACAATTTCACTAGTCCTACGACACTCTCGCAAACGGTTGTCCAATTGAAGGGCCACTTTAATTAAATCCTCGAGAGAGGAAGAGGTGTCTCGCAAGGCTAACTCATCTTTGAGTTCCTCGATTAATCCCTGCTGGAAGGGGGATTCCAGCCACTCTCCGTCGCCAGTGTGCGGAATTTAATTGCATAGTCAGCCACAGATCTTCTTCCCTGCCGAATGCGCAAAAGACCAGAACCTGACTCGCCTTCACAGACCGGATGATCAAAAGCCTGGCGCATTGCAGCAGTAAACAAGGCTGCTGTGGCACATACATCAGGCTGGTTCTCCCAAACAGGTGTGGCCCAAGCAAGGGTTCGACCTGTGAGTAACGAGATAATGTATGCCACCTTGGCCCTCTCAGAGGGGAAGCGAGAGTGCTGTTGCTCAAAGGCTAGAGAGCACTGCAGCAGAAAGCCTCGACAACGGCCAGGTTTCCCATCAAAACTTTCAGGGGTGGTAGGTGGGGTTTGGGCTGTGGGATGGGTGTAGGAGCTGGGACTGGAGCAACTAGAGGAGGACCAGGGATAGCAGAGAGACCCTGCAACTGTGTTAGTACCTGTTGAAGGACCTGTTCATGCCTGCCAATGGTAGCTCCCTGAGACACTATGGCAGTTCTAAGTTGGTCCATGTCTGTGGATTCTGCTGAGTCCTACTGTAAGGTGATAGCTTACCCAGGGATGGGTTGAGGCCAAGGAACCCTGAGTGAGCTACTAGTGGGGTAGTTTGTTAATGGACTCAAGTGCAGAATAACCAGAAAATGAAATTCAACTAAAAAAGACTTCCCAAAGTAAAGAAGGAAAAGACAACTAAACAGGCAAAGATGCCAAACCAAAAGATCTAAGAAAAGAAGAAAAGCAATAAGCTTAGAATTGTGAGAAAGGGTTTTTTTTTAAATATAAGAGATAAACAAAAGGCTCATAGAGAGTTCACAGGGAAGAGACCCAGGAGACCACTCTAGGGACTGTACCAAAAATTACCAGCCAGGGTTGTATAGCACCCTTGAAAAGAGAAACCCAAGATTGAGCACTGAGTTGCATGTTGGCTTTCCTTAAATAGGAGAGAAACAGGTGCTGCTGATTTCCAGTGGGTAACTGGACCCCTGTCTGAACCCTTACAAAATCAGCAAAAATGGAGATACATATTTTTCATTGGACAGTAGTAATATATATTTTCTGGTTAATGAAATGCAAATATGCTTGGGTTTAACATTAAAAAATTCATATTTATGATACAAGATAAAAAATCAGCAATTATTATCATCATTTATTTCTACCTGCTGTATAATAAAGTGAGTTTAAAAATGATAGAAATATAGTGTCTGTGTTTTTGCATTGAGAATGTATTTAATGTTTTCATTATTAGTTGTCAGAGGGACAAATTCTCCAAAACCAAGAGTTATTCAAGCAAGAGAGCTTGAGCAAGGTGAGACAGACACACACACACACACACACACACAGACGAATGAATGATACAAAATCTGTGTGTGTACTCTCAGCAGACAGCTGGAGTGTAAGCTCACAGAGAGAGGCAGATTTGTGTAATGCAGTGCTCTTAAATATAAAGCATCCCTAAGCTTCATTATTTTGTACAGTTCTAGAAAATGTTTAACTTATACAGAAAATAGTTCTTTAAAATACTTATCACAGTTACACAACACATTTCAAATTTTCCCTTATAGAATAATTTACTGTAAATGTTCCTTAAAAAGTTATACAAGACCATTCTATGCTATCAAGTGTGTGTTTGACAGTGTTTTAGCTGTAATGTGTTTATAGGGAGTGAGACTGAAAACACATCCAGAACTCAGAGCAGACAAAACAGAAACCTACAAGAGGAGCAAGGTAAGATATAACTAACTCAGTTTTTAAATATAGCTTCTGTAGCTTCTAATAAGAAATAGCTTATTTCAAATATCATTATTGTCCGTTGCCAATAGATCATACAATTTATTACCACAGAGAGTTCTACCAAAGAATACACCTGACTCAGAACACACTTAATTAATAGGGCAGTTACACATTGTAAGAGTAAGAGACATTCAAAGTGATGCTTGTCAGAATTTAATCCTCAAATATCAGTAACATCCAGAATACCTTCTGTAAGAAAATTGCTGATCAAATCCAGAGACAGATCACATTACAGAAAATGATGTCTAGATACATCATTGAGGTTATTATTTATCGTTTCATATCTGATCTACGGAGCCCTAGAAGGGACAATTAAGTGAAACATTTACAATTCATTCACATGTTTTAATTAATTTGAGTAAATTAATTAGTAATTCATGCACACGTTTTAGTTAATTCGAGTGAACGAATTAGTAATTTGTGCCCACGAATAACTAATTAATTTACTGGGAGCTCTGTAGAAGCCAGCTGCCTTTTGCCAGAACTCTTATAATGTGTGAGCCCTGGTAATAATGTTTCTCAAAACCGTCATTGGAACTGTCAAGGTTCCTATATATATACCAAAACTATATTGGTAACTTAGTCCGAGCCATTGTTAAACAACACAGGTGTTTCTCAAAACCCTAGTTCCACAGAATGTTTGAAAAAACACTGCCGTTAAGTTGTGTAGCTTAGTTCCTGGTGACTACATCATCGACGATGGAAGACACAGGAGAATTAGGGTACTGTATGTGTGTGTGTGTGTGTGTGTGTATATATATATATATATATATTTAAGATTTGATACAAAGTTTAGGACACAATGGGCAGCACTTTGAACACATTTTATAAGTGGTCAGAAACTTTTAAATAACTCATGAAAGAATAAAGTTTCATGTGTCACCTGACCCTCTTCCCATTGAAAAAACAAAAGTTGGATCCAAAATGGCCGACTTCAAAAAGGTCATGGTCACCACCCATTTTGAAAATTTCCCCCCTCCCATATACTAATGTGCCACAAACAGGAAGTTAATATCACCAACAATTCCCATTTTATTAAGGTGTATCCATATGTATGGCCCACCCTGTAGTTGTTCAAGATGGATTTGAATATTATTTTATCTTCAGTTCACTGAAGGAATGTCAACATGACTTTTTTAATAAGGTACAGATTTATTATTGGAAATTTATCAATGCTCCAAACATCACTTTTCCTATAGGATGAGGAGTTGGGGGGGCACATGTAGGCCTGATTTACAGGTCTTTTTTGAAGTAGGGAATGGGTAGAATGGATTGGATGCAGTAAGGATCAATCAGGGTCTGTAAAAGTGAGAAAAGTTAATCATTATACAACCAGAACGTTAATACAAATAAAGAGCAATATTAATTACTCTCTGGTGGGTGGGGGACATTGGGGATCTGAGGAGCTATTCACTGCACCGGCAGCAGATGCTTCAAAGCCAGTGGGTCTTGATGTGAGGGCCTCTGTGTTGAGGCAGCAGGATGGGCAGATGAACTTCCAGAGGGATTCTTGGGTCCAGGGGACAGCACAGCCCTGGGCAAGGAATGGTTTTATATAGAACCCTAAACAATTGAAGAACCATTGTAAGATTAAGATTAAGAGTAAGATACTATGATTTTAAGCTTGTTACAATAAAGGAATCGTTTATGGTGCAATACAGAAGCGTTTTCTACAAGGAACCATCTGACATGGTTCTCTATAGAACCATCTATAGCAAATTATCCATCAATCTGAAGAACACTTTCATGATGCAAAGGTTCTTCAAGTGTTCAGGGTTATATATATATATATATATATATATATATATATATATATATATATATATATATATATATATATAAAACCATTTTCCTTACTAAAGAACCCATTGTAGAACCATTATTTTTAAGTATGAGATTAGGGCATAAACATATAGCAATTGTTTTCTCACAGATTTCTGTCACGCCCTTGTCCTGTCATGTCTGTTGTCCCTGCCATGTGCTCACTTGGCACATGGCTCTGTTTGTTATTGTCCATGTCTCTGCCCATGTTCCACCTTTATTCTTCCTCCTTGTCAGTGTCATTTGTAATCCTGCCCCCTCGTTATCAGTATTGTCTGTGGTGTTCCCTTGTCTCTGTGCTTCTTGGTTGGACATTCCACCTTTAGTTTGCTTTCTACCGTCGGTTTGCTTTCTCCAGTCTGTCTCTCTGTCCAGGTCATCCTGTTCAAGTCTCTCTGTCCAGGTCATTCTGTTCAAGTCTCTCTGTCTTGGTCTTTAGTTTTTTCAGTATCCTGTCTCATTATCCTAGTCTGTCTCTGTTTTGTTATCGTTTGTAGAAATGAAAGTATTCTGTGTTTTAGCAAGTGCGTCTGCCTACGTCAGTCCGCCCCATGTTCCTGACAGGGCCCCAGAGATCCTGTGGGGTATGTTTTAGGGGCGGCTGTGGAATGGAGTCGCCAGTTCCAGCACATGCATGCCACAGTTGCTCAGCTCCTTCAAGAGGAGGCAACTTATGGACAAAGTGACTGCTCCAGCGTGAGTCGAAGGAACCGGTGAAAGAAATGGACTGGAGTCTCCCCCTCGCTGGAGGATTACCCCCCTGGAAATTTGTGGGGGGTGTTGAGGGTAGGGGCTGTTAGCCTCAAACCTCAGGACATGGGAGGTGAGGCTAACAGGGGTGCCCTCAGGAAGCCCTTCATGAGTGCGCCCATCAGACCCCATAAACCCTCAACAGCTCCAGCACGTGTCCTGCGAGCAGCACAAGCCCCTGCATCCATGGACATTGTTGCAGGGCCCCCTGCCTCCGTGGACGTCGCTGGAGGGCCCCCTGCTTCCAAGGACGTCGCTGCAGTCCCTCCTAACCTCCAGGAGAAGCTTGCAAGCCTCTATGCATATCTGGATGATTTTCAAAGGCGACACCTTGCCTCTGCTCCTGTCCCTGAGAAGGCGGAGACCTCCGTTGCTTCTGTTCCCATGGTGGCGGCGACCTCTGCCGCTCCTGTCCCTGAGAAGGCGGAGACCTCTGTTGCTTCTGTTCCCATGATGGTGGCGACCTCTGCCGCTCCTGTCCCTCAGAAGATGGCTTCCACAGCCGCTCCTGTCCCTGTGAAGGCGCCTAACCCAGCCGCTCCTGTCCCTGTGAAGGCGCCAAAACCAGCTGCTACTGTCCCTGTGAAGGCGACCAAGTCAGCCGCTTCTGCTCCAGTGGCTGTGGCCCTGGCCGCTTCTGCACCTGTGACTGTGGCCCCAGCCAATTCAGTTCATGTCTGTAGGTTGGCCCCAAGGTATTTGGGGCTGATCCCTAGAGCTGTGCTCAGGCTGGCTTCTTGGACATCCCCACAGACTTTTGCCAGTCCTGGGGACTCCCCAGTTCTTTTGATTCCTGTGTCTGTCCCTGTCTTGGTCCCTGTCTCTGTCCTTGTCCCTGCACCTGTGTTTGCCTTTGTCTCTGTCCCAGTCCCTGTCACTGTGTTCGTGTCTGTCCCCGTAAACATCCTGGTCCTTGTTCCCATGCCTTGTACCCAACTCCTGTCCAGTCCCCGTTTCTGTCCAGTATCTTGTTTCCTGTCTCTTCTCCTGTCCTGTCCCAGTACCCAGCCTCAGTCCTGTCACCTGTCTTGTCTCAAGTCCAGTCCCCTGTCCATTCCCAGTTCCCCGTTCTGTCACCTGTCAAGTCCCAGTACCCGGCCTCAGCACCATCATCTGTCCGGTCTCCCTTTCCAGTCCCCGTTCCCATCCAGTGTCCAATCCAATGTCAAGCACCCTGTCCTGTCACCTGCTCCTGTCCAGTCTACCATCTCTCATCCTGTTCTGTCCCCAGTCTTGTCCCAGTTTCCTACATCTGTTCTGTCTCAGTTCCCGTCCAGTGCGCAACCCCAGTCTCCTGTCAAGTCTTGTGTTTCCACTCCCGTCCTTTCCAGTCCCTAGTCCCTTCTCCCGTTCCCTTTTGTAAGTCACCCGTTCAGTCTCCTCTCGCTCCCCTTTGTCAGTCTCCTCTCCAGTCTCTTGTTTCCGGTCCTGTCGTGTCCCCTGCTCCTGTGTCTGTTCCTGTCTTGTCTTCCGTGCTCTCTCCTGCGCCAGCTCCTGGGGGGTCTAGGTGTATGTGCCCCGGGAGTTGCACGTTCAGGAGGGGGCATCTGTCACGCCCTTGTCCTGACCAAGTCTCTCTGTCTTGGTCTTTCTTTTTTTCAGTATCCTGTCTTATTATCCTAGTCTGTCTATCTGTTTTGTTATCTTTTGTAGAAATAAAATATTCTGTGTTTTAGCAAGTGGGTCCACCTCCGTCAGTCCGCCCCGCATTCCTGACAATTTCCCACCTATTCTAAACTGTTTAATTACTAAAAGACTCACCCAGAGGTAAAAAAGTTCAAACAAATCATGAAAAAAGTCAGAATAAAACTGGCCCTTTAACTGTACCAATTGTGTGTGTGTCTGAGAAAAGAAGTTGGTATAAATATCAAATGAGGCAACATAGAATACTTTACAGTACTTTAGTGAATCAATGTTTCATCACTGAGAGCTTCAGTTGCTGTTATAAAAATGACACGGTAAACACTCTCAGGTTTTGAACCCACCTCTGTGGGCTCTGAAGTGCAGGGTTTACACATGTAGCCCACTGCACCACTGAGGAACACTGAAATTCCTCGCCGTTATTCATAAACTTTTATAATATATTTAATATCTAGTTTTAGATTAAATTATAATAATAAATACATTTAAATATTTTTTTGTTACAAAACATTCTGTCTATCACTGTTATTGATTTTATTTTAAAATATGCATTTATTTTTAATTCAAGTAAAGTAATACTTTTTGCTGATTATATATGATTACAATATGAGTAATTTAGGTAACAATTTTGTCAAAAGGCAGCTGGCTTGTACGGAGCACACAGTAAATTAATTTAAATTAATTTAAGTTATTTGTGTGCACAAATTAACTAATTCATTCACTGGAATTGGCTAAATTGTGCGCATGAATGAACTAAAACGTGCGCACAAATTGCAGTTTTTCCACCCAAATGAATTAAAACATGTGAACAAATTGTAAATCGTTCACTTGAATTACATTTTTTTTTACCCACATCCACTCCAGGGCTCCATATTGATATTTGTAAATTTCAGTCATGTTGGGCAGCTTTGTTGTGTGGTGTAGGTAATTAAGTACACATTTATGTACACATGTATATCCTCATCAGCTGATACTTGGAGTATGCACTCCCTCAGGCCACAGACGAGACACAGGAGGGAGGAAAGAGAACAAGGTCAGACAAACATAAAACCTTATTCATGCATAAAATAATTGGATTTTACTGAATAATTTGCTTAAGATTGAGATGTGATTTTGGCCACGGCTACGTGCATGCACAACAGGAGCCCTGTAAAAGCGTGGTTGGATTATTAAATTGAGGGAATGAATTAATCTCTAAAAAATATTATTCGAATAATATTCTAGTTACATTGGAATTTTCTCTTTCTTTCTCTATCTGTTTTAGTTAATGGGGATTTGAGAAGCTCACCGATTTCACAGCACACGCCAGCACGACAACAGCCAGTGAGACAATGTGAGTTACAATACAGGCACACACCCAAAAAAAAAAATAAAAAATTATATATATATAGACAACACATCAGACATTATCTAAAGAAGAGCCAGCATGACAAACTGTAGAAAGAGAACAGAATTCAGGGGTGTATATTTGATCTGACAAGAAATAATGAAATATTTTCATTATTAACATACATTCATACAGCAGTGTAAACATACATCTTGTTAAGATAAATTAGCTTTTGTAAAAAATAACAGTTTGATTTCCCTTTATGACTTCAGACTTCTAAAGAGCAATATGTAATTTATTTACTGTATTACTGTACTAAATCAGAAAATGAAGAGAGTGAGTCATCACAGATTAAGAAAACATGTTACGTTGAAGCACTGGCATCTCTGCCACCAGTCCTGCAACCAGTATGTTGTCCTTTGAGGAGTTTATGTTCTGGAGTAAAACTCTATTTGTGTTTGGGCCTGGAAATTCCACCCACTGCTCAATCCCTAGTATCGTTTCTACACCCTGTGTTGCTCGGTATGAAACAAAGTAACAAAAAAAAAAAACAGTATTCTGCAGCCCTGGAAGTGAGCAAGCAATATAGATGACATTATATACAGAAGACCTAAAAGGCCTTGGCACCCTTCTAAAAAGCTCCATGACCAGAGATGACGTAACACAAGAGTAAACATTGGCAGTGCAGCTAAAAAATGGATACAGTATAGAGCCCAGGAATTTTACAAGATGGATGCAGAGTTTGCTCATTTTCTCCTGAAAATTTAAGCAAGTAATTTCTGAAAAGAAAAAGTACAGTTGTGTATGTATGGATTAAAGCTGTAAATTTAAACTCTAATTTTTCTGATTTAAATGGAGAGTGAGGAATTTATTTTTTTATTTTAAATAAATAAAGTTTCAAAAGCCATCTTCAGCCTTACATAGTCACCTATTTAAGGTGGAACAGAAGATTCAATTAATCTAATACATAACACCAATATTAGCCTCGTAAATTGGATTAATTTAATGTGGAACTAAATGTTTGAACACAAATTTGCGAATAAAAAGCAAACTTCTGCTTTCTAAAATGACATTTAAGGTTAAAAGGAAAAATCAGTAAGGAAGATAACATCACACATCTAGTGAAAAATTTAAGAAGGAAATGGAAAGTCAAATAAAAATCAGGTGACTGAAAGTTTAAGTAAACCAGAAATAATTTTATTTGTGTTATGAACATATTCTCTGGCTAGATATCACTAAAACGTCAGATTTTCTGAGACCCTGAACATTTCAGGGAGCTGAATCTGTGCTCAAATCATCATGCCTAAATTTATGGCGGTGATGATTGTGGGGTATTTACCATCTACCATGTCACAAGTGAGCAGTGGCTTTTTGATTGTAGACACAACCTTTAAGCTCTTCATTTTTAGTGTAGAGGAATTTTCTTCTCTTCTCTCTTCTCCTCTTCTGGTTCATGACCTTCATTTCTTCTGTTTCCACCCTACGACCGTAAGCTCCTTCTGTTCTCTGTTCCTATGACTGTAACTCACCAGTCATCTAGAAGTCTCATCTCCTTCCGTAATATTAAATATGTAGATGCCTGTTCCCTTACTCAGTCTATTAATGAATTTTCCTTTTCATGCTTCTCCATTTTCTCCTAATGAACGTGCAACAATGCTTAATTCGGCTTTGTCAGAATCCCTTAATGCAGTTTCTTTTACCACTTCTGTGTCATGATTTACCACTGTCAGCTTGAAAGGCTGTACAAAAAATTCAAATTAATAATGCAAGCTGATGTTCATTAAAAAAAAAAAAAAAAACATGCATGACAGAGACTTACATGCCGCTAAGTCTAGGTATCTCTCTGTCAGGGATCACGGGGCGGACTGAGTGAGGCAGACGCACTTGCTAAAACACAGTGAGTTTAATTGAACAAAAGATATAACAAACAAAGACAGGCTACAGTGGAAATAACAAGAATAGGATTTTAAACAACTTGGACTTGGAACAGGAAATACACAAAATGACAAAACTAGGAAACAATAACAACCTGAGTAGACGCAGAAGCTAAACAACACAACATGACTTGGGAACAAACAAATGTGAAATGTCCAACAAACAGGAGAGCCACAAGGGAACTTAAATACAAGACACAGACAAGATACACCTGGACAGATAATGAGGGGGCAGGGTAACAGATGAGACACAGACGAGGAGGCGGAACAAAGGCGGGACTAGGGTAAAAACAAACAGAGCCATGTGCTGATAGAGCACATGGCCGGAAAAACAGACATGACAAGACGAGGGCGTGACACTCTCAGGTCTTATATTTTTCAACCTTTTCTACATTTTTAAGGCTCCTGAAAGTACTGTGGTTCCTTCCTCTGTACTCTTTAACCCCTTCTTTCATTTCTTAGGTAATATATTAATGTATCCTTATTACGTATTATAACGTATTATATGTATCCTCCCCTTGTTATTCAAAAAATTACCCCCTATCCTTACTCCCCCACCCCCACCAAATTAGCTGCAGACACCCCTATCCTTATAAAACCATGCCTTGAACCATCAAATCTAATTAATTACAGCCCAATTTCATATTTTCCGTACAACTAGCTAACAGCATATCTAGAGTCTAATGATTTACTGAACTCTTTTCAGTCCGGTCATTGCACACACCACAGTACTGATACTGCATTGGTTAAGGTTATTAATGACCTGCTGGTGGTGACAGACAAGGGTGTCCTAGCATTCTTGTTCTCCTTGATTTAAGTACTGCCTTTAACAGGTAAATTATATTTCCCTCCTTTCATGACTGTGTGAGTTGGGTGTCACTGGTTCTGCCCTTGACTGGTTTATGTCTTACCTAAGGGACCTAAAACCATTTGCCACACATCCTGGTCATAAATCCATCAATTTTAGCATCACACAAGGGGACCCTTGAAACTTTATGCAGTGGATGACACACAATTTACTAATGCTTAATAGCAGAGGCGATTGCTCTAAGAAAGCTCAGCTTCCCCTAAAATGTCAAAAAATAAGTGATGAAATATATACTGTTGTGTGTACATGTCATAGAATAAATATGCACTACAACGTGCAACTTTTGTTCAGAATCAGCTTCTTATCACTGGTAAAGACAGTGCTTTAAACAGTGTCCACAGAGTTCAATAGCAAAGCAGCGAAGTGCAGCAAAACGAGACGAGTCATTGGATAAAGGCTGGGCTTTGTCCCGCCCATCGGACGCTCAGCGTCTCTGGGGGTCTATGGGGCAGTGGGCTGGCCTCGGCCGGCCCGGACGCTCAGCTTCTGCATGATGATTGGATGATCTGTCTGAGGCTGAATTCCTTTTTGATTGACAGCGAAATGAGCGAATCAGTGATCCTTTGGTGTAAAGATCCGTGGGAGCATTACATTTTCATTCTGTTCTGAGTTGAACCAGAGATTTTATTAATCCTTTTAGCATTCATTTTCTTTGTTAAAAACGACTAGCAACAAATCGAGCTTCTTTTTCTGGTGGGGTTTTTTTGTAGCTGCTTGTTATTGGAGACTGACTTCTAGCACTCTTTCTGACTTCTATCGCAGTTTCTGTCCAGCGGGTGCTGCTGAGCCCCTCCACCATCACAAAGCACTCACAGACGGACACACTTCACATGGGCCAAGGCCGTTTAAGCAGCCTAGCTCTGCTGGCCATTGAGAGGACACTAGTCAAGTCCCTGGAAAAGACGCCTTGTTGGTACGACAGGGTCACAGATCATTTTCTTGAAAAGGAACAGAGGGTAGAATTTATGTATATATAAACCGACACATTTTATGATGTAGGCCGAAATTGAGCTTCCCCTCCTTGAAAGACCAGCATCCGCCACTGCTTTATAGTAATAAAACTGATCCTATTCTTATTGGCTCAAAATCTGCCATCAATAAAACCAGTTAAATAATGTATTCAGTTAAAAACCCTCCTGCTCACCTAAAAACTCTCAATAATCTAGCTCCTTCTTATTTATCAGACCTTCTTCAACTTTACACATCTAAGCGCACTCTCAGACCTTCTTCAGTTGGTTTGCTGCAGGTTTAACAGATCTAGTTAAAGACCAGTCTCAGCAGTCAACAGAATTTGTGAAATAGACTATTTAAAAGGCTCTATTGGATGAGGAATAAATCTGCAAAAGTATGTTCTTTGGGAAGTGTTGGTCATTGTCAAAGCTCGCTGGAGAACAGGCAGATGAGGATACCCCACTACAAAAATCTGTCTATATTTAGGGTGACCAAATCTAATTTTTCTGCTTGGTAGACATCTTTACACATTTATGTTCTGTGATTGAACTGAAATACACAATATATTTTATGAGCAATGGTTCAGGCCCTAATTCTAATACTGCATTTGATGTTCTAATTTGCTTTCTAGTTACAAACAGTATGAGGTAGAAAAGGCTGAAAGCCTCTGCTTTACAGCAAACCAACTGTGAGTAGAGCATTATCTAATGTATTTAAACAGCTGCAGCATGGTACCTTTTATGTAGCCTTTTATGTAGACCCCCTGCCCCACCCCCCACCACCAGAAACTGCATCCTGGGATCAGAAATCTAGTAACCCTATCTGTATTATCAGATAGCATAGGCAATTGTTTCACATGGCAGAGAAACATTCTACAGAGCCCAGGAGGGGCTGTGAGTAAAACCATTTATAGTTCATGAGCATGTTTTAATTAATTAGAGGGAACGATTAACAATTTATGTGCATATTCTAGTTAATTCAACAGAACAGTTTACAATTCGTGCACACATTTTAATTAATTCCAGTGTACAAATTTGTAATTTGTCTACATGTTATATTTAATTGAATGAACAAATGAGTAATTAGTGTGAAAGATTTTTCTAATTTGTCTGCATAAAAGAACCTTTACTGGGGTTAAGTGGATGAATTTTGCCAAAAATCCTTAAAATAGAAGCATGTAATGTGTGTGCCCTGGTATTAATTACTGCAGTCAAGGTAAAAAAAAAAAAAAAAAGTAAAAAGACCTCTTCATTCTGTCAGTAATACCAATACTGTTCTGACACAAGAGCTACAGAGCCATTAGTTTCACTGGATAACAGCAGTAACCAGCAGTGATAAATGTGGAAAGCTGTTGGTCCAGTTGTGTCTACTTCGACGTCCGTTTTAACATGTTAATTTTTTTATGTCTTAAGATGTTTGGGTTTATATCCCTGTAAAGTTGCCTAATCTTTCACACACTGATAACTACACAGCAGGTCATCTCTGAGCACCTGCTTTAAGCTCCGTGTTCATTTCACCAACTCAGAGCATGCCTCTGCCCTTAAAAGAGTGCTGAATTTTTACAGTAGAAAGATGTTACTAAAGCATCATACATCACTAAATGCCTATTCTTACACAAAGCAAATTAGTTTGACTAAAGAAAAGATGTAAAATATCCTATGCGAATCCATTAGAGCTGCATTTAGGGCCCAACCCACCCTCTTCCTACCGGCAGCCACACAACTTCTATTGTTTGAATCCTACAGCTACACCATAAGGTTGTAAGGTTGCTGTGGCCGTTTATGATCTGATCAGCTTCCAGCTATGCTTATCTATGGTTACTCATTGAGTCCATCACATGACCTTTGTGTAGTTAATGCAATGCACTCTGGGACCTGCAGTTTTTTTTTTACCTATGTCCACCATCAATTTTCAATCTCATGCTTCACCCCATCCACCAATGTCTGTGCATGCTCTCGAATATGTTACCCCTCATGCAAAAATCTAATCACTTTATTACTACAACCATTCGTCAGTGCATTTACCTCTAAGCATTTGCTGTCCAACAAACATGCTAAAACCCTGCTAGCACCTGATTATGTCTCCATGTATAACTCCCCTGTGACAAAACTAGCTTTACAAGCTGATAGAATATGCTTCAGCATGCCAATCCCTGTGCATAATATACAACTAGAGTTTTCACCTACCCACTGTCTAAGATTTTGTGGAGTTGGAAGGACATCACAAGTTGCTTCAAGCAAATGCTTAATACAACTTGTCTCCATCGCCCACATTTCTTGCCAAGTGATCTTCTGCTACTCTAGTTCCTCCCAGCAAAGCCACTGGCCTTGTTTAACTTGTGACACAAGGTAATTTTCTGGCATTGCTGTTTTTCAATTTCATACTTCTCTCTGTAAAACCTATGAAATCCATTAGCCATCCATAATCCAACAAAAAGATGAACCTTATGTTAAACTTAAAACACTAAATTGTAGTGGCCCAGGTGTTGAGAATGGACTTCCAGGTAAGGGTCCTGATTGCTGCACACAGTCTCAACTTGTGCTAGTTGTGTATTAAGTAATTATATGTACAAGGTTACGTTTGTTCATCATTTTATACTTTTTTTCTCTTCATTTTTCTTTAAAACAGCTGACCGCTGGAGTCTCAGTTCAATCTTACCAAGAAACAGGAGGAAAAAACAGCACACTGGTAAATGTGTACACACACACACACACACACACACACACACACGAAAAGCATTTTGAGAGGTGGGTTCTAGGTATTGTGTTTTTTCCTCTCTCCTGAAGTTTTCCTACTCCTGTAGTGTATGTACATATCATTAAATATATGCTACATTTAAAAACAAATATTCATTTTTTTATTTCAGTATTTACATGTTTCCTCAGTATGGTATTACTGTATATTATGCAAGAGAAAAAATGTGGCATTTAACCCTGCAAAACAGACATCTGCAGAGTGGATAAATAAGAGAATCAAGCTAAATAAAAAAAAGAAGAAAGAAATATTTAAAGTCCACAGGAACCTGTGTTTACTGCAAGTTAAAACAGTTTTTTTGTAATTATCTTATTTTAGAAATTATGTACTGTCACGCCCTTGTCCTGTCAGGTCTGTTTTCCCCGCCATGTGCTGTCTTAGCACATGGCTCTGTTTGTTGTTGTCCATGTCTCCGCCCATGTCCCGCCTTTCTTCTGCCCCCTCGTTATCTATCTCAGGTGCGTCTCGTCTGTGTTAAGTATTTAAGTCCCCTTGTATCACTTCCTCTTGTTGGTCATTCGTTCTCGTTC